>NC_135889.1:127752502-127954794 GCF_964194155.1 Cetorhinus maximus
CCTCATTCCCCCTCACACTATCCTCACCCTCAACTTTCCTCATCCTCACACCATTACTCACCCTCACTCCATCCCTCATCCTCACTCCATCCCTCATCCTCACTCCATTCCTCACCCTCACTCCATCCCTCATCCTCACTCCATCCCTCATCCTCACTCCATTTCTCACCCTCACTCCATTCCTCACCCTCACTCCATTCCTCATCCCCACTCCATCCCTCACCCTCACTCCATCCCTCACCCTCACTCCATCCCTCACCCTCACTCCATTCCTCACCCTCACTCCATTCCTCACCCTCACTCCATTCCTCACCCTCACTCCATTCCTCACCCTCACTCCATTCCTCATCCTCACTCCATTCCTCATCCTCACCCCTTACTTCATTCTCACTCCATTTCTCACCCTCACACCATTCCTCATCCTTGCACTGTTCCTCATCCTCACCCCATTCCTCACCCTCACCTTGTTCCTCATCCTCACCCCATTCCTCACCCTCACCTCATTCCTCATCCTCACCCCATTCCTCACCCTCACCTCGTTCCTCATCCTCACACCATTCCTCATCCTCATCTGTACTTCATCCTCACCCCATACCTCATCCTCACTCCATCCCTCATCCTCACACCATTCCTCATCCTCACTCAATTCCTCACCCTCACTCCATCCCTCACCCTCACACTATTCCTCACCCTCACTCCATTCCTCACCCTCACACCAATCCTCAACCTCACTCCATTCCTCACCATCACACCAATCCTCAACCTCACTCCATTCCTCATGCTCACCCCATTCTTCATCCTCACCCCATTCCTCATCCTCACCCATCCCTCATCCTCACCCCATTCCTCATCCTCACTCCATCCCTCACCCTCACACCATTCCTCATCCTCACCCCATTCCTCATCCTTACTCCATTCCTCATCCTCACTCCATTCGTCACCCTCACACCATTCCTCACCCTCACTCCATTCCTCACCCTCACACCATTCCTTACCCTCACACCATTCCTCGCCCTCACTCCATTCCTCACCCTCACCCCATTCCTCATCCTCACTCCATCCCTCACCCTCACACCATTCCTCATCCTCACCCCATTCCTCATCCTCACTCCATTCCTCACCCTCACACCATTCCTCACCCTCACACCATTCCTCACCCTCACACCATTCCTCACCCTCACACCATTCTTCATCCTCACCCCATTCCTCATCCTCACTCCATTCCTCATCCTCACACCATTCCTCACCCTCACACCATTCCTCACCCTCACACCATTCCTCACCCTCACACCATTCCTCACCCTCACACCATTCCTCACCCTCACACCATTCCTCACCCGCACACCATTCCTCACCCTCACTCCATCCCTCGCCCTCACACCATTCCTCATCCTCACCCCATTCCTCATCATCACTCACTCCATTCCTCATCCTCACCCCATTCCTCATCCTCACTCCATCCCTCACCCTCACTCCATCCCTCGCCCTCACATCATTCCTCATCCTCACACCATTCCTCACCCTCAACTTTCCTCATCCTCACTCCATCCCTCACCCTCCCTCCATCCCTCACCCTCCCTCCATCCCTCATCCTCACTCCATTTCTCACCCTCACTCCATTACTCATCCTCACACCATTCCTAATCCTCACTCCATTCCTCACCCTCACACCTTTCCTCACCCTCACACCATTCCTCATCCTCACACCATTCCTCACCCTCACACCATTCCTCATCCTCACATCATTCCTCACCCTCACACCATTCCTCACCCTCCCACCATTCCTCACCCTCACACCATTCCTCGCCCTCACTCCATTCCTCACCCTCACTCCATCCCTCGCCCTCACACCATCCCTCATCCTCACACCATTCCTCACCCTCAACTTTCCTCATCCTCACATCATTACTCACCCTCATTCCATCCCTCATCCTCACTCCAGCCCTCATCCTCACTCCATTCCTCACCCTCACTCCATCCCTCATCCTCACTCCATCCCTCATCCTCACTCCATTCCTCACCCTCACTCCATTCCTCACCCTCACACCACTCCTCATCCTCACTCCATTTCTCATCCTCACTCCATTTCTCATCCTCTCTCCATTCCTCACCCTCACTCCATTCCTCACCCTCACTCCATTCCTCACCCTCACTGCATTCCTCACCTTCACACCATTCCTCATCCTCACTCCATTTCTCATCCTCACTCCATTTCTCATCCTCACTCCATTCCTCATCCTCACTCCATTCCTCACCCTCACTCCATTCCTCACCCTCACACCATTCCTCATCCTCACACCATTCCTCACCCTCACACCATTCCTCATCCTCACTCCATTCCTCACCCTCACACCATTCCTCATCCTCACTCCATTTCTCATTCTCACTCCATTCCTCACCCTCACTCCATTCCTCACCCTCACTCCATTCCTCACCCTCACACCATTCCTCATCCTCACTCCATTTCTCATCCTCATCCTGTACCTCATCCTCATCCCATTCCTCATCCTCACTCCATTTCTCATCCTCACTCCATTCCTCATCCTCACTCCTTTCCTCATCTTTACTCCATTCCTTATCCTCACTCCATTCCTCATCCTCACTCCATTCCTCAGCCTCGCTCCTTTCCTCAGCCTCACTCCATTCCTCAGCCTTGCTCCATTCCTCATCATCACCACATTCCTCATCCTCACTCCATTCCTCATCCTCATTCCATTCCTCATTCCCACATCATTCTTCATCCTCACACCATAACTCATCTTCATGTCCATACCTCATCCTCACGTCCACACCATCAACCCTCACCCCACACCCACATATCCACAACATCAACCTCATAGACACACACAAAGTCATCATCATCAAAGCACCAACCCTCATACCCACACACTCACTCTCGCACACTCCCTCACATACCCTCAGCCCCACACACACCCTCACAGCCTCACTGCCTCACTCTCAATTGCATTTGCTCACCCCCACACACACTCACCCTCAAACCCACACCCTCGCATACTCACTCACACACCCTCACCCCGCAGCACTCACCCTCACCCTCACCCAGATCTTGTCTGATATTCAGACACTTTACCCACATATTGAAACACAATAACACAATCACAGGTGACCAATTCTGTTCTAATTTCATTTCCCTTCCTGTTTGCAGCTTCCCTTTGCTCTAATCCCCATCCTGACATTCACCAGCCTCAGGACATTAATGCATCAATTCGCCAATGGAATGTGAGTAACCTGGAATTATTGTGTGGTTGTTGCAAATTAGAGAGATGCATTTACCAGAAAGCTGGGTTAGGAAATGATGGAGAGATAGGAATACCAGGATGTGGGATAACGTGAGACGAAGAGGATGTGGGAGAAGGTTCGTGTGCAGCACAAACAGTGACTTTGGATACATTGGCCAAATAGCCTGTTTCTGTGCTATAAAATTTTGTGTGATGCACAGGACAGGTACAGCACGGGGTTAGATACAGAGTAAAGCTCCCTCTACACCGTCCCCATCAAACACTCCCAGGACAGGTACAGCACGGGGTTAGATACAGAGTAAAGCTCCCTCTACACTGTCCCCATCAAACACTCCCAGGACAGGTACAGCACGGGGTTAGATACAGAGTAAAGCTTCCTCTACACTGTCCCCATCAAACACTCCCAGGACAGGTACAGCACGGGGTTAGATACAGAGTAAAGCTCCCTCTACACCGTCCCCATCAAACACTCCCAGGACATGTACAGCACGGGGTTAGATACAGAGTAAAGCTCCCTCTACACTGTCCCCATCAAACACTCCCAGGACAGGTACAGCACGGGGTTAGATACAGAGTAAAGCTCCCTCTACACTGTCCCCATCAAACACTCCCAGGACAGGTACAGCACGGGGTTAGATACAGAGTAAAGCTCCCTCTACACTGTCCCCATCAAACCCTCCCAGGCAGCTAAAGGCATTGGTTCGGATAGTGACCTCGAAGCGATTCAGTAAATGACTCCAGTTTCTGTTCACTGAGTTGTTATTGCTCTTACTGAGGCCTTTCTGCCCATTTTAGTGTGAATGGTCCTGTGTTTCTTTCCAGGGTTGGGAAGATTGTTGGCGTGTTGATCACACTGTTGGTCCTGGCTATTAATGCTTACTTTGTAGCGGACTATGTGGATCACCTGGGCAGTATTTACCTGTATGTTCTCGCTGGTGTGCTCCTCTTCCTCTATGTGGTGTTTCTGTTTTATTTGGTAAGTCTTGTTAATTTAATTATTTATGTCATTGCAACTTTGTGTTGGCCGGAATATGTGAGTGTAGTGTAACTGCGCCAGGTGAGTGTAGTGTAACTGCGCCAGGTGAGTGTAGTGTAACTGCGCCAGGTGAGTGTAGTGTAACTGCGCCAGGTGAGTGTAGTGTAACTGCGCCAGTCTAACCAGGTGATAGCGCCAGTACTTGGGCACCACTCCTGAGGAAGGATATCCTGGGCTGGGGGAGTTTGCAGTGCACTTTCACCAGGATGATCAAAGTATTCAAGATCCTGAGGGGTATGGACAGGGTAAATAGTGACAAACTGTTCCCACTCAAGAGAGCATCAAGAACTAGAGGGCACAGATTAAAAATAATGGGCAAAGGGAGTAAATGTGATGTGATGCCAGAGGGTGGTTGGAGTCTGGAACGAGCTTCCTGAGAGGGTGGTGGAGGCAGGTTTGATCTAGATATTCAAAAGGGAGTTGGATTGCTACCTGAAAAGAGAGAATGTGCAAGGTTACGGGGATAGGGCAGGGGACTGGGATTAGATAGGATGCTCTTTCAGAGAGTCAGTGCAGACTCAATGGGCCAAATGGCCTCCATCTCCATTGTAAGGATTCTATGATTCTGTGATGATCCTGGGGCTGAATAGGTTAAATTACGAGGACAGGTTACAAGATCAGGCGGAAAGCAGAATATTGTGGACGCTGGAGATTTGAAACAGAGACAGAATATCCTGCAAATACACAGCTGGTCAGGCAGTCTCTCCCTCTCCACCAATGCTGCTAGACTTACTGATTATTTCCAGCCTTTTCTGTTTCATTGCACTGGCTAGGCTTGTGTTTTCTCGAGTATCGAAGATTAAGGGGTGATTTAATGAGGTTTATACTAAGTGAGTTGATAGTGTACATAGTGAGAAATTAGTTCCTCTGGTGGGGAGGAGTCCAGAACAAGGGAGAAGAACATTCAAGTTAGAGCCAGACCATTCAGGGTGGTATCAGGAAGCACTTGTTCACACAAAGGGCAGTGGAAATCTGGAACTCTCTCCTCACAGAAAACTGTTGAGGCTGAGGAGGAGAGTGCGAGAGGAGGACCCTGGGACAGGCAGTCAGCAGCACCTAGAGGAGAGTGCGAGAGGAGGACCCTGGGACAGGCAGTCAGCAGCACCTAGAGGAGAGAGTGAGAGGAGGACCCTGGGACAGGCAGTCAGCAGCACCTAGAGGAGAGAGTGAGAGGAGGACCCTGGGACAGGCAGTCAGCAGCACCTAGAGGAAAGTGTGAGAGGAGGACCCTGGGACAGGCAGTCAGCAGCACCTAGAGGAGAGTGTGAGAGGAGGACCCTGGGACAGGCAGTCAGCAGCACCTAGAGGAGAGTGCGAGAGGAGGACCCTGGGACAGGCAGTCAGCAGCACCTAGAGGAGAGCGAGAAGAGGACCCTGGGACAGGCAGCCTGCAGCACCTAGAGGAGAGTGCGAGAGGAGGACCCTGGGACAGGCAGTCAGCAGCACCTAGAGGAGAGAGTGAGAGGAGGACCCTGGGACAGGCAGTCAGCAGCACCTAGAGGAGAGTGCGAGAGGAGGACCCTGGGACAGGCAGTCAGCAGCACCTAGAGGAGAGTGCGAGAGGAGGACCCTGGGACAGGCAGTCAGCAGCACCTAGAGGAGAGAGTGAGAGGAGGACCCTGGGACAGGCAGTCAGCAGCACCTAGAGGAAAGTGTGAGAGGAGGACCCTGGGACAGGCAGTCAGCAGCACCTAGAGGAGAGTGCGAGAGGAGGACCCTGGGACAGGCAGTCAGCAGCACCTAGAGGAGAGTGCGAGAGGAGGACCCTGGGACAGGCAGTCAGCAGCACCTAGAGGAGAGTGCGAGAGGAGGACCCTGGGACAGGCAGTCAGCAGCACCTAGAGGAGAGTGTGAGAGGAGGACCCTGGGACAGGGAGTCAGTAGCACCTAGAGGAGTGAGAGAGAGGAGGACCCTGGGACAGGCAGTCAGCAGCACCTAGAGGAGAGTGTGAGAGGAGGACCCTGGGACAGGCAGTCAGCAGCACCTAGAGGAGAGTGCGAGAGGAGGATGTAGCATCTAGTCTGTACTCAAGTAGGAGTAAGGGTAAAATAAAAGGAAGGGTCCATATTCTATTTAGTTAAGATATGTCTGGGGAGCTCAGTCCCGTGATTTGCACATCCTGCACTATATGGGAAATCCTAGACACTCCTGGTGGTCTGGGTGACCATGTGCGCAGGAGGTGCCTTCAACTGGAGTAACTCGAGATCCGGGTTATGGAACTTGAGCAGCAGCTGGGGGCACTATGGTGCAGTTACAAGTCTGAGAGGTTCGTGGACAGCACGTTTCAGGACGTGGTCACCCCGCAGCTTAAGGAAGTGCAACCTGAGAGGGAATGGGTGACCACCAGACAGAAGAAAGGGATCAGCTAGATAGTGAGGGAATCCCCGGAGTGCATCTCACTCGAAAACCGTTTATCAGTCTTCGAAAATGCTGAGAATGACGGTTCCTCTGTGGCGACCAAACAGAGCCAAGGCCATGGCACTGTGGGTGGTCCAGCTGCTCAGCGGGGAGCAAGTGTGGAAGGGCAATAGTGGGAGGGGATTCATTAGTGAGGGGAATGGACAGGCGCTTATGCAGCCGCAGATGTGACTCTGGGATGGTATGTTGCCTCCCGGGTGCCAGAGTCAAGGACGTTGTGGAACATATTCTGAAGGGGGAGGATGAACAGCCAGAGGTCATGGTCCATGTTGGGGCCAATGACATAGGAAGAAAGAGAAATTAGGTCCTGCAAGCAGACTTTAGGGAGTTAGGTAGGGAATTGAAAAGCAGGACTTCAAAGGTGGTAATCTCCGGATTACTCCCGGTGCCACGCAATAGTGAATATAGGAACAGAAGGATAGAGCAGATGAATGCGTGGCTGGAGAGATGGTGCAGGAGGGAGGGCTTTAGATTCCTGAGGCATTGGGACTGTTTCTGGGGGAGGTGGGACCTGTACAAGTTGGACGGGTTACATCTGAACAGGAATGGGACCAACATCCTTGCGGGGAGGTTTGCTAATGCTGTTGGGGTGGATTTAAATTAAATTGGCAGGGGGATGGGATCCTGAAAAGTAGTTCAGAGGGGAGAGAAGCTGAGATGGAATTGAAGTTAAACACTAGTGAGTGAGTGTGGAAAGCAGAGGAAACATAGACTAGATAAGAAAGGAGTGAGTTTAGAGAGGCTAAATGGAATATATTTTAATACAAGGAGCCTGAGGAATAAGACAGATGAGCTGAGGGCACAGATAGGCATGTGGGAGTATGGTATCATATCTATGGCCGAGACTTGGCTAAAAGAAGGGCAGGATTGACAGCTCAACATTCCTGGTTAAAGGGTATTCAGATGAGATAGAGAGGGGGATAGAAGAGGAGGTGGAGTTGCAATATTGATCAAGGAATCAATTTTAGCAGTGAGGAGGGATGATATCTTGGAAGGATCAAAAAATGAAGCCATATGGGTAGAAGTAAAAAACACAAAAGGGGTAAACACGCTGTTGGGTGTGTACTATAGGCCCCCAAACAGTCAGGGAGAGTTAGAGGATCAAATATGTAATTAAATTTCAGAAAAGTGTAAGAATAATAGAGCAGTAATAATAGGGGATTTTAACTATGCAAATATTAGCTGGGATAGTTTTAGTGTGCAAGGTAGGGAGGGAGCAAAATTCTTAAGTTGCATCCAGGAGAACTTTTTTAGCCAGTACGTAGAAAGCCCAACAAGGGAGGGGACAGTTCTGGACCTAATATTCAGAAATGAGCCCAGGGAGGTGAAAAGCTTATCAGTAGGGGAGCATTTTGGAGATAGTGACCATAACTCAGTTAGATTTAGGATAGTTATGGAAAAGGATAAGGTTGGGCCGGGAATAAAAGTTCCCAACTGGGGAAAGGCTAATTTTACCAAGATGAGATACGATTTGGTCCAAGTGGACTGGGAGCAGCTACTCGCAGATAAAACTGTGTCAGAGCAGTGGGAGGCACTCAACGAGGTAATAGCGAGAGTACAGGGCAAATATGTTCCCGTAAAGACAAAGGGGGGGGCAAGTCTGGAGAATCCTGGATGTCAAGGGACATAAAGGTTAGGATTAAGAAAAAAAGAGAAGCTTATGGCAGATACCGAGGGCTCAATATGGCAGAGTCCCTAGAGGAGTATAAAAAGTACAGGGGGGATCTTAAAAAGGAAATTAGGGAAGCTAAGAGAGTGCATGAGAAAGCATTTGGTGGGCAGAATAAAGGAAAACCCAAAGGGGTTTATTAAATATATAAAGAGCAAGTGAATAACTAGGGAAAGAATAGGGCCAATTAGAGACCATAGAGGTAATCTGTGTGGACGTGGGTACAATCCTCAATGAATACTTTCTGTCGGTCTTCACAATGGAAAAGGACAACATGGGTATAGACATCAGGGCGGAGGACTGTGTAATATTAGAGGAAATTAACATATAGAGAGAGGAGGTACTAGCGGGTTTAGCGGCCTTAAAAGTGGATAAATCTCCAGGCCCGGATGAGATGTATCCCAGGCTGTTGAGGGAGGCATGGGAAGAGATATCAGGGGCCCTGGCAGTAATTCTCAAATCCTCTCTGGCCACAGGTGAGGTGCCAGAGGACTGGAGGACAGCTAACATTGTCCCATTATTAAAAAAGGGAGGAAGGGATAGACCAGGAAATTACAGGCCAGTCAGTCTAACCTCAGTGGTGGGGAAGTTACTAGAAAGAATTCTGAGGGACAGAATATATCTGCACTTGGAAGGACATGAATTAATCAGGGATAGTCAGCATGGATTTGTTAAGGGAAGGTCGTGTTTGACAAATTTGATCGTGTTTTTTGAGAAGGTAACGAGGAGTGCTGATGAGGGTAATGCATTTGATGTGGTCTACATGGACTTTAGCAAGGCTTTTGATAAGGTCCCTCATGGCAGACTGGTCAAGAAAGTAAAAGCCCATGGGATCCAAGGTAAAGTGGCACATTGGATCCAAAATTGGCTGAGAGGCTGGAAGCAGAGGGTGATGGTAGAAGGATGTTTCTGTGACTGGATGTCTGTTTCCAGTGGGGTTCCACAGGGCTTGGTGCTGGGGTCCCTTGCTGTTTGTGGTGAACATAAATGATTTGGATTTAAATGTAAGGGGTATGATCAAGAAGTTCGTGGATGGCATGAAAATTGGTTAATAGTGAGGAGGAGAGCCGTAAACTGCAGGAGGATATCAATGGACTGGTCAGGTGGGCAGAGCAGTGGCAAATGGAATTCAACCAGGAAAGTGTGAGGTAATGGACTTGGGGAGGGCTAACAAGGCAAGGGATTACACTATGAATGGTAGGACCCTGGAAAGTACTGAAGATCAGAGGGATCTTGGTGTGTATATCCATAGATCCCTGAAGGTAACAGGGCAGGTAGATAAAGTGGTTAAGAAGGCATATGGGATATTAGCTGAGGCATAGAATACAAGAGCAGGCAGGTTATGCTGGAACTGTATAAAACGCTGGTTAGGCCACAACTGGAGTACTGCGTGCAGTTCTGGTCACCACATTATAGGAAGGATGTGATTGCACTGGAGAGGGTGCAGAGGAGATTCACCAGGATGCTGCCTGGGCTGGAGGGTCTGAGCTATGAGGAAAGATTGGATAGGCTGGGGTTGTTTTCCTTGGACCAACGAAGGTTTAGAGGGGGCCTGATAGAGGTGTATAAGATTATGAGGGGCATAGATAGGGTGGATAGGAAGGCGCTTTTTCCATTAGTAGAGGGGTCAATAACTAGGGGTCATAGATTTAAGGTAAGAGGTAGAAGGCTAAGAGGGCAGTTAAGGAGAAATTGTATCACCCAGAGGGTGGTGGGAGTCTGGAACTCACTGTCTGAAAGGGTGGTTGAGTCAGAAGCTCTCATAACATTTAAGAAGTATTTAGATATTCACTTGCGTTGCCATAGCCTCCAGGGCTATGGGCCAAGCACTGGGAAATGGGATTAGTGTAGTCAGATCTTTGTTGACTGGCATAGACACGATGGGCTGAATGGCCTCCTTCTGTGCTGTAAACGTCTCTGAGTCTCTGTGTCTATGGGCAGAATTTCACCCATGTCGGGTGAGTTGAGCGAGGATGCTCGGGAAGCTGACTGCTGCCCGCGATTGGCACCGCACCGCGATTTCACGCTGGTGGGCCAACTAAGGCGGGTGGTGGAGGGTGAGCGGGGCGAGCGAGACCTTCTTACATGCACACGTGTGCATGCTTCATAACCTCCCTGAGGCACAGAGCCACCTCCGGGAGGAGAGGAGTTATCGAAAAAAATAATAAAGAAAATAACAATGTAATGAAACTTGTATCCTCAGTGAGCATTTATTAATTACATTTTAAAACTTTTATTTGATTTTTATTTGCTTTTGGAAACCTCACCCCGCCCGTGGATGAGGTTTCCAAAAAAATGCAAAGGCCGCTTGGCTTTTTTGCCTGCCCGGCAATGGTAAGGTTAGACGGGCAGTGAAAAATTTAAGTTAATTGATTATTTAATGGCCTTAACAGGCCTTTTAATTGTGGGTGGGCGCGCTGCTGACTCTGTGTGACCACTGACTGAGCTATCGCGTGACTGCACATTGATGTCGGTACACTCAGCAGACATCAACACCCGTCATTTCACACTCAGGCGGGTCAGCCACACACTCACTGAGCTCAAAATGTTGCCCCTTGAGTCTTTGCTATGGGTCATTGGAAAATCTCCAAACTGAGATGGATGGCTTTAGTTGGGTTAGGGCTGTTTGTGTTACTGTATAGAAGGAGGCCATTCTGCCCTCTGTGCCTGTGCTGGCTCTATGAAAGAGCTATCCAATTGGTCCCACTCTGCCCCTGCTCTTTCCCCCAATTTCTTTTGGAAAGTTTCTATT
This sequence comes from Cetorhinus maximus, assembly GCF_964194155.1. Taxonomy (NCBI): domain Eukaryota; kingdom Metazoa; phylum Chordata; class Chondrichthyes; order Lamniformes; family Cetorhinidae; genus Cetorhinus; species Cetorhinus maximus. The sequence goes on from NC_135889.1 coordinate 127,763,639, forward strand.
GAACCTGCTTCCACCAGCCTTCCAGGCAGCACCTTCCAGATCACAACAAAGTAAACTGGAATTAGGCAAAACAGCTGACCAGGGTTTGCTCGAGTAAATATGAATGCAGCCAGCTATTGGAAAATACTCTTCATTGACCCTTTGCACTGGAAACGAGCACAGATCTCAAACTGGGAGCAGTGACCCTTTGGGTGCTAACTACTGGTTTAATTTCTCTATTCCAGCTATGGTTGAGCTGTGTAACAGCTGGGATAACCTGCCTCAGCATCAGGGAAGAGAGACCGTTCAACCATGAAATACTTCACAACTAATCCTCACAAATCGTTGTCTGGCTTGTGCCGGGAGTAAATGGTGCAAAATAATCATCCAGCAAAACTTCAACAGCGACCAGCTGCCTCCATCTTACCTCTGCACTGGAATCCAATCCCCGACATTCCAGCTATTGATCTCATGCCTGCTGTCCACGAATATTCCCCATGCTCCATGCCCTCATTTACCAGCTACACCAGTGAACAGTGAGCTTCCCAATCTCGGCCTTGGTCCCAATCAGCCTCACTGCAATTCATCCTTGGCCTGAATTTCTTCATTTCCAGTCCCCATATTCCTGCACAGGAGCTCTGCTTCAGACTGACCCCTCCCTTGGCCTGGCTGACCATTCAAACCTTAGGCCAAACTGGGAATGAATTTCTAACCAGTTCCTCAGAGACTAAAGTGTAAATACTGAGCTGGGCTGTTCGCTGAACAGGCTAAGCTGCCTCCTTCCACATCCCTAAATCCGGACAGGGGTCAGAATACAGGGAAAGGGAGGGGCAAAGGAACTGCAGGGGTGAGATGTGGGCGGGGCAGGGAGGGTGAGATGTGGGCGGGGCAGGGAGGGTGAGAGGTGGGCGGGGCAGAGAGGGTGAGATGTGGGCGGGGCAGGGAGGGTGAGGTGTGGGCGGGGCAGGGAGGGTGAGGTGTGGGCGGGGCAGGGAGGGTGAGGTGTGGGCGGGACAGGGAGGGTGAGGTGTGGGCGGGACAGGGAGGGTGAGATGTGAGCGGGGCAGGGAGGGTGAGATGTGAGCGGGGCAGGCAGGGTGAGATGTGGGCGGGGCAGGGAGGGTGAGATGTGGGCGGGCAGGGAGGATGTGATATGGGCGGGACAGGGAGGGTGAGCTGTGGGCGGGGCAGGGAGGGTGAGCTGTGGGCGGGACAGGGAGGGTGAGATGTGGGCGGGGCAGGGAGGGTGAGATGTGGGCGGGGCAGGGAGGGTGAGATATGGGCGGGGAAGGTGAGATGTGGGCGGGGCAGGGAGCTTGAGATGTGGGCGGGGCAGGGAGGGTGAGATGTGGGCGGGGCAGGGAGGGTGAGATGCAGGTGAGGAATTTCAGGGTGAAGTCAAGAAGCACTTCTTCACACAAAGAGTAGTGGAATCTGGAATTTTCTCCCCTAAAAAGCCATTGAGACTTGGTGGAGGGAGCGGGGATGGTGGTGGCTATGTCAACTGGAGCTTTCCAAACCAGGATTGATGGACTTAATTTGAGTTGGAGGATACAGAACCAAAGCAGGGAGATGGGGTTAAGATGCAGATGAGCAGTGATCAAGTTGAATCGTAGAACAGGCTCGAAGGGCTGAATGGCCTCCTCTTGTTCCTGTGATGTACTGAGCTGACACCAATATGTAAAATTACCCTCTCAAACTGTGTCCACCTGATCTTTATCATGAAAATTCTCTTCAAATACTTTTTCTCTCGGTCCCAAACCAAACCTTCCTTCCTGTGGTTTGGGATGTGGCTTGTCCCAGTCAAAGAAGCTGCTCACAATAGATACAGCTGGACATGGTTTGGCATCTCTCCGAACACACGTCAAGTTTCTCTCCAAATCAAACTTGAACATCATGGAAGTCGGGTAAATTTATCAAAATAACCGAGTTCAACAAATCTCACTTGTTTACAAATTGTCACTCAATTTGCAATATTACTTTAAAAACAATAAAATGTATTAAATTTCTAGCAGTGTTTAGTCATACCATTGAAAATGATGTTTGTATAAAGCAGTTTAACCATTAAACTCACAATCTTTCCCATTATTACTGCCAGAAATCACAAGAAACTTTCCCAGTCAAATATTCCCAGCAGCGAGTGAAGAATTCCCTTCAGGAACACAGGTTGTTGTGATCCCAGCTGATGTTAATACTGGAGAAGTCAGGTCCCAGGGTGGAACCCGGCTTGATAGATCCTAACGCAGATTACAAACATGGAGGGTGACTACTGAACAGAGTCACAGGAGTCAGCTGATGAACATTTAATAACAGAATAAAACATTTATTAAACAAGAAAAGATGAACTATATTACAATACTACTTCACCCCAACTATACCTTTACAGACATATACAGATTTGTAAAGATAACACAAGTTACAAAATCTATCTTATACTCTAATGTGCACAGTAACTATACAGCCCATGTAAACTAACAGGCAAACTGTGATCGGACACCACACTCCAAAGCCAAGTTTCTACAGATTTCTCATCAACTCCCCAGATGCTTGTCACACTGTGAGCCAACCAGTCTCACTGAAACTCTGTCTTTCTCATGAGAGCTTCTGATCTCCATGTTTGAAGAACTCACCCTGGAATTCTCTCCCAAATGACATTCTGACATCTTAAACAACGATCCGCCTCCAGGGTTTCAATCTCTTTTCCCGATGTCCTTTCCCCTGGATCTCCTTGTGCATTCGAGCTTCACCCTCCACACACACACGCTGTCAGATATTCAGCTCTGCCAAGCAGTACATCACAGCTCCTAAAGCCTTTGGTAAGGAGTCACCAACCTTTGGCTGTCCCCTCGGATCTTCTGGCTTCTCTCAAATTCACTTTGCTTTATGTCTGCTCCCTGCAGATCTGTCTCTTTAATTTGAAATCCTTTCCTCTGTTCTTCACTCTTAACTTCACTTAATAGGATCTGTTTCAGATTCCTGTCCTTGTCCCTTAACTTGACTGTCTCCCTGGGGGTTCTTTCTGTTCCACTCCCTGGTTCTTGAGACTTTCTTTTTTTGTTCTGGGGCCTGCCCGCTGCAGCTCCCGTGTCCTACTCCTTCCGGCACTTTCTGTGGAATGGTGTTACCCTGTGGAGATCCTTCTTTTTGCGCTGTTTCATTTTCTTCCTTGTTTTCCTTCTATGCAGATGCGGGGCTGGTTCCCAATCTAAAGAAATTTAAAAAAACCGAGCTGTGCATGTGCAGAGGGCCAGTTCCCAAACCGGAGCCGTCAGGATCAACCCACTGTGCACGAGCGGCTACTCTATGGCTGGAGCATGCGCAGAAACATGAGGCTGACTGGGGACTGTAGTTCCCAGTCTCCGATTTAAACTTCAGGCACATTATTCTTTTCCTTTGGGTTCATCACAAAGTGCCGTCTGCACAATATTTACATAACACAAACAGCCCACTCAGCACCACAGGCCTGTCCCGTCCTGGGATTTCAGCTCCATCGGAGCCTCCGCCCACCCTTCCTGATCTAAACCCATTACGTGTCCTTGTATTCCTCCTCTCCCTTGTGTGTTTATTCAGCTTCCCCTCACATTGTTCACCTCAACCGCTCCCTAGAGCAGCGGGTTCCAATTTCTCACCCCTCTCTGGGTAAAGAGGTTTCTCTGGAACTCCGTGGTGGATTTATTAGTGACTAACTATAGTCCGGCCTTCCTCCACAAGTGAAAACATCTTCTCTAAAGCTACCCCTATTGAACCCTCCCATCATTTTTCAAGAAGTCTATCAGGTCACCCCTCTGTTCGACATGCAAGAGCCCCGGCCTGTTCAACATATATCATTCATCACATCTGGAGACCAGCACTGTGCACAGTGCTCCAAGTGTGGCCTAATGAATGTGTAAGGAGACCAAGGCCAGGATACTTCAGACCATAAGACCATAAGACATAGGAGCAGAAATTAGGCCATTCGGCCCATCGAGTCTGCTCCGCCAAAATCATGGCTGATAGGTTTCTCAACCCCATTTTCCCACCTTCTCCCCGTAACCTTTGATCCCCTTACCAATCGAGAACCTATCTATCTCGGTCTTAAATACACTCAATGTCCTGGCCTCCACAGCCTTCTGTGGCGATGAATTCCATTCAGATGACGACATTTTTCTTCCCACCCTCTGAGGAGGCAAACACAGCCCCGCCCTGTGGCCAGCTCACGCTCCAATCAGCATTCAGCGGCTGCAGGCGGGACTTTTGCCCCCTCAGTCTGGAGGAAGTCCCGCCCCTGGGAGCTCTCAGCTCATCTGATTGGCTGACAGCTCTGTGTCCCTGTAGCGCCAGAGGCCGCAGTGGACAGGACTGGAACTGCGCGCTATCCCCAGGGTCGAAGTCCCAGGAGTCCAGGACCAGGGTGTGGGAGTCTCAGGGTGGGGAGGGGAGTGAGGCTCAGGGGGCTGGACAGGGGTGGGGTGAGGTTGGGGGGGACGTGGTTGGGGTGTTGGTGGAGAGGGAGCCCTCACACTGGCCATCCCTTCTGAAGGGGTGCCCGATGTTAAAAAGAGGCTGCTGAGGGAGGCACCCACCCCCACGCCCACCCCCCCGACCAAGATTCCACCTGAGGCCCAAACACGATTAACTTTTGGGCTACACAGCAACGCATCCCCCCCACCCCCCACCCCCCCACCCCCTCCCCCTACCTGCCCCCCTGCCCCACTCCTCCCACCAGCCTGAAAATTGAGACTGGGTGGGAAATGGCTGTTATGTGGTCAATAATTGGCCACTTAAGGGCCTAACCCGTCCCAGTGTAAAACTGCCAAGAGGTCAGGGTGGGCAGGAGCCTGATAAGAAGGTCACCTGAGAAATTTTACAGTCACCCCCACCAACCCCTCCCCACCACCTATAAACCTGTTGGCAGGGGAACGTAAAATTCTGCCCCATTGCTGTGCAAGGTGCTCCACACATGGTCTGACCAAGAGACTAGAACTGTGCACAGTGCTCTAAATGTGATCTAACCCAGGCGTATGGAGACCAGAACTGTGCACAGTGCTCCAAGTAGCCCTTGGTTACACCCTATTACTAATGGACTCTATTCTTCCCTTAGCTATCATCTTGCTCTTTATGTATTTATGAAACATCTTTTCGTTTTCCTTGCTTTAACTTGCCAATAATTGTCATGCCCTCTCTTTAATTTTCGAATTTCCTTTTTTAATTTCACACCTGCACTTCCTATACCTCTCAAAGCCTTCTGCAGTATCGAGCTCTGGTTATCTTGCATAAGCTTCCTTTTTTTGCCTTATCCTTACTCTACATGTTCCTTGGTACAAAGGTGGGCTTGATGTATGAGTCTCATCAATTTTCTTTCTGGGAACATGTGTGTTCTGAACTCTACCACCTCCCACTGCCTCCCACTGCTCTGACATGGATTTACCTTCATGTAGCTGTTTCTAACTTTTTCCAAATCACATCTCGTCTTATTAAAATTGGCTTTTCCCCAATTTAAAACTGTTACTCTTGGTCTGCGTTTATTGTTACAGGGAAGAGATGGTCGGATGGTTCCTCCTTTTCCCACCTCTCGACTGACCGAAGATGTTTTTTAAAAAAGCTGTTTTAACCCCTTGAGTTCTGTATATTTTAAGGACAGACAAATGACAAGTTTTCTCAAAAGTCTTAAAAGAAAAAGTTTATGAATCAACAGTCAAAGATATTCACAACCACACCTACTCTCACACTCCAGGAAAGATGGCGATTACAGGCACTTAAGCCGTAAACGTCCAAATATTCACACCTGCTTTTTTTAAAATTTAATTCATTCATGGGATGCAGGCATCGCAGACTAGGCCAGCATTTATTGCCCATCCCAAATTGCCCTTATTCAGAGGGAATTGTTCACATTGTTGTGGGTCTGGAGTCACATGTAGGTCAGACCAGGTAAGGATTTCCTTCCCTGAAGGACATTAATGAACCAGATGGGTTTTTACAACAATCAGCAATGGCTCCATGGTCATCAGGCTTTTAATTCCAGATTTTTATTCAATTCAAATTTCACCATCTGTCGTGGTGGGATTCAAACCCAGGTCCCCAGAGCATTACCCTGGGTCTCTGGATTACTAGCCCAGTGACAATACCACTACGCCACCACCTCCCAAGATGAAGTCTTGAAACATTGCAGGCCTATCGTTCATTTTGTGATCCATTGAAGATTAGAAACTGGAGGTTACAGAAGACAAGTTTGCTGTGGCGTATTGTTTGTGGTAGCAGGTTCCTCCTACTTCACTCTAATCGAGGTGCAGTCAAACCCCTGTAGAAAATGATCTCATTAAATGGCGGAGCAGGCTCAAGGGGCCAAATAGCCTACTCTTGCTCCTTGTTTGTGTTTTCATATGTTCGAAAACCTGGTTTGGTTCCTCAAATAAAGAGGTAAAATAGGTCAACCCGAATTCTCTACCTGCTAATGGTTCTTTGGCAGGGTCCTGCTCATTCATTAATCTAGGTATTGCTCCCTTTTTCTGCTCAAAAGATATGTCTTATTAAAGGGCTTTAATCAGAAATCCAGTTTCTGTCATGTGACCAAAGTATCTGTCTTTCATCATCTGCACAAATGACCTCTGATGACTTGGTCATTGTCAAACAATGAAATCTGAGTTTCACCCCTTCACATGTTTCTTTCCCCATACCATTCTTTGGGATTCCACTCTGAAGTTGAAAAGTTTGCAAACAGTTTGTGAACTAGTTTCTTCAATTATTTGGATGATGGCAGACATTAACCACAGGAAAGGTTTGTTGCAATTTAATGACTTCTCAATGAGATGCGTCGAAAGTTTGTTTGTATTTTAATGTCTTGTGCAGACATGATTGGCTCCAGGGTCTTGTGTAGTTCAATGTATATTGACAGGAAAGAAAAGGTCACCTGACCTCTCATCTCCATTTTGTTTTAAAAATAAAGTATACATTCTCTATTTTCTTTTAATGTAAAGTGTTCATTTTGGATGGACCCATGAGTCCATATTGCATGAACGTGACATTATCTTTCACCACAACCACTTTAAATCTAACTGATCACTGCCACCAAAATGTTCTCTCCCACCCATTCACCTTCCCACCCTTATTCCCCAAATCTAAATCCAGGACTGCCCCATTCTATCACCTTCCTCTGTTGTGCACATACTGACTAAAAAAGTTTGTTTGACTGCATCTTAAGAATTCTGCACCCTCTTTATCTTTTCCATGAATCATAAAAAATTAGTTTGCAGGTGCAGCAAGTGATCATGAAGGCAAATGGAATGCTGGTGTTTATTGCAAGGGGAATGGAATATAAAAGTAGGGATGTTTTACTGCAGCTGTACAGGGCCTTGGTGAGACCACATCTGGAATACTGTGTACAGTTTTGGTCTCCTTATTTGAAAAAAGATATAGTTTTGTTAGGAGCAGTTCAGAGAAGGTTCACTCAACTCATTCCTGGGATGAGGGGCTTATCTTCTGAAGAAAGGTTGAACAGGTTGGGCCTGTACTCATTGGAATTTAGAAGAATGAGAAACATATTATTGAAACATATAAGATTCTGAGGGCATTTGATAGTGTAGATACCGGGAGGATGTTTCTGAACCAGGGGGCACATTTTAAGAATAAGAGGTCTACCGTTTAAGTCGGAGATGAGAATTGTTTTTTTCTCAAAGGGTCATTAGTCTGTGGAATTCTCTTCCCTAGAGAGCAGTGGAGGCTGGGTCATTGAATATATTGAAGACAAGGTTGGACAGATTTTTGATAGACAAGGGAGTCAAGGGTTATGGGGGACAAATGGCAAAGTGGGGTTGAGACCACAACTGGATCAGCCATGATCTTATCGAATGGCAGAGCAGGCTCATAGGGCCGAATGGTCTACTCCTGCTCCTAATTTCTATCTCCCTATTTACACTGATTTTATCCCTATTAATATCAGGTAGTTGAAATCCCCTATTATTATTCCTTATTGTTTTTGCACTTCTCATCAATTTGCCGACATATTTATAACAAAGAAAAGTACAGCACAGGAACAGGGCCTTCGGCCCTCCAAACCTGCGCCGATCATATTGCCCGTCAACTAAAACATTTTGCACTTCCGGGGTCCGTATCCCTCTATTCCCATCCTATTCATGTATTTGTCAAGTTGCCTCTTAAACACCACTATCGTACCTGCTTCCACCACCTCCTCTGGCTCTTTTATCTCTGACTGTGTGGGAATTTACAGTGCACCCCCAACAGTGTGACTGCCTCTTTTTTCTGCCTCAGTTGAACACATAATGGCCTCATTTGATGTTTCTAGCGTATCATCCGCCCTCACAGTTATAATTGTTCATTTAACCAATCCTGTCCCCCCTCCCCTCCATGTTTACCCCCCTCTCTATCTCATCAGAAAACCCTGTAAGATGGAATGACATTCCTATCCCTCTTTAAGCCACGTTTCAGTACCCTAGCTGTATCTGTGTCCTAGCTAGGATACAGTATCTTAATTCCAGTGTGTCTCTGTGTCCTTGACTCACTTGCGTTACCATCAAGCTGTAAAATATTAGGACCCAGGATCTCCTGATTGGCTCCATGTTCCTAAGTTGGAAAAGCATCAAAGATCTAATCAGGGGTTCCTGCCCAAGTTATAGTCCAGGGATGTTCTTCAATTCTGACTGGCAGTGTTGAGCTTTAACACTCTGGCAGCATCACTCCCATCGCACACCTTGGACAGAGTTTCCTGCCTGTCGGGCGGGCGGACCCGACCCAATCACCGGCGGGCAGGAAGCCGATCCCCGCCGGAGAAGCGGGCCCCGCCGCCATTTTATGTGGGCGCCCTAATTAAGGGCCTCCCAGCTTGACGTCCGGCGGGAAGCGCTGTGCACTTCCTGTGTGGGGGAGGGGGGGGAATCCCTAAAATCGAGAGTGTGCTCTTTCACACACACGCATGAAAGAATGCACATCCCCCTGAGGCTAAATGCAGCCTCGGGGAGATCACTTCCACTTTTAAAACTGTTAAAAATAGAGAAAAGAAAAATCCCTTACATGTCCCCGCCATGTGACAATGTCACATGAGTTGGGACATGTTCATAGTTTACATAACAACTTTATTAAACTGTTTAAAACCCTACATGAAGCCTCATCCCGCCGGTGGATGAGGTTTCATGTTTTCTCTATTTGCCGCCGGGGCTCCTGGCCGACCCGCCAACCTTAAGGTTGGACGAGCAGGTCCTTTAATTGTTTAAATGATCCTGTCAGTGGCCTCAATTGGCCATTGACAGGTCGGTGGGCCCACAGCTGATTTTGCTGAGCCCCCGCCTTCCTGAAAATTTAAATGGGGCGCGGTGACATCGGGGGTTCCGCCCGACATCACCGCGTCATTTTATGCATTGGCGAATGGGCCCCGCCCCCTGCTCACCGACAGCAAAATTCTGCCCCTTATGTCTCTTTCTCTCTCTGTTTGTCTCTCTCACTCAGCCTCTCTGCCTCCCACACCTCCCTGAGAATCATATAGCACAGAAGGAGGCCATTCAGCCTGTCATGTTGGTTCATTTCAATGAGTTGGCCAGGTTAATGCCAGTCTCCAGCTTTTTGCTCCTAATCATGTGAATTAGTTCTGTTCAAATGCCTTTTGAAAGTTCCTTTGGAATATGGTTTCACCACTCTTTGATGTGGTATGTTCCAGAACATAACAATCCCTCGTGACAAGGAGATTCCCCTTATTTCTTCTCTAGTTCTTTTACCAATTATTATAACTGTGACCTCTGAATAATAACCTCCAGAGCAACCAGTTTCTCCTTATTCACTCTATCAAAGCCCCTCATGATTTTGAACATCTCTGTTAAATCTCCTCTTAATCTTCTCTGCTCTAAGGAGAACAATCCCAGCTTCTCCAGTCTCTCCACATTAACTGAAGTCCCTCATCCCTGCTCTCATCCTGGTAAATCTCCTCCGCACCCTCTCCAAGGCCTTCACGTCCTTCCTAAAGGGTGGGGCCCAGAATTAGACACAATCCTCCACTGGGGTCTAACTTACTTTCCTATCTACATTTGTGTCATCAGCAAATCTAGCATATGTCCTTTCTTCCAAGTCATTGATTTAAATTGTAAACAGTTGAGGTCCCAGCGCTGATCCCTGTGGTACACCACTCGTCACATCTCACCAATCAGAAAATGACCCATTTATGCCAACTCTGCTTCCTGTTAGCCAGCCAATCCTTTATCTATGCCAATGTGTTACCCCCTACACCATGAGCTTTTATTTCCTGCAATAACCTCCGATGTGACATCTTGTCAAATACCTGACGGGCAGGACTCAGCAGGTGAGCGCGCACCAGACCTAACTGAGCGTGAAATGCCGTTGGCCGGGTATGCCAACGTCTGCATGCAGTCGCGCGGAAGTTTGGTCGGTGGGTGTGCGTAGAAGACGACAGCGCGCCTGCCAACAATTAAAAGGCCAATAAGGCCATTAAGTTATCAATTGTGCTGAATTTTTCACTGCCCGTCCAACCTAAACGGCTGTCGGGCAGATGAAAAAGCCAGGCGGCTTTTGCATTTTTTTGGAAACTTCATCCATGGGCGGGATGAGGTTTCCAAAATAAAATACGAATGAAATAAAAACTTTAATTTTTAATTAAAAACATGTCCCTGCTTATGTGAGAGAGTCACATGTGGGGACATGTTTCATTAATTTTTTCTGTCCTTTATTAATTTTTACAATATATTATATTCTTCTGTGCCTCAGGGAGATTATACAGCGCTCTTCGGCGCACGAATTGTGCGTAGGCCTGCTCGCCCTCCTCCCCCCTCCCGCACAGGCAGCACTCAACGTTGCCGCTAGCGTATCACAATGGGCGGGCCTTAATTGGCCACCCGCGTAAAATGGCGGAGCGCTGCTGACCGTGGGCGGTGGTCAGCTTCCCGACCACTCCCACTGATCCCGCCCACCAAGGGCAAAATTCTGCTCTATGGAAATCTAAGTACAGTACATCCACCAGTTCCCCTTTATCCACAGCACATGTGACTTCCTCAAAGAACTCCAATAAATTGGTTAAACATGAATTCCCTTTGACAAAATCTTGTTGACTCTGCCTGATCACCTTGATTTTTTCTAAGTGCCCTGTTATAACATCTTTAATAACAGCTTCTAACGTTTTCCCTATGACAGATGTTAAGCTAACTGGCCTATAGTTTCCTGCTCTCTGTCTCCCCCACTTCTTGAATAAAGAAGTTACATTCACTATTTTCGATAAACTAATGGAACCTTCCCGAATCTAGGGAATTTTGGAAAATTAAAACCAACACATCAATTATTGTACTAACCACTTTGTCTAAGACCTTAGGATGAAGTCCATCAGGACTCGGGGATTTGTCAGCCCGCAGCTCCAACAATTTACTCAGTACCACTTCCCTGGTGATTGTGATTTTTCTGAGTTCCTTCCTCCCTCCCTTCCATTTCCTGATTTACAGCTATTTCTGGGATGTTACATGTATCCTCTATAGTGAAGACTGATGCAAAATACCTGTTCAATTCATCTGCCATCTCCTTATTTTCCATTATTAATTCCCCAGATTCACTTTCAACACTCACTTCAACTTTTTTCTTTTTAAAATATCTATAGAAACTCTCACTATCTCTCATTATACTTTTAGCTTGTTTTCTCTCCTACTCTAATTTTTCCCTCCTTAATAATATTTTTGTCACACTTTCCTGCTTTTTATATTCCGTCCAATCTTCTGACCTGCCACCCATCTTTGCACAATTATATCCTTTTCTTTAAATTTGATACTATCTTTTACTTTTTTGTTAACCACAGATGGTGGGTCCTCCCCTTGGAAGTTTTCTTTCTCGTTGGAATGTATCTATTCTATGTATTCTGAAATATCTCTTTAAATGTCTGCAACTGCATTTCTATTGACCTATCCCATGACCTAATTTGCCAGTTCACTTTGTGTCATCAGCAAATTTAGCATATGACCCTTCTTCCCTCATAATTGCCATATTTAAGTTTAAAATACTAGTCTTAGACCCACTCTTCTCTCCCTCAAAGTGAATATAAAATTCAACCATATTATGATCACTGCTACCTAGGGGTGCCTTCACCATGAGGTCATTAATTGTTAATTAATCCTATCTCATTGCACAATACTAGGTCTAGTATAGCCTGCTCTCTGGTTTGCGCCAGAGCATGTTGTTCAAAGAAACTATCTCACAACATTCTATGAATTTCTTATCTAGGCTACTTTTGCTCATCTGATTTCTCCTGTGTTATATGTAGATCTGGTCCACAGAAACTGTTCCACCATTCAATAAGATCTGGTTGTGCCTTAAGTCCACTTTCTTGCCTGCACCCATAACCCTTGACTCCCATGTCGATCAAAAATCTAACGCAGCCCTGAATATATTCAATGACCCATCCTCAACTGCTCTCAGGAAAAGACACTAACAACCCCCTGAAAGAAGAAATTTCTCTTCATCTCCATCTTAACTGGGAGATCCCTTATTTTGAAACTGTGTCCCCTAGTTCCATATTTTCCAACGAGAGGAAACATTCCCCCAGCATCAACCCTGTTAAGCCCCATCAGAATCGCATGTTTCATAAGATCATTTTTCATTCTTCTAAACTCCAATAGGTACAGGGCCCAACTTGCTCAACGCCTCCTCGTAAGACAATCCCTTCATCCCAGGAATCAGCTGGGTGAGCCTTCTCTGAACTTCTTCCAATGCAAATATATTCCATCAGGTAAGGAGACCAAAACAATACACAGTATTCCAGGTACGGTCTCACCAATGTCCTACAATTGTAGCAAGACTTACCTACTTTTATACTCCATCCACTGCAAATAAAGGCCAACATTCCATTTGTCTTCCTAATCACTTGCTGTACCTGGATACTGACTTTTTGTGATACAGGGAGTTGAATCCTTGGAATTCTCTACCTCAGAGGGCTGTGGAGCTCAGTCATTGAGTACATTTAAAGCAGATGTGGATAGAATTCTAGAAACCAATGACATCAAGAGATACGGGGATAGTGCGGGAAGATGGCATTGAGGTAGAAGATCAGCCAAGGTCTGGCTGAATGACGGAGCAGGCTCGAGGGACCGAATGGCCTACTCCTGCTCCTATATTCCTATGTACAAGGACACCCAGATCCCTCTGTACCGCAGCATTCTGCAGTCTCTCTCTCTCCGTGTAAGTAATATTCTGCTTTTCTATTCTTCCTGCCAAAGTGGAGAAGTTCACATTTTCCCACATTCTACTCCGTCTGCCCATTTTTTGCCCACTTATTTAACCTGTCCACATCCCTTTGCAGACACTTTGTATCTCCACAACTTGTTTTCCTACCTATCTTTCTATTGTCAGCAAATTTGTCTACAACACGGTCTGTTTCTTCATTCACATTGATGGTAAGTAGTTGAGGCCCCAGGGCTGACCCTGCAGCACTCCACTAGTTAGTTTGCCATCCTGAAAATGACCCATTTAACCTGACTCTGTTTCCTGTTAGTTAGCCAATCCTCTATCTATGCTAATATATCACCCCCAATACCATGAGCTCTTACCTTGTGCAGTAACCTTTTATGTGGCACCTTATCAAATATATCTTGGAATGCTATGGTTATCTATAGGATTATCTATAGGGTTCTCTGTGAGAGTATCTATATGCTATGATTCTCTATAAGATTCTCTATAGGGTTATCTATATACTATGATTCTCTATAGGGTTATATGTATATGCTATTATTCTCTATAGGATTATCAATATAGTTTTCTATGGGATTATCTGTATGCTACGATTATCTACAGGATTCTTTATTGGGTTCTCTATAGGATTATCTATATGCTATGATTCTCTATACGATTATCTAGAGGGTTCTCAATAGGATTATCTAGAGGTTCTTCTAAAGGATTGTTTAGAGGGTTATCTTATAGGATTGTCTAGAGAGTTCCCTATAGGATTATCTAGAGGGTTCCCTGTAGGATTATTTAGAGGGTTCCCTGTAGGATCATTTAGAGGGTTCCCTGTAGGATCATTTAGAGGGTTCCCTAAATGATTATCTAGAGTGTTCCTCAATAGGATTCTCCAGAGAGTTCCCTGTAGGATTCTCTAGAGGGTTCTCTATAAGATTATCTGGAGGGTTTCCTATAGGATTATCTGGAGGCTGACCTCCAGGGACCTGAAGGGGACTAGGCAGCTGGTGAGGGAAGCCCCCGAGTGCATCTCGCTTGCAAACCGTTTATCGGCCTTGGACAACGGTGAGAGTGACGGTTCCTCTCTGGAGGCCAACCAGAACCAAGGCCATGGAACTGTGGGTGGTCCAGCTGCTCGGCAAGGGAGGAAGACGTGTGGAAGGGCAATAGTGGTAGGGGATTCGTGAGTGAGGGGAATAGACAGGTGCTTCTGCGGCCATAGACGTGACTCCAGGATGGTATGTTGCCTCCCGGGTGCCAGGGTCAAGGGTGTCACGGAACGGCTGCAGAGCATTCTGAAGGGGGAGGGTGAACAGCCAGAGGTCATGGTCCATGTTGGGGCCAATGACATAGGAAGAAAGGGAAACTAGGTCCTGCAAGCAGACTTTAGGGAGTTAGGTAGGAAATTGAAAAGCAGGACTTCAAAGGTGGTAATCTCCGGATTACTCCCGGTGCCACGCAATAGTGAATATAGGAACAGAAGGATAGAGCAGATGAATGCGTGGCTGGAGAGATGGTGCAGGAGGGAGGGCTTTAGATTCCTGAGGCATTGGGACTGTTTCTGGGGGAGGTGGGACCTGTACAAGTTGGACGGGGTTACATCTGAACAGGAATGGGACCAACATCCTTGCGGGGAGGTTTGCAAATGCTGTTGGGGTGGATTTAAATTAAATTGGCAGGGGGATGGGATCCTGAAAAGTAGTTCAGAGGGGAGAGAAGCTGAGATGGAATTGAAGTTAAACACTGGTGAGTGAGTGTGGAAAGCAGAGGAAACATAGACTAGATAAGAAAGGAGTGAGTTTAGAGAGGCTAAATGGAATATATTTTAATGCAAGGAGCCTGAGGAATAAGACAGATGAGCTGAGGGCACAGATAGGCATGTGGGAGTATGGTATCATATCTATGACCGAGACTTGGCTAAAAGAAGGGCAGGATTGACAGCTCAACATTCCTGGTTAAAGGGTATTCAGATGAGATAGAGAGGGGGATAGAAGAGGAGGTGGAGTTGCAATATTGATCAAGGAATCAATTTTAGCAGTGAGGAGGGATGATATCTTGGAAGGATCAAAAAATGAAGCCATATGGGTAGAAGTAAAAAACACAAAAGGGGTAAACACGCTGTTGGGTGTGTACTATATGCCCCCAAACAGTCAGGGAGAGTTAGAGGATCAAATATGTAATCAAATTTCAGAAAAGTGTAAGAATAATAGAGCAGTAATAATAGGGGATTTTAACAATGCAAATATTAGCTGGGATAGTTTTAGTATGCAAGGTAGGGAGGGAGCAAAATTCTTAAGTTGCATCCAGGAGAACTTTTTTAGCCAGTACGTAGTAAACCCAGCAAGGGAGGGGACAGTTCTGGACCTAATATTCAGAAATGAGCCCGAGCAGGTGGAAGGCTTATCAGTAGGGGAGCATTTTGGAGATAGTGACCATAACTCAGTTAGATTTAGGATAGTTATGGAAAAGGATAAGGTTGGGCCGTGAATAAAAGTTCTAAACTGGGGAAAGGCTAATTTTACTAAGATGATATACGATTTGGCCCAAGTGGACTGGGAGCAGCTACTCGCAGATAAAACGGTGTCAAAGCAGTGGGAGGCATTCAAGGAGGTAATAGCGGGAGTACAGGGCAAATATGTTCCCATAAAGACAAAGGGGGGGGAGGGGGGGGGCAAGTCCACAGACCCCCAGATGTCAAGGGACATAAAGGTTAGGATTAAGAAGAAAAGAGAAGCTTATGGCAGATACCGAGGGCTCAATATGGCAGAGTCCCTAGAGGAGTATAAAAAGTACAGGGGGGATCTTAAAAAGGAAATTAGGAAAGCTAAGAGAGTGCATGAGAAAGCATTGGTGGGCGGAATAAAGGAAAACCCAAAGGGGTTTATTAAATATATAAAGAGCAAGAGAATAACTAGGGAAAGAGTCGGGCCAGTTAGGGACCATGGGGTAATCTGTGTGTGGACCCGGAAGACGTGGGTACAGTCCTCATTGAATACTTTGCGTCAGTCTTCACAATGGAAAAGGACGACACAGGTATAGACATTAGGGTGGAGGACTGTGAAATATTAGAGGAAATTAACATAGAGAGAGAGGAGGTACTAGCGGGCTTAGTGGCCTTAAAAGTGGATAAATCTCCAGGCCCGGATGAGATGTATCCCAGGCTCTTGAGGGAGGCACGGGAAGAGATATCAGGGGCCCTGGCAGTAATTTTCAAATCCTGTCTGGCCACAGGTGAGGCGCCAGAGGACTGGAGGACAGCTAACATTGTCCCATTATTAAAAAAGGGAGGAAGGGATAGACCAGGAAATTACAGGCCAGTCAGTCTAACCTCAGTGGGGAAGTTACTAGAAAGAATTCTGAGGGACAGAATATATCTGCACTTGGAGAGACACGGATTAGTCAGGGATAGTCAGCATGGATTTGTTAAGGGAAGGTCGTGTTTGACAAATTTGATCGAATTTTTTCAGGAGGTAACCAGGAGTGTTGATGAGGGTAATGCATTTGGGGCAGAATTTTACACAGCTGGATTTTACGTCCCCGCTGTTGTCAATGAGGTTTAGAATGTCTCGCCGCATTTTACAGCCCCATCCTCGCCGAAACGGAACCGTAAAATTCTGCCCTTGATGTGGTCTACATGGACTTTAGTAAGGCTTTTGATAAGGTCCCTCATGGCCGACTGGTCAAGAAAGTAAGAGCCCACGGGATCCAAGGCAAAGGGGCACATTGGATTCAAAATTAGCTGAGAGGCAGGAAGCAGAGGGTGATGGTAGAGGGATGTTTCTGTGACTGGAAGTCTGTTTCCAGTGGGTTCCGCAGGGCTCATTGCTGGGGCCCTTGCTGTTTGTGGTGAACATAAATGATTTGGACTTAAATGTAGGGGGTATGATCAAGAAGTTCACGGATGGCATGAAAATTGGTCGGGTGGTAAATAGTGGGGAGGATAGCCGTAAACTGCAGGAGGATATCAATGGACTGGTCAGGTGGGCAGAGCAGTGGCAAATGGAATTCAACCCAGAAAGGTGTGAGATAATGCACTTGGGGAGGGTAACAAGGCAAGGGATTACACTATGAATGGTAGGACCCTGGAAAGTACTGAAGATCAGAGGGACCTTGGTGTGCATATCCACAGATCCCTGAAGGTCGCAGGGCAGGTAGATAAGATGGTTAAGAAGGCATATGGGATACTTGCCTTTATTAGCCTAGGCATAGAATACAAGAGCAGGGGGGTTATGCTGGAGCTGTATAAAACGCTGGTTAGGCCACAACTGGAGTACTGTGTGCAGTTCTGGTCACCACATTATAGGAAGGATGTGATTGCACTGGAGAGGGTGCAGAGGAGATTTACCAGGATGCTGCCTGGGCTGGAGGGTCTGAGCTATGAGGAAAGATTGGATAGGCTGGGGTTGTTTTCCTTGGAGCAGTGAAGGTTGAGAGGGGACCTGATAGAGATGTATAAGATTATGAGGGGCATAGATAGCGTAGATATGAAGGCACTTTTCCATTAGTAGAGGGGTCAATAACCAGGGGGCATAGATTTAAGGTAGGAGGTAGAAGGCTAAGAGGGGAGTTGAGAAGAAATATTTTCACCCAGAGGATGGCGGGAATCTGAACTCACTGCCTGAAAGGGTGGTTGAGTCAAAAACTCTTGTAACATTTAAGAAATATTTAGATATTCACTTGCGTTGCCATAGCCTCCAGGGCTATGGGCCAAGCGCTGGATAGAGGTTTCTCTATAGGGTTATCTATGTGCTATAATTCCCTATAGGATTATCTAGGTGCTATAATTCTCTAGAGGATTATCTAGGGGGTTCTCTTTGGATTATCTAGAAACTATAATTCTCTATAGAATTATCTAAATGCAATAATTCTCCAGAGATCATCTATAGGGTTCTCTGGTGGATTACCGAGATGCTATAATTCTCTCTGGATTATCTTTAGGGTGCTCTATAGGATTATTTAGATGCTATAATTCTCTAGAGGATTATCTACAGGGCTCTCTAGAGGATTATCTAGACTGTATAATTCTGTGGAAGAATAAAATCCATGTATAATGAAATTACTACAGAGTGTCCTTGAGCAGTCATGCAACCAGCACATAAACTAATAGACTAGTTTTGCCATCAGCTACCTTCCCAGACTAATGGGCGCCAGATGTCAGATATGGTTGTAAACTAAGAAAGAACTATTGTGTGCATGCCCAAGATATGTCACCATAACCATGTTACCAATTAGTGAGGGTTAAGCAACCATTGAAACTGCCTAACCTCGTCACGTACTTTTTTGCTATAACTATTTGTGTACTCCAATGCTCCTCAGAGTGCCGGATCGCTCCATTGCATGCGACTGGGCTCTCCATGATATCACGATTTAATTAAGACTTCCAAGACAAACCTCCTGGGTCCGAGTGTTCACTTCGTTTTCCACGACAAATTCTCTATGGAATTACCTAGATGCTATATTTCTCCATGGGATTATCTGTAAGGTTCTCTAGAGGATTATCTAGATGCTATAATTCTCTGTGGGATTATCCATAACGTTCTCTATAGGATTATCTAGATGCAATAATTCTCTATGGGTTTATCTATAAGGTTCTCTATAGGATTATCTAGATGTTATAGTTCTCGATGGGATGATCTATGGGCTTCTCTGCAGGATTATCTAGATGCTCTGGTTTTCTGTGGGGTTATCTACAGTGTTCTCTGTAGGATTAACTAGATGCTATAATTATGCATGGGGTTGTCCATAGGGTTCTCTAAAGGATTATCTAGATGCTATAATTATCTTTAGGATTATCTATAGGGTCTGCTATAGGATTATCTAGATGTTATAATTCACTATAAGATTGTCTATAGCATTCTCTATAGGATTATCTAGATGCTATAATTCTCTAGAGGATTATCTAGACTGTATATTTATCAATGGTCTTATCTAGACGCTATAATTCTCCATGGGATTACCTATAAGGTTCACTAAAGGATTACCTAGATGCTATAATTCTCTATTGGATTATCTATAGGGTTCCCTAGAGTATTATCTAGAGGCTATAATTCTCTATAGGATTATCTATAGTGTTCCCTAAGGGGTAAACTAGATATATGAATTATCTATAGGATTATCTACCGGGTCCTCCCGTGGATTATCTAGATGCTATACTTCTCTGTAGCATTATCTATAAGGTTCTCTATAGGATTATCTAGATGTTATAATTCTCTATAGGATTATCTATAGGGTTCTCTATGGGATTATCTAGATGCTATAATTCTCTATAGGATTGTCTATGGGGTTCTCTATAGGATTATCTAGATGCTATAATTCTCTGTAGGATTATCTATAGGGTTCTCTGTAGGATGATCTAGATGCTATAGTTTTCTATAGGGTTATCTATAAGGTCCTCGATAGGATTATCTAGATGCTATAATACTCTATAGGATTATCTGTAAGGTTCCCTATAGGATTATCTAGATGCTATAATTATATTTTGGATCATCTATAGGGTGCACTATAGGATGATATAGATGCTATAATTCTCTATAGGATTATATACAGGGTTCTCTATAGGATTATCTAGATGCTATAATTCTCTATAGGATTGTCTACGGGGTTCTCTATAGGATTATCTAGATGCTATAATTCTCTATAGGATTATCTAGATTCTATAATTCACTGTAGGATTATCAATAGGGTTCTTGATAGGGTTATCTAGATGCTATAATTCCCAGTAGGACTATCTACAGGCTTCTCTAGAGGATTATCGAGATGCTATAATTCTCTATGGGAGTGTCTTTAAGGTTCTCTATAGGATTATCTAGATGTTATAATTCTCTATGGGATCATCCATAAGGTTCTCTATAGAATTATCGGGATGCTATAATTCTCTATAGGATTATCTAGATTCTGTAATTCACTGTAGGATTATCAATAGAGTTCTTGATAGGGTTATCTAGATGCTATAATTCCCTGTAGGACTATCTATAGGGTTCTCTAGAGGATTATCGAGACGCTATAATTCTCTGTGGGACTATCTTTAAGGTTCTCTATAGGATTATCTAGATGTTATAATTCTCTATGGGATCATCCATAAGGTTCTCTATAGGATTATCGAGATGCTATAATTCTCTATAGGATTATCTATAAGGTTCTCTATAGTATTATCTCAATGCTATAATTCTCTATGGGGCTACCTTTAAGGTTCTCTAAAGGATTATCTAGATGCTATAATTCTCTATAGGGTTATCTACAGGGTTCTCTATAGGATTATCTAGACTCTATAATTTACTGTAGGATTATCTATAGGGTTCTTGATAGGGTTATCTAGATGCTATAATTCCCCATAGGACTATCTATAGGGTTCTTTATATGATTATCGAGATGCTATAATTCTCTGTAGTATTATCTATAAGGTTCTCTATAGTATTATCTAGATGCTATAATTCATTATGGGATTATATATAAGGTTCTCTATAGTATTATCTAGATGCTATAAAATTATATTTAGGATTATCTATAGGGTATTCTGTAGGATGATCTAGCTGTTGTAACTGTATATAGGACTATCTATAGGATGATCTAGATGCTGTAACTTTCTATAGGATTATCTACGGGTGATCTAGATGCTGTAACTCTCTATAGGATTATTTATAGGATGATCTAGTGTGATGGCCTAGGCAACTATAGGGAACCCATTTAGTGCTAAAAGGTTTAATCGGGAAATTGAATTATATGCCTAGCCTGAGAGATAAATATTGCAACCTTGAGAACAATACCGTCTTGCCTGACCACAGTTGTAGGATGAGCCCTGAGACATTCCATTTTGTTCTTTCTCAGGCCAAATGTAATCGGGATTGTGATAAGCGCTTATGTAAGCGCAACATCTGTTGCGCTGGGAATGTAAATGTACTACTCTGTAGATTGGTCGGCTAATTTATGCAAATAAGCGGATAGGTTTACGCAAAATTTACTGATTGGCTGTAAAAATGCTTTTAACAGGCCTGTGTGTATTGTGCTACGAGACGGTACAGTAGCTCTCGTTGTATTGTTCTCCCTTGTGCACAAGTAATAAATGGGGTTTCAACGTATTAATGGTGACTTGGTGTGATTAATCTCTGACACTAGATGCTGTAACTCTCTTTGGGATTATCTATAGGATGATCTAGATGCTGTGACTCTCTATAGGATTATCAATAGGATGATCTAGATGCTGTAACTTTCTGTAGGATTATCTATAGGATGATCTAGATGCTGTAACTCTCCATAGGATTATCTATAGGATGATCTAGATGCTGTGACTCTCTATGGGATTATCTATAGGATTATCTAGATGCTGTAACTCTCCATAGGATTATCTATAGGATGATCTAGATGCTGTGACTCTCTATGGGATTATCTATAGGATGATCTAGATGCTGTGACTCTCTATGGGATTATCTATAGGGTGATCTAGATGCTGTGACTCACTATAGGATTATCTAATAGGGTGATCTAGATGCTGTAACTCTCCATAGGATTATCTATAGGATGATCTAGATTCTGTGACTCTCTATGGGATTATCTATAGGATGATCTAGATGTTGTAACTCTCCATAGGATTATCTATAGGATGATCTAGATGATGTGACTCTCTATGGGATTATCTATAGGATGATCTAGATGCTGTAACTCTCTATAGGATTATCTATAGGATTATCTAGATGCTGTAACTCTCTATAGGATTATCAATAGGATGATCTAGATGATGTAACTTTCTGTAGGATTATCTATACGATGATCTAGATGCTGTAACTCTCCATAGGATTATCTATAGGATGATCTAGATGCTGTAACTCTCTATGGGATTATCTATAGGATGATCTAGATGCTGTAACTCTCCATAGGATTATCTATAGGATGATCTAGATGCTGTAACTCTCTATAGGATTATCTATAGGATGATCTAGATGCTTTAACTCTCCATAGGATTATCTACAGGATGATCTAGATGCTGTAACTCTCTATATGATTATCTATAGGGTGATCTAGATGCTATAACTATCTACAGGATTATCTATAGGGTGATTGAGATGCTGCAACTCTCTGTAGGATTATCTATAGGTGATCTAGATACTGCAACTCTCTATATGATTATCTATAGGGTGATCTAGATGTTGTAACTCTCCATAGGATTATCTATAGGATGATCTAGATGCTGTGACTCTCTCCGGGACACCCTGGTCCACTCCTCCATCACCCCCTACTCCTCAACCCCCACTTATGGCACCTCCCCATGCGCACGCAGAAGATGCAACACCTGCCCCTTCACTTCCTCTCTCCTCACCGTCCAAGGGCCCAAACACTCCTTTCAAGTGAAGCAGCATTTCACTTGCATTTCCCCTAACTTAGTCTACTGCATTCGTTGCTCCCAATGCGGTCTCCTCTACACTGGAGAGACCAAACGCAAACTGGGCGACCGTTTTGCGGAACACCTGCGGTCTGTCCGCAAGAAAGACCCAAACCTCCCTGTCGCTTGCCATTTTAACACTCCACCCTGTTCTCTTGCCCACATGTCTGTCCTTGGCTTGCTGCATTGTTCCAGTGAAGCACAACGCAAACTGGAGGAACAGCACCTCATCTTCCGACTAGGCACTTTACAGCCTTCCGGGCTGAATATTGAATTCAACAACTTTAAATCTTAAACTCCCCCTCCCCCCATCCCCACCCCGTTTCTTCCCCCTCCCCCCACCCCCCGCTTTTTTTTCAATAATTTATATAGATTCTTCTTTCCCCACCTATTTCCATTATTTTTAAATCTAAAACTAAAACCTTGTTAGCCTTTCCACCCCACCCCCACTAGAGCTGTACTTTGAACATCCTGTCCTCCATTCTTAATTAGCACTTTTCTCAGACAAAACACCTCTTTGACCCTTTTGTCTGTGACATCTTTTGATTATCTGCTCATCTCCACAATCACCACACCCTCAATGTCTCTCTCTCCCCCCACCACCCCCCCCTCCCACCTTAAACCAATTTATATTTCTCCCTTCTTCTAACTATGCTTCAGTTCTGCCGAAGGGCCATGAAGGCTCGAAACGTTAACTGATTTCTTCTCCGCCGATGCTGCCAGACCTGCTGAGTTTTTCCAGGTAATTCTGTTTTTGTTTTAGATGTTGTAACTCTCTGTAGGATTATATATAGGGTGATCTAGATGCAGTAACTCTCTATAGGATTATCTATAGGGTGATCTAGATGCTGTAACTCTCTATGTGATTATCTATAGGGTGATCTAGATGCTGTAACTCTCTATAGGATTATCTATAGGGTGATATAGATGCTGTAACTCTCTAATGATTATCTATAGGATGATCTAGATGCTGTAACTCGCTATAGGATTATCTATTGGGTGATCTAGATGCTGTAACTCTCTATGGGTTTATCTATTGGGTGATCTAGATGCTGTAACTCTCTATAGGATTATCTAAAGGGTGATCTAGATGCTGTGACTCTCTATAGGATTATCTATAGGGTGATCTAGATGCTGTGACTCTCTATAGGATTATCTATAGGGTGATCTAGATGCTGTAACTCTATAGGATTCTCTATAGGATGATCTAGATGCTGTGACTCACTATAGGATTATCTATAGGATGATCTAGATGCTGTAACTCTATAGGATTCTCTATAGGATGATCTAGATGCTGTGACTCACTATAGGATTATCTATAGGATGATCTAGATGCTGTCACTCACTATAGGATTATCTATAGGATGATCTAGATGCTGTGACTCACTATAGGATTATCTATAGGATGATCTAGATGCTGTGACTCACTATAGGATTATCTATAGGATGATCTAGATGCTGTCACTCACTATAGGATTATCTATAGGATGATCTAGATGCTGTCACTCACTATAGGATTATCTATAGGATGATCTAGATGCTGTCACTCACTATAGGATTATCTATAGGGTGATCTAGATGCTGTGACTCACTATAGGATTATCTATAGGGTGATCTAGATGCTGTGACTCACTATAGGATTACCTATAGGGTGATCTAGATGCTGTGACTCACTATAGGGTGATCTAGATGCTGTCACTCTCAATAGGATTATCTATAGGGTGATCTAGATGCTGTGACTCACTATAGGATTATCTATAGGGTGATCTAGATGCTGTCACTCTCTATAGGATTATCTATAGGGTGATCTAGATGCTGTCACTCAATAGGATGATCTAGATGCTGTGACTCACTATAGGATTATCTATAGGGTGATCTAGATGCTGTGACTCACTATAGGATTACCTATAGGATGATCTAGATGCTGTGACTCACTATAGGGTGATCTAGATGCTGTCACTCTCAATAGGATTATCTATAGGGTGATCTAGATGCTGTGACACTATAGGATTATCTATAGGGTGATCTAGATGCTGTCACTCTCTATAGGATTATCTATAGGATGATCTATATGCTGTGACTCACTATAGGATTATCTATAGGGTGATCTAGATGCTGTGACTCACTATAGGATTACCTATAGGATGATCTAGATGCTGTGACTCTCTATAAGAACCTCCGGGGTCCTGAGGAAACTACAGTGAAACCTGCTGATGACATCATCAGGCTGCGACACCGACTTCGCACTGACGGAATCAGAGTGCGCCGGAACTGGTTGGCGAAGCGGAATCACCGACACCGGGAGCTGGAGAAGCCGCTCCTGACCCCTCTCCCGGTCCCGGACCCGGTCCCGGTCCCAGCCGCCGCCGCCATGTTGAAGGCTGTGATTCTGATTGGGGGCTCCCAGAAAGGTACCGGCATTGGGGGGGGGGGGGGGGGGGGGGAGAGAGGATGGGGACAGACGGGAGGCGGGGCCAGGGAGGGGGAGGGGCCAGGGAGGTGGGAGCTGGGTCTGGGAGCTGGGTCTGATGAGAGTGGGCGGGGTTGTAGAGAGGGGCGGGGTTATAGAGAGGGGCGGGGTTATAGAAAGGGGGCGGGGTTATGTCCAGTGGGCGGGTCCCCAGGTCCAAATATTTCATCCAGCTCCTCATTCCCCATGGCAACATCTCCTGTCTCTGTCTGTCCACAGACAACATTAACTCTGTATCTAACCCCGTGCTGTACCTGTCCTGGGAGTGTTTGATGGGGACAGTGTAGAGGGAGCTTTACTCTGTATCTAACCCTGTGCTGTACCTGTCCTGGGAGTGTTTGATGGGGACGGTGTAGAGGGAGCTTTACTCTGTATCTATCCCCGTGCTGTACCTGTCCTGGGAGTGTTTGATGGGGACGGTGTAGAGGGAGCTTTACTCTGTATCTAACCCCGTGCTGTACCTGCCCTGGGAGTGTTTGATGGGGACAGTGTAGAGGGAGCTTTACTCTTTATCTAACCCCGTGCTGTACCTGCCCTGGGAGTGTTTGATGGGGACAGTGTAGAGGGAGCTTTACTCTGTATCTAACCCCGTGCTGTACCTGTCCTGGGAGTGTTTGATGGGGACGGTGTAGAGGGAGCTTTACTCTGTATCTAACCCCGTGCTGTACCTGCCCTGGGAGTGTTTGATGGGGACAGTGTAGAGGGAGCTTTACTCTTTATCTAACCCCGTGCTGTACCTGTCCTGGGAGTGTTTGATGGGGACAGTGTAGAGGGAGCTTTACTCTGTATCTAACCCCGTGCTGTACCTGTCCTGGGAGTGTTTGATGGGGACAGTGTAGAGGGAGCTTTACTCTATATCTAACCCCGTGCTGTACCTGTCCTGGGAGTGTTTGATGGGGACAGTGTAGAGGGAGCTTTACTCTGTATCTAACCCCGTGCTGTACCTGTCCTGGGAGTGTTTGATGGGGACAGTGTAGAGGGAGCTTTACTCTGTATCTAACCCCGTGCTGTACCTGTCCTGGGAGTGTTTGATGGGGACGGTGTAGAGGGAGCTTTACTCTGTATCTAACCCCGTGTTGTACCTGTCCTGGGAGTGTTTGATGGGGACGGTGTAGAGGGAGCTTTAGAACCATAGAACACTACAGCACAGAAAACAGGCCATTCGGCCCTTCTAGTCTGTGCCGAAATATTATTCCGCTAGTCCCATTGACCTGCACCCAGTCCATAACCCTCCAGACCTCTCTCATCCATGTATCTATCTAATTTATTCTTAATACTTAAGAGTGAGCCCGCATTTACCACGTCAGATGGTAGCTCGTTCCACACTCTCACCACTCTCTGAGTGATGAGGTTTCCCCTAATGTTCCCCCTAAACCTTTCCCCTTTCACCCTAAAGCCATGTCCTCTCGTGTTTATTTCTCCTAATCTAAATGGAAAGAGCCTACTCGCATTTACTCTGTCTATACCCCTCACAATTTTGTAAACTTCTATCAAATCTCCCCTCATTCTTCTACGCTCCGAGGAATAAAGTCCTAACCTGTTTAATCTTTCCCTGTAACTCAACTCCTTAAGACCCGGCAACATCCTAGTAAATCTTCTCTGCACTCTCTCAATCTTACTGATATCCTTCCTGTAGTTAGGCGACCAGAACTGCACACAATACTCCAAAGTTGGCCTCACCAATGTCTTATACAACCTCACCATAACATCTCAACTCCTATACTCAATACTTTGATTTATGAAGGCCAGTATGCCAAAAGCTTTCTTTACAACCTTGTCTACCTGTGACGCCACTTTCAGGGAATTATGTATCTGAACTCCCAGATCCCTTTGTTCCTCCGCACTCCTCAGTGCCCTACCATTTACTGTGTATGTCCTACCTTGGTTTTACCTTCCAAAATGTAACACCTCACACTTTTCCGCATTAAATTCCATCTGCCATTTTCTGGCCCATTTTTCCAGTTGGTCCAGATCTCTCTGCAAGCTTTGAAAGCCTTCCTCACTGTCCACAACGCCTCCAATCTTAGTGTCATCAGCAAACTTGCTGATCCAATTTGCCACATTATCATCCAGATCACTGATATCGACAACAAACAACAATGGTCCCAGTACAGATCCCTGAGGCACACCACTAGTCACAGACCTCCAGTCTGAGAAGCAATCATCCGCTACCACTCTCTGTCTTCTCCCACACAGCCAATTTCGAATCCAGTTTACAACCTCTCCATGGATACCAAGTGTCTGAACCTTCTGAACTAACCTCCCATGTGGGACCTTGTCAAAGGCCTTACTAAAGTCCATGTAGACAACATCCACAGCCTTTCCTTCATCTACTTTCTTGGTAACCTCCTCGAAAAACTCTACAAGTTTCGTTAAACACGACCTACCACGCACAAAGCCATGCTGACTATTCTTAATCAGCCCTTGGCTGTCCAAATAATTGTATATCCGATCTCTCAGAACACCTTCCAATAATTTACCTACTACTAACGTCAGGCTCACTGGCCTGTAATTACCTGGTTTACTTTTGGAGCCTTTTTTAAACAACGGAACAACATGAGCTACCCTCCAATTCTCCGGCACCTCACCCGTGGCTAAGGACATTTTAAATATTTCTGCCAGGGCCCCTGCAATTTCTACACTAGTCTCCCTCAAGGTCCGAGGGAATATCATGTCAGGCCTGGGGGATTTATTTACCTTTATTCGCTGTAAGGCAGCAAGCACCTCCTCCTCTTTAATCTCTATATGTTCCATGAAACTACTGCTTGTTTCCCTTCCTTCCTTATACACTATGCCAGTTTCCTGAGTAAATACTGATGCAAAAAAACTGTTTAAGATCTCCCCCATCTCGTGAGGCTCCACACATAGACGGCCATTCTGATCTTCAAGGGGACCAATTGTGTCCCTTACTATCCTTTTACTCTTAATATACTTGTAGAAACCCTTCAGGTTTACCTTCACATTATCTGCCAAAGCAACCTCATGTCTTCTTTTTGCCTTCCTGATTTCCTTCTTTAGTATTTTCTTACATTTTCTATACTCTACAAGTACCTCATTTGCTCCTTGTTGCCTATACCTGCTATACACCTCTCTCTTCTTCTTAACCAGATCGCCAATATCCCTTGAAAACCAAGGTTCCCTATGCCTGTTAACTTTGCCTTTAATCCTGACAGGAACATGCAAACTCTGCACTCTCAAAATTTCGCCTTTGAATGCCTTCCACTTACTGAACACATCCTTGCCAGAAAACAACTTATCCCAATCCACTCTTCCTAGATCCTTTCTCATTTCCACAAAATTGGCCTTTCTCCAATTTACAATCTCAACTCGAGGACTTTACCCTGTATCTAACCCCGTGCTGTACCTGTCCTGGGAGTGTTTGATGGGGACAGTGTAGAGGGAGCTTTACCCTGTATCTAACCCCGTGCTGTACCTGTCCTGGGAGTGTTTTATTGGACACTGGATCTCTCTGAAATTGTTGTTTGCATTTTTCCAGGTACAAGGTTCCGGCCTTTGTCCTTCGAGGTACCAAAGCCCTTGTTCCCAGTGGCAGGTGTTCCAATGATTCAGCATCACATTGAAGCTTGTTCCAAGGTAACACAGACATTTCCTCAATTTCACTTGCATAAGTTACCAAATAATTGTCATAATTGTTTATTCATTCCTGGGATGTGGGTTTCATTGGCAGGGCCAGTACTCGCTTCCTGTGAATGGATACCATAACCTATCTGAACCCGAGTGGTGCAAGGAGAGGTCCAGCAGCCCTCCTCCGACTGTGTTCCCCAGCACACTGTAGCAGACCTGGTGCTAATGCTAGTCAAGGCTGAGTTACACCCTCACAAGCCCGTTCACAGCCAGAGCACCTGGGTTGCTTTCAGTGTCTCTGATGGTTAGCTGTTGACTCTGGCTGCCCTGTGTGTGTATGAATATCAACAGACGACAAAGTTGGACTTGGTCTTGGTGCAGCCCCTATGGTCAAATAGCCTACTGGTAGCCTCACACACCTAATAATTACTTCCATTCAAATAGCCCAGTTAGCATAGAAAAGCATCCCAAGGTGCTTATCAGGAGTGTTAAGAAAGAGAATTTCATACTGAGTCACATATGGAGATATTAGGGCAGATGAACAAAACCTTGGTCAAAGGTGGAGTTTAAGGAACATCTTTAAGGAGGAGAGACAGATGGAGCAGTTTAGGGAGGAAATTCCAAAACTTGGGGCCCAGGCATGACCACAATCCTGGAGAGATTTAAATTGAGGACGCTGAAGAGGTCAGAATTGGAGGAATGCAGAGATTCTGGATGGTTATGGGGCTGGAAGAGATGACAGGGATAGGGAGGCGAGGCCTATTCACTGACCACCTTGGGGAATCGGCCCCTCTCCCAGCATTCCATAATTTTAAACAAGGTCAGTGAGAGCATCGCAGACTCCCTCACCACAACCTTGCAAAGCTCTCTCAGTTTGAGAACCATTCCTTTAGATTGGAAAATTGCACATCATTCTGCCATTTAAGGGAAACCAGGAAAACATTAGAGACCAGTTAGCTGAACATCTGTTGTTGGGACTTTACTAGAGTCTATAATTAAAGATAGAGTGATGGGACACCTTGAAGATTCTCACCTGATAAACGAAGGCCAGCATGGATTTGTAAAGGGTGGTTCATGGCTGACAAACCTGACTGAATCTTTTGAAGAGAGGACTAAAGTAATGGACAGGGAATGTATATGGCTGTTGTTTATATGGACTTCAAAGGGCATTTAAAGTCATCTCTGTTGGCTAAAGTTAAACCTCATGGAATTGAAGGCAAACTATTGACCTGGTTAGGAAATTGCCCGGGTGACAGGAGACAGTGTGAGGATAATGGGAGGTATTCTAATTGGCAGGATGTGTGTTGAGGCCTCAACTATTTATCATATTGATTAACGACATAGCTGATGGGATAAAAAGACACATATCCAGATTTTCTGATGACTAAGAGATAGGTGCACAGGACAGATGGAAACATAACAGGACAGAGAGATTGACGGATTCAGTGAATGGGCAAAACTGCGGCAAATCGATTCTGATGTAGACGGGTGAGAGGTCAACCATTTTGGATTTAAAGACGATGGAACTGGGTCTTTTTCAACGGTGTAGAACTGGAAAAGTGGAGCTGGAGAGACACTTGGGAATCGTCCCAGATTTGCACTGAGTGCGGTGGTGAGCAGGTAAAACGATGTTTTACCCCCCGGCCGCAATGGGGATTTCTCACACCGTATCGTCCCAAACCCGCTGCATTAATTATTCATTCCCGGGAAACAGGCCGTTTCCATGGTGGGCAGGCTCTCAATCACCCACCACACCCTCACCTCGCCACTTCATCACTCCGGGCACCAGATTTAAATCCCAGCCACATACACACCTCTCAGAGCTTCCAGCCCAGGACCAGCTGCACGGGAGACATGGCCCCGAAAGGCAGGACGGCTGCTGCCCCCAGGTTCAATGATGTGTCTCTCGAGCGCCTTTTGGACACAGTGGAGGCTCACGTGATGTCCTCTACTCCCCGCTCTGGCCACAGGATGGGCAGCAACATCACCAATCCAGCACGGGGGGCGGGGGCAGCGGTGGTCAGTGCCAACACCCTGCAAAAGTGGACACTACCCAGTGCCACAAGAGGATGGTCGATCTCCTCTGTTCCCCAGGGTAAGTCACTCTTCTCATCGCTCTCAACTCACACACTCACAAACCCATCCCACACCCACAGGGCCCTCACTCACTGCCAGTGCAAGGGACATCACCATCACTCTCTCACACTCACCGTCATTGTCCTCATCCTGTCCATGGGACCACTCACCACCCACACAGGCCAGGCACACTTATCATCTGGCCTGGCTGGTATCCTGCTTACACTCTCTCCATCTCTATCCATGCAGGACAAGCTGGCTCACAGCAACAGGGAGAGGTCACAGACCGATGGAGAAGTGCCTGAAATCAAGGTCCTCACAGACTTTGGAAACAGAGCCATCCAGCTGGCCGGCGATGACCGGGACCGGTCCTGTGCTGACGGTGAGGTCAGTGCTGCTCTACCAATGAGGGCCCAGCAGTGCAACATCCATCAGATAACCAGGCTGTGAGTGATGTGTCCTGTTTCACAGGCCACTGCCAGGCTCTCATTATCTCCCCTTGCTTTCACAGGCACATCTGGGAAACAGCTGGCAGAGTCCATGGCCCAGGGCCTCCAATCAAGCCCCGAGGGAAGTTCAGAAGAGGAATCTGAAGGCACCGTCCCTGAAGTCCCATCACAGCCTCACCCACACCCTCCACCAGCGCAGAGACACACACCTCGGTGGGACCCAGTTTAGAGTAGCCTCAGGATCACAATCTGGTGAGCACATCGCACTGTCTGATCCACAGCAGGCGAAGGCAGGGACTTCCCAGGTCCCCGGCACTCGGAGGGTTGCTGGAGACCAGAGCGTTGCTGAGTCCGAGTCAGGCGATGAGCCTCTGGACTCGGTCATGTCACAGTTGCTGGAGCTGCAAAGACAAGCTCAGGAACATTAGGAAGGGATGTCCGCTGCACTCCTCAGATTGCAAAGCACGATGGAGAAGTCTGTCCATCTTCAGGCTGAGGTGATAGCTTCAGCATTGCCAACGCACCGAGGTCAACACTGGCAGGATGGCGGCCGCCATGGAGACCTTGGTCCAGGACGTTGCTGCTGCACAGGCTTAACTCCGTCACTGATGCCATAGTTGGCCTCCAACAGTGTGTATGCGAGAGGGGTGTGGGGAAACTCAATCTCACTCCAGCTACCCCTTCTCCTCAAGGAGTCAGCCTGGGTCCCTCGGGCACCCACAGGGAGGAGGATCAGCAGGTGCACATTCTGGGCCCATCCACCCAGGTGATTCTGGGAGTGTCCGGCCCATCCAAATCCCCTCTTCCTGTGACCTCAGCAGCTCCAGCTCCACAGGCCAAGGAGGGTGTCACTGCCACACAGCAGGACCCTGAAAGCAGGCCAGGGCCCTGAAAACAGGTCTCAGTCCTCCAGAGGACGCCCGCCAAAGTCACAGACAGGGTGTCACAGACAGGGTGTCACAGACAGGGTGTCACAGTCAGCAGGCTGCCTCCACCTCCACTGTGGATGTCCGGGGAGCACCAAGACATAGCGGCAGGGTTAGGAAAGCTAAGGAGAATTAGTTGCACAGCCTGGCCATGGGTGTTAATCACTTGTACTTAATGTTCACTATTGTCAATAAACTCCCAAGAATGTCTCCCTGCCTATGGCTCCTTGTTCTGATGAGCAGTGTTTGTGTCACTCAGATGTGAAACCTTTCTGCACAAGATAAAGGCAGGTGTCTCAGTCCAGGGCCTCTTCCCTGTGTCTGTGCAGCCTTCAGACCACAGTGACACTCCAGCCTCACACTCCCTGGACACATTACTGATGCCTGCACCTCGGCAGTGCTGGTCATTGCTGCCTGAATGTAGTGGGCAGGTGTCACAGAGTTCCCTCATACTCTCTGTGTGCTCTCAGCACCTTTAAGGTGGGGCTGGCCCCCATCTCTTCAGCATCTGTGACCAGTGATGCTGTGCACCAGCTCCTGGAGGGCTGAGGTGCTGAAGGCGGGCACAGCATCAGATGCTGCTAAAGTTTCATGGCTGTGTCTCTATGATATGACCCTGCTCACAGAGCCCAAGTGTGTTGCCCTCGGCCAGACAGGAGTCAGACATTCCCAGAGGCCATGTGGAGATTTATGGAGTGTCCTCACTGCCTGTCATCATCAGCGACTATTAGGACCTCCACTGCGTCTCAACAACAGGAGCATTCTCACAGAGGGTATTGGTGCTGCCATAAGCCAGACTGGAGTCAAACGTTCACAGATGCGATGTGAGGATCTATGGTGTCTCCTCACTGCATGTCATCATCATCCTCCACAAATCTAGCAGGTATGAGGGCCTCCCGAACGTGTCTGCCTCATCTGGTCAGTGCAAGGGCCTCATCACCATCATCATCGCCTCTGAGGACCTCTTCAGCCTCACCCCCATTGGCATCCTCCTCATCGGAGGAGACATGCAGATCCTCCATCTCCTCCTCAGCTCCTCTCCCCGTTGCAGCGCCAGGTTGTAAAGGGTGCAGCAGATGATGACGATATGTGACACCCTCTGCGGACTGTATTGCAGGGCTCCACCAGACTGGTCCAGGCACCAGAACCATATCTTCAGCATCCTGATGGTCTGCTCCACCAAGTTGTGAGTTGCTGCATGAGCCTCATTATAGCGTCGCTCTGCTGCAGTCTGAGGCCACTGCACAGGTATCATCAGCCACGGCCTCTGCCCCTTGTCCCTGAGGAGCCAACCCTGCAGCCTCTGTGGACCCTGGAAGACGTCAGGGACCTGTGACCGACTGAGAATGTAGGAGCCGTGGACACTCCCTGGAAACCATGCGCAGACCCGCAGGATGTGTTTGTGGTGGTCACACACCAGCTGCACATTCAGCGATTGGAATCCCTTGCGGTTGATGTGATTCACCGTGTGTTGCGATGGAGACCTGAGCGTCACATGAGTGCAGTCGATCGGACCCTGCACCTGTGGGAAACCTGAGATCAGGGCAAACCCAATCTCTCTTGCATTTTGGATGTCTTGGTCTTGGGCGAAATGTGGACAGTTCTGGGCATTACACCTTAGGAAAGATATATTGACCCTGGAGGGAGTGCAGTGTAGGTTTACCAGGATGATACCTGGACTCCAAGGTTAAAGTTACAAGGAGAAATTCCACAAACAAGGGTTGTAATCGCTGGAATTTAGAAGGCTAAGGGGATGATCTGATTGACATTTTCAATATATCAGGAGGAACTGATAGGGTAGATGGAGAGAAAC
The DNA here is from genome assembly GCF_964194155.1 of Cetorhinus maximus. Classification (NCBI taxonomy): domain Eukaryota; kingdom Metazoa; phylum Chordata; class Chondrichthyes; order Lamniformes; family Cetorhinidae; genus Cetorhinus; species Cetorhinus maximus. The sequence goes on from NC_135889.1 coordinate 127,797,456, forward strand.
CTTTTCCACTGATTGGAGAGCCTAGGGCTCAGGAGCAGAGTCTAAAAATGAGAGCCAGACCTTTCAGGAGTGAGATTAGGAAAGACTTCTTCACACAAATGGTGGGAGAAGTTCAGAACTCTTCCACAAACAGCGATTGCTGCTGGATGCATTATTAATTTTCAAACTGAAATTGACATATTATTAGGTTAGGGATATGGGGAAAAGTCAGGTACATGGAGTTAGGTCACAGATCAGACATGATCTCATTAAATGTGCAGTTTTGGTCCCCTTACCTCAGGAAGGATATTATTGCCATGGAGGGAGTGCAACACAGGTTCACCAGACTTGTTCCGGGGAAGGTGGGACTGTCCTATGAAGAGAGATTGGGGAAACTGGGCCTGTATTCTCTAGAGTTTCGAAGAATGAGAGGCGATCTCATTGAAACCAACAAAATACTTAAAGGGATAGACAGGTTGGGGAGTCTAGAACCAGGGGACACAATTTCAAAATAAGGGGGAAGCCACTTAGGGCTGAGATGAGAAGAAATGTCTTTACTCAGAGGGTTGTGAATCTTTGGAATTCTCTACCCCAGAGGGCTGTGGGAGCTCAGTCATTGAGTGTGTTTAAAACAGAGATTGACAGATTTCTAAACACCAATGACATAAAGGGATATGGGGATAGTGTGGGGCAAAGGCGTTGAGGTAGATGATCAGCCATGATAGTATTGAATGGTGGAGCAGGCTCGATGGGCTGAATGGCCTACTCCTGCTCTGATGTTCCTATGAATTGCACAACAGGCTGGAGGGGCTGAATGTCCTGTTCCTATATTCCTACATTCCTCTCTGTCTCTCTGCAGGTTCCAAATATGAAGGAGATTTTACTGATTGGTTTCTACCAGCCAAGCGATGAATTAAGCCGTTTCCTCACATTAGCCCAGCAGGAGTTCAAAGTCTGTATAAGGTAAAGAAAAATCTTCCTAAAATCCCCTGTGCTTGTTGAAGTATAGTATCCATGTTCTGTCAGACATATACCGATCGTATCGGTGGGAGGCAGAGGTGGTGGCGTAGTGGCATTGTCACTGGACTAGTTTCCAGAGATCCAGGGTAATTCCTGGGTTCAAATCCCACCACAGCTGAATGTGAAATTTAAATTCAATAAAAATCTGGAATTAAAAGTCCAATGCTAACCATGAAACCATTGCTGATTGTCCTTTAGGAAAGGAAGTCTGCTGTCCTTACCTGGTCTGGCCTACAGGTGATGTGGTTGACTCTTGAATGCCCTCTAAACAAGGGCAGTTAGGGATGGGCAATAAATGCTGACCTAACCAACGACACCCACATCCCATGAACAAATAAAAAACATATAACATCCATGTGCTGTCGGACATATAACATCCAAGTGCTGTCGGACATATAGCATCCATGTGTTGAAAGACAGACCGCACCAGTTTATTATCCTACTTCTTCATTCAGATACCTGCTGTATTAGTTATGAAGCAGCTACTAATATGGAACATTATCAGAGGCTTAAAATAAGTCAAGCAGAACTGTCCAATTTCAGACAGGTAAAAATAATCAGTGAATGGATGAGGGATTTCAGTTATATGAACAGATTGGAGAACATAAGAAATAGGAACAGGAGTAGACCATTCGGCCCCTCGAGCCTGCTCCCCCATTCAATAAGATCATGGCTGATCTTCTTGTGTTTCGATTTCCACATTCCCATCTAACCCCAATAATCTTTGATTCCCTTGCCTAACAAGAATCTATCTACCTCCGCCTTAAAAATATTCAGTGACACCGCCTCCACCACCTTCTGAGGCAGAGAGTTCCAAAGTTGCACAACCCTCTGAGAGAAAAAAATTCTCCTCATTTCTGTCCTAAAAGGGTGACCCCTAATTTTAAAACAGTGCCCCCTAGTTCTGGGCTCACCCACAAGAGGAAACAACCTTTCCACATCCACTTTATCAAGACCATTTAGATTCTTACATACTTTAATCAAATCACCCCTCACTCTTCTAAACTCCAGTGGAAACAAGCCCAGTCTGTCCAACCTTTCCTCATAAGACAACCCACTCATTCCAGGTATCAATCTAGTAAACCTCCTCTGAACCGCCTCCAATGCATTTACATCCTTCCTTAAATAAGGAGACCAAAACTGCACACAGTATTCGAGGTGTGGTCTCACCAATGCCCTGTATAACTGAAGCACAACATCCTTACTTTTATGTTCAATTCCTCTCGTAATAAAGGATAACATTCCATTAGCCTTCTTACTTACTGTACCTGCATACTAACATTTGTGACTCTTGCAGAAGAACATCTCGATCCCTCTGCACCTCAGAATTGTGCAGTCGTTCTCTGTTTAATTAATACTCTGCTTTTTTATTCTTACTGCCAATGTAAAGAGAAACTGGGGTTGCTCTCTTTAGCGAAGGTTAAGAGGAGATTTAATAGAGCCGTTCAGAATTGTAAAGGGTTTTGAAACAGTAAGATAAGGAGAAACTGTTGCAGTGGCAGGAGGGTCAGGACCCAGAGGGACACAGAGTGACTAAAGACCCAGAGAGGGAGATGAGGAGAATGTTTTTTACACAGTGAGTTATTATGATCTGGAACGTGCTGCCTGAACGGGTGGTGAATCACAGAATTTTAATGTCACAGAAGAAGGCCATTTGGCCCATCATGTCTGCACCAGCTCTCCAAATGAGCATTATGACCTAGTGCCATTGCCCTGCCTTTTCCCTGTACCCCAGCACATTGTTTCTATTCAAATAATCATCTAATACCCTCTTGGATGCCTCGATTGAACCTGCCTCTGCCACACTTCCAGTCAGTGCATTCCAGACCCAAACCACTCGCTGTGTGAAAAAGTTTTTTCTCACATCACATTTGCTTCTTTTGCAAATCACTTTAAATCTTTTCCCTCACATTCTTGATCCTTTTACGAGTGGAAACAGCTTCTCCCTGTCTACTCTGTCCAGCCCCCTCATGATTTGAGCATCTCTATCAAATCTCCTCACAGCCGCCTTCTCTCCAAGGAGAACAGTCCCAATCTCTCCATTCTATCCTCATAGCTGAAATTCCTCATCCCTGGAACCATTCCTGTAAACCTCTTCTGCACTCTCTCTGGTATAAGCAGATTCAGTAATAACTTTCAAAAAGGAATTGGGTAAATACATGAAGGGGAAAAATGTGCAGGTCTATGAAGAAAGAGCAGAGGAGTGGAACTCATTCAAAAAGTTAGCACAGACATGATGGGCCAAATGGCCTCCTTGTGTGATGTATGATTCTGTGATATTTGACATGTTGAAGCTTGGCAGAAGGCTGGTTTTCCAATGAAACATTAATAAGGACCATGTCCTGTTTGCTCGCAGGTATCTGCAGGAATATGTAGCTCTGGGGACTGGTGGTGGGCTGTACCACTTCCGAGACCAGATCCTGTCCGGAAACCCGGAAAAGTTCTTTGTCATGAACACCGATGTTTGCTCCGAGTTTCCACTGATGCAGATGATGGAATTTCAACAAGCTCGGGGACAAATCAACGCATTTGTTATGTTGGGGACAACAGTAAGAAAACTTGTGATCTTTTATATGAAGGTGGGAGAATTCCATTCGGGAGTTCGGCAGGGACGGGGGAGGGGGGTTCCTGGGCAGGGGGTTTCTGGGCAGGGGGGGAGGGAGGTTCCCAGGCGGGGGAGGGGGAGGGAGGTTCCCAGGTGGGGGAGGGGTAGGGAGGTTCCCGGGCGGGGGAGGGGGGTTCCTGGGCAGGGGGGGAGGGAGGTTCCCGGGCAGGGGAGGGAGGTTCCCTGGCGGGGGAGGGGTAGGGAGGTTCCCGGGTGGGGGAGGGGGAGGGAGGTTCCCGGGCAGGGGAGGGGGGTTCCCGGGAGGGGGAGGGACGTTCCCAGGAGGGTGAGGGAGGTTCTATTGAAGGAGCCTTGGTGAGTTGCTGCAGTGCATTATTTTTATTCTTTCATGGGATGTGGGCATCACTGGCATTTATTGCCCATCCCTAGTTGCCCTTGAGAAGGTGGTGGTGAGCTGCCTTCTTGAACCGCTGCAGTCCATGTGGTGTAGGTACACCCACAGTGCTGTTAGGGAGGGAGTTCCAGGATTTTGACCCAGCGACAGTGAAGGAACGACGATATATTTCCAAATCAGGATGGTGAGTGACTTGGAGGGGAACCTCCAGGTGGAGGTGTTCCCATCTATCTGCTGCCCTTGTTGTAGATGGTACACACACTGCTGCTACTGTGTGTCAGTGGTGGAGGGAGTGAATGTTTGTGGATGTGGTGCCAATCAAGCGGGGCTGCTTTGTCCTGGATGGTGTCAAACTTCTTGAGTCTTGTGGGAGCTTCACTCATCCAGGCAAGTGGGGAGTATTCCATCACACTCCTGACCTGTGCTTTGTAGATGGTGGACAGGCTTTGGGGAGTCAGGAGTTGAGTTATTCATCGCTGGATTCCTTGCCCCTGACCTGCTATTGTAGCCACAGTATTTATATGGCTAGTCCAATTCAGTTTCTGGTCAATGGTAACCCCCAGGGTGTTGATAGTGGGGGATTCAGTGATGGTAATGCCATTGAATGTCATGGGGTGATGGTTAGATTCTGCCTTGTTGGAGATGGTCATTGCCTGACACTTGTGTGGTGCGAATGTTATGGTGGATGATGTGTGGCAAGGCTGCATGGTTACTGTTCTTAATCACTCTCCTGGTGTATCTTTGCAGGCAAACAGGAGACAGTCGATGAACTATGGCTGCATTGTGGAGAATCAGCAGACACACGAGGTAAGCCCACGGTTCCTCACAGTCAGACTGTCCGCTAAACTCACTATAGACAACACTGGTGGCAGGGAACATGCTGTGGTCCCCAGCTCATTCCCCACAGTCTGCTTCTATTACACAGTATTTAGACAGAGTTTACAGAACAGAAACAGGCCATTCAGCCCAGCTGCTCTGTGCTGGTGTATCTGCTCCTAACCCTAACCCTCCTCCCACCCTCCATCATCTCGCCCTGTCAACATATCCTTCCATTCCTTTCTCCCTCATGTGTTATCTAGCTTCCCCTTAACTGCATCTATACTATTCACCTCAACCACTCCCTGAGGTAGAGAGTTCCACATTTTCACCCTCTCTGGGTAAAAATGTTTCTCAGTTCTGGGCCCCGCACCTCAGGAAGTATCCATTGGCCTTGGAGTGGGTGCAGCACAGATTCACCAGCATGGTCCCGGGGTGGATAGGGTTAAATTACCGGCCACACAGGCTTAACTTGTATTCACTCAAGTACAGAAGATTAAAGGGTGATGTAGTCAGGGGTTTAGGATGCTTAAAGATTATTAAAGATCTCAATAGGGTCGATGGAGAGAAACTATTTCCTCTGTGGTGGTGGGGGGTGGTGATGGGGAGAGTCCAGAACAAGGGGGCAGAACCTTCAAATTCGAGCCAGGCCGTTCAGGGGTGATGTCAGGAAGCACTTCCTCACACAGAGGGCAGTGGGAATCTGGAACTCCCTCCCCTAGAAAACCGTTAAGACTGAGGGTCAGTGGAGTTTTTAAGACTGTGATTGATAGATTTTCCTTGATAAGGATATCAAGGATAAGGAACCAAGGCAGGAAGATGGAGTTGAGATACAGATCAGAAAAGATCTGATTGAATAACGCAATGGATCAAGCAGCTGAATGGCCTCCTCCTGGTCTTGTGTTCCAGGGAACAGTTGAGAGAGGCTCAGAATGATGAGAGGCTTTGAGAGACTGTTTCCAGTGGCAGGAGAGTTGGTAACCAGAGGGACACAGATTGGAGGGAATCTGGAGGGGGAGATGAGGGGAATTTGTTTTCCACAGTGAGTTATTGTGAATGTACTGCCTGAAAGGATGCTGGGAGAAGATTTCAAAATGGAATTGGTCAAATACAAGAAAAGGAGATATTTCCCAGGTTACAGGAAAAGAGCAGGATCATGGGCATAATTGGATAAGCCTTTCACAGAGCCTGCACACACACAATGGGCCAAATGGCCTTTTTTTATTCATTCATGGAGTGTGGGTATTGCTGGCTAAGCCAATGTTTATTGCCCATCCCTAATTGCCCTTGTTCAGAGGAGCATTTAAGAGTCAACCACATTGCTGTGGGTCTGGGGTCACATGTAGGCCAGACCAGGTAAGGATGGCAGATTCCCCCCCCTAAAGGAAGGGGTGGACATCATCAGACTTTTAATCAATTCAAATTTCATCATCAGTGGTGGTGGGATTTGAACCCAGGCATTACCCTGGGTCTCTGGAATACTAGTCCAGTGACAATACCACTATACCATGGCCTCCTCTATACTGCACAGTTTTATAGACCCACAAGCAAGATCACAGATGACAAGCACCACTTGATCTGAATCTTACAGAATTCCACCTTACTGTCATCATACAGCTTTTAACATCTACCTGAGCAGGCAGACAGCAATTCACTTGTAGGATTGTCTCTGTAGCAGTGCAGCATTCCCTTTGTACCCACTGTTCATACCCTTGAGTGAGGCTCAAACCCATAACCTGACTTTTCCAGGGAGGAGTGCATTATTTTAGTCAGTTTCCTCTTTATCCAGTTTTTATCTTTGTCCTTCCTTCACCCAGAGTGAAGGCTAATGCCATTTTTAAATTCATTCTCGAGATTTATGTGTCATTGGCTGGGCCAGCATTTATTGCCCATCCCTAGTTGCCCTTGAGAAGGTGGGGGTGAGCTGCCTTCTTGAACCGCTGCAGTCCATGTGGTGTAGGTACACCCACAGTGCTGTTAGGGAGGGAGTTCCAGGATTTTGACCCAGCGACAGTGAAGGAACGGTGATATATTTCCAAGTCAGGATGGTGGGTGACTTGGAGGGGAACTTCCAGGTGGTGGTGTTCCCATCTATCTGCTGCCCTTGTCCTTCTAGATGGTAGTGGTCGTGGGTTTGGAAGGTGCTGTCGAAGGAGCCTCCGTGAGTTCCTGCAGTGCATCTTGTAGATGGTACACACACTGCTGCTACTGTGCGTCGGTGGTGGAGGGAGTGAATGTTTGTGGATGTGGTGCCAATCAAGCGGCTGCTTTGTCCGGGATGGTGTCGAGCTTCCTGATCCTAAGAAAGGATATACTTGCCATAGTGGGAGTGCAGCGAAGGTTCACCAGACTGATTCCTGGGATGGCAGGATTGTTGTATGAGGAGAGATTGGGTCGACTAGGCCCTGTATTCACTGGAGTTTAGAAGAATGGGAAGGAATTGGATTGAAATGTATAAAATTCTGGCAGGGATGGACAGACTGGATGCAGGGAGGATGTTTCCTCTGGCGGGGGGAGTCTAGAACAAGGGGTCACAGTCTCAGGATACGGGGTAGACCATTTAGGACTGAAATGAGGAGAAACTTCTTCACTCAGAGGGTGGTGAACCTGTGGAATTCTCAACCACAGAGGCTGTGGAGGCCAAGTCACTGAATATATTTAAGAAGGAAGCAGATTTCTAGACTTTAAAAGCGTCAAAGGGTATGGGGAGGGCACAGGATTCCAACATTGAGATAGAGGATCAGCCATGACCATATTGAATGGTGGAGCAGGCTTGAAGGGCCGAATGGCCTACTCCTGCTCCTATTTTCTTGTTTCTATGTTTAGGTAGTAGCCCAGGATGCGGTTGGTTATGAATATTTTACAGTTCCCACCAGCGTGCTGTTACGTGTGTCTCAGTAAAACTCTCCTCCTGCCCCTCCCAGGTTCTCCACTACGTGGAGAAACCGAGCACCTTTGTCAGTGACATCATCAACTGCGGAATTTACCTCTTCACACCGGATATTTTCCAGTATATCGGAGAAGTGTTCAGGAGAAACCAGCAGGACCTCTCCATGTAAGTACAACAGGTGGATGAGGAGTTTGAACGATGTGTAAACCCCCCCCACCATTCACACAGCACCTGACCCATGGGGTGAGATCTGCTCCTTGCTGCACACAACACAACTCCCACTGTTTATCTTCCCTTCTCCCAGTTGTCCATTTCCTATCCTAATTCTCAGTTCTAAATTGGGGGCAGTAGGTGAAATCACCACACCGGAGACTTTGAGTGATGGAATCATACAGCACAGTAGGAGGCCATTTGGCCCATTCTGCCATCCTGACTCTTTGAAAAACCTATCCAATTGGTCCACTCTCCTGCTCTGTCCCTAATAGCCAATAGAATTTCTCTACTTCAAGCATTTATTAAATTCCGTTTTGAAAGTAACTATTGAATCTGCTTCCACCATCTTCTCAGGCAGCGTACTAAAGTACTTGGGAACATAATCTAAGCTGACATAGTGCAGTACTGAGGGAGTGCTGCACTGTCAGAGGGTCAGTACTGAGGGAGTGCTGCACTGTCGTAGGGTCAGCACTGAGGGAATGCTGCACTGTCAGAGGGTCAGTACTGAGGGAGTGCTGCACTGTCAGAGGGTCAGTACTGAGGGAGTGCTGCACTGTCGTAGGGTCAGCACTGAGGGAGTGCTGCACTGTCAGAGGGTCAGTACTGAGGGAGTGCTGTACTGTCGAAGGGTCAGTACTGAGGGAGTGCTGCACTGTCAGAGGGTCAGTACTGAGGGAGTGCTGTACTGCCGAAGGGTCAGTACTGAGGGAGCGCCGCTCTGTCAGAGGGTCAATACTTAGGGAGTGCTGCACTGTCAGAGGGTCAGTAATGAGGGAGTGCTGCACTGTCGGAGGGTCAGCACTGAGGGTGTGCCGCTCTGTCAGAGGGTCAGTACTGAGGGAGTGCTGCACTGTCAGAGGGTCAGCACTGAGGGAGTGCTGCACTGTCAGAGGGTCAGTACTGAGGGAGTACTGCACTGTCAGAGGGTCAGTACTGAGGGAGTGCAGCACTGTCGGAGTGTTAGTACTGAGGGAGTGCTGCACTGTCAGAGGGTCAGTACTGAGGGAGTGCTGCACTGTCAGAGGGTCAGTACTGAGGGAGTGCTGCACTGTTGGAGGGTCAGTACTGAGGGAATGTTGCAATGTCAGAGGGTCAGTACTGAGGGAGTGCTGCACTGTCAGAGGGTCAGTACTGAGGGAGTGCTGCACTGTCACAGGGTCAGTACTGAGGGAGCGCTGCACTGTCAGAGGGTCAGTATTGAGGGAGTGCTGCACTGTCAGAGGGTCAGTACTGAGGGAGTGCTGCACTGTCAGAGGGTCAGTACTGAGGGAGTGCTGCACTGTCAGAGGGTCAGTACTGAGGGAGCGCTGCACTGTCAGAGGGTCAGTATTGAGGGAGTGCTGCACTGTCAGAGGGGCAGTACTGAGGGAGTGCTGCACTGTCGGAGGGTCAGTACTGAGGGAGTGCTGCACTGTCAGAGGGTCAGTACTGAGGGAGTGCCGCACTGTCAGAGGGTCAGTACTGAGGGAGTGCTGCACTGTCAGAGGGGCAGTACTGAGGGAGTGCTGCACTGTCAGAGGGGCAGTACTGAGGGAGTGCCGCACTGTTGGAGGGTCAGTTGTGACTGAGTGATGAACTTTTGGAGGTGCCGTCATTCGGATGAAATGTTAAACAGAGGCATTGGCTTGGATGTAAAATATCCTCTCCTGCTTCAGGAAGATGAACCAGGGAGTTCTCCCTGGCTTTCTGGCCAGTATCATCCCTCTACCAACTTCAGTAAAATAGATTATCTGCTGATGAACACATTGATTCTATGTGTGCTTCCTGTAGAACAACAGCTTGGATTTATATAATGCTGTTATATAACAGCATTCACAGAAACACTGTGAACCAAAATTTGACACCCAGCTCATAAGGAGATATTAGGTCAGGTGAACAAAAGCTTGGTCAAAGAGGTAGATTTACAGAGCATCTCAAATAAAGAGAGAAGTGGAGAGGTTTAGGGAGGGAGTTCCAGAGCGGAGGTCCCAGGCAGCTGTAGACACGGCCACCAGTATTGTAGTGACCAAAATCGGGATTGGACAAGAGGCCAGAAATGGAGAGCCCAGATATCTCTGAGGGTTGTAAGGGTTAATTGTATACGAATTGTGTTTAAATATATGTGGTTGGAGGGCATTAACTCAGATTTCAATTGAGCACATACGAAGAGACATTCAAACTGTGGTGAGGTTGGGTTAGGAGTTGTATGCTTGCAAAGCTTCACTCTATTAATAAAGACAAGACTGAGTAAAGCCTGGTTTTGGGAGTAGGATAAAACAAGGCTGTTATTACAGAATAATTGAGCTCTTAGATTTTGCCCTGATAAGGGGTTAGTGGTTTGATCCAAGAGAGTGACTCGTGAGGCCATTTCAGAGAGCAGTTCAATCCCATGACCATTGGTGTAGGGCAGACCACGGTAAGGATGGCAGATTGCCTTCCCAGCTACATGGACACTTTTACTGAGGGCAGATTTTCAGTTTGAGCCTTTTTTTTAACTGAATTTATATTCCTAAACTGCTGTGGTGGGATTTGAACTGTCATTCTCTGGATCACACTGTGGATTACAAGTTCTGTAAGGTGACCACAGCACTGGGTGGAGTCCAGAGCTGCGGCCCTGAATTCTGGGTTAAGCAGGATTGTTGCTTTGGGTGGGGTGGCTCTGTACTTTTATGTAAATTTAAAGAATGTGTCACAGTTTTACAGTATTCCCCATGGGTAGAGTGTGAACATACAGAAACCACATTCACTGCCTTCCTGACCCCTCCCTCAGGTCCCATTTGTTGTCCTTGTTCAATGCAGTACAAAGTTTGATCACTGTTCCCACCTCCTGTTCCCCTGAATGTCTGTGGACAGGAGGCTTGGCTTGACAATCCTCATTAATCATCTCTTTCTTTCTTTCCCAATTGTGCCTTCTTCACCTTTGTCTGCCCCACCCTCAGGTATTCTCACTTTGAGTAAGTTTGGCTGTGTTAGTGTAGTGTGCTGCTTAGGGCTTGTTAATCCTAATACGTTCCCATCCAGGACAGGCACTGACCCAGGACTCTTTCTTCCTTTTAACGAAGAACTAAAGAAATCTACGTCACTTACCAAAACAGATCAGCAAAGATATATCGGAGGGCAGAGAAACTTATGGGTCCAAGAAGCAAAATCATTAAGAGTGGGTGGACAGGTACAAAAAGTCATTAAAAAGCTAATAGAATGTTGTCCTTTACCCCAGGGGCTGGAATACAAAGGGGAGGAGGTGAGATTACAGTTATATAAAGCTCTGGTCAGACCCCATCTGGAGTAACTGGGTTCAGTTCTGGGCCCCGCACCTCAGGAAGGAGTGTTGGCCTTGGATGGGGTACAGCACAGATTCACCAGCATGATCCCAGGGTTGGAAGGGTTAAATTATAAGGACAGGTTACACAGACTTGGCTTGTATTTCCTCGAGTATCGAAGATTAATCAAAGATCTAATTGAAGTGTTAAAAAAGCTGAAGGGTTTTGATAGGGTCAATAGAGAGAAACTATTTCCTCTGGTGGAGAGAGCCCAGAACATTCAGATCCAAACCAGGGCGTTCAGAGGTGAATTCTTCCCACAAATCTGGAATATGGAACCAATGTGGGGATGTGGAGTTAAGGTACAGATAAGCCAAGGTCTGATGGAATGACTGCCCAGACTCGTTCCATCAACCCGCAGTAATAGGGGTCACAAGGGTTAACCTTTCAGGCCGGGTGTTCCACCCCCTCAGGAGACAGGTCATTGACAGAGCCATGTTCACATTGACTGTCTCTATTTCTATAGAGAATTTTTCTCCATCTCTCATATCTGTCACTCTCTTTGTCTTTGAATCTCTTTTGATTCCCTTGCTCCATGTGTCTATCTAACTCTGTTTTGTGTGTGGATGTCTCTCTGTGTCTCTCCATCGTACGCTTAATCCCATTTTCCTGGACTTGCCCTGACATCCATTTCCTTGTCTTTCCTCCCTCCTTTATTCTGTTTCTCAATATTTTGTTCCCTGACTATGTTCTCTCTATCTATTGGCAGCCGTGCCCTCAGCTCTGGAACTCTCTCTAAATTTCTCTCTCCTCCTTGAAAATGCCCGCTAAAACCAACCTCTTTAACTAGTCATCTGCCCTGATATCTCCTGATGTGGCTCAATGGCACGTTTTGGCTGATAGCATGCCTGTGAAGCCCCTTGAGGTGTCACTGTGTTAAAGGGACAAGTTATTATCTCTTATCTGTCTGTTTCTCTTTCCCTCACACTCTGTTTCTTTCCATGTGTCTCCCTGTCTTTCTGCTGCTCTCTTTCTGCTGCTCTCTCTCTCTGTCTTTCCCTCTCTTCCACAGTCTCTCTATTTCTCTCACTCGCTTTTCCATTCTCTTTCTCGCCTGTATTTAACTTACCAATATCTTCAGGACCCTATCCGTAACCCATATCTGTGCCTGGATGGGAAGCTGTTCAGTTCTGTAGCTGTTGCAGTGCTTTTCCTTGATGTTTGGAATGTTTCTAGCTTGGCAAGTAGTGGCCCACAGCAAGGATGCCGGAGATTGACATTGCCCATGTTTGTTCCCATTCTATTCCCAGAGTCGGGAAGTGTCACTGGAGTAGGGAGTGTCACTGGGGAGGGAGCAGTGTCACTGGAGTGGGGGGATTGGCACTGGGTGAGTGATACGGAGCTCCGTGTAGAGGGTACCAGTGTAACTGAGGTCTCTACACGGGGTCATTGTTCAGCTTTTGCCTGGTGTTTGATCCCCTCCTTTTGTCCCTATTGCATCTTGGTTTGTGTGCATGTGAATTTTTCACTGGGTTTTCATTTACCTCTTTCCCATTGTCTTTATTTCACTCGGTCACATCTGATGGATCAGTTGAACCTTGTTGTGGAGCCAGTGTCCCCGAACTGCAGTTTCAGACTCTCGGTCACTCCATATCACTGTCTTCAGTGGGCTGACTAACAGAGTCCATGAACAACAGCTTCCCAAGCAGCCTCCTGGAGCTGAGATACTGCCTGGAATCCTTGACTTGGAAGAGTGCTCAGGGTTTGAGTGAGAGAAACCCTCTCTTTACTGGGGGACAGTCTGAATGGATGAGGCCCACTTTCTCAGGGAACGCCTCCAATACCCAGAGGGGTTTTATCAACTTGGAGGAATGGGAATCCACCAGAGGCTGTCTTTGTGGGGCAGGTTGAGGATGGCTGGGTGCATGAGGGTGTGAAAAAGGGCCTTTTTCAGGTTGGAAAGATGTAACTAGTGGAGTGCCACAAGGATCAGTCCTAGGGCCTCAATTATTTACTATCTATATTAATGACTTGGAGGAGAGAGCAGAGTGTAATGTATCCAAATTTGCTGATGATACAAAAATAGGTAGGAGGGCATGTTGTGATGGGGACATAAGGAATCTGCAAGAGGATATAGACAGGTTGAGTGAGTGGGAAAAAACTTGGCAGATGGAGTTTAATGTAGGAAAGTGTGAGGTCATGCACTTTGGTAGGAAGAATCAAAAGGCAGACTATTATTTAAATGGAGAGAAACTCCAAAAAAGTGCAGCACAGAGGGATCAGGGTGTTCTTGTGCATGAAACACAAACAGTTAGCATGCAGGTGCAGCAAGTAATTAAGAAGGCAAATGGAATTTTGGTCTGTATTGCTGGGGGGTTGGAGTTTAAAAATAGGGAAGTCTTGTTACAACTGTACAGGGTGTTGGCGAGGCCGCACCTGGAGTACTGTGTACAGTTTTGGTCCCCGTATTTAAGAAAGGATATACTAGCATTGGAGGCAGTTCAAAAGAGATTCACTAGGCTGATTCCTGGGATGAAGGGGTTGACTTATCAAGAACGGCTAAACAAGTTAGGCCTTTATTCATTAGAGTTTAGAAGAATGAGGGATGATCTTATTGAAATGTACAAGATTCTGAGGGGGCTTGACAGGGTAGATGTTGAGAAGATGTTTCCACTAGTGGGGGAATCTCGGACTTGGGGACATAGTTACAGAATAAGGGGACACTCATTTAAAACTGAGATGTGAAGGAATTTCTTCTCTCAGAGGGTAGTGAATGTCTGGAATTCTCTACCCCAGAAAGTTGTGGAGGTTAGATCACTGAAAGTATTTAAAGAGGAGGTAGATAGATTTTTGAAATATCGGGGAGTTGGGGGCTATGAGGAGCTGGCACGAAAGAGGAGTTGAGGCCTGGGGCAGATCAGCCATGATCGTATTGAATGGCGGGGCAGGCTTGAGGGGCCGAATGGCCTACTCCTGCTCCTAGTTCTTATGTTCTTATGTGAGGAAGGGTGGGGGCAAAAGAGTGGGGCAGGGCCAGTGTCTGGGGTTTGTCACAGTTTCCGATTAAAGGGGAGTAGTGAAACTCATCGGCGTGGTGTCTCCGTGCCCCAGGGTGGGGCATATTTGATTGAGGGAGAGGGCGTGGACACGGTGTCAGTATCTGATGAATTGATCCTTGCAGAGAGGAGGGCACTAATGGCTGGCAGCGAGTCGAGATTATCCGGTTGGAGCAGGACATCTTCACCACCATGGCTGGTCGAGGCTCACTCTATATTTACAAAACTGAGGGCTTCTGGAGTCAAATCAAGTCAGCTGGGTGAGTGTGAACACGGAGGGGGAAAGGGGCTGTCGGCCTTGAGGCACAGAGAGGTGGGCAGACTGAGGGAGGGGAAACAAGGGGGCACTGACAGGTATGGCCTGAGGGACCGGGAGAGCGGGTGGGCGTGACGGGGAGCACGGCGGGGGGAGGATGGGGTGGGGGGGGCGGGGGGAAGATGGGGGAGCATGGGGGTGGGGGGCGAGGGGGAGAGGATGGGGGGGTTGGGGGGATCAGAGATTACGGGAATGGACAGAATGTAGGGATGGAGATGGAGATGGAGGGAGCGATTCTCAGAGGATCGGAGATATAGACAGAAAGACAAAGTGAGGAAAATCCTGCGTTAGATTTGCTGATCTTAATCAGAGCATCAGACCAATGTCCAGTTTGCTCAGTGCTTTGGGATTGACCTGGGGAATGTCCCTGCTCCTGACCGATAGCCGGAACCTCCTGCTGGATAACGGACAGGCAAACATACAGCCAGCAACAGGCTGGGCTCTTACCCAGGATGGTCAATCCGCTCCCCGGGATCTCTAACTGCACCTACAATAAGAGCGGTGAGATGTGGAGGATATGAGGTGGGGGCAGGTTGGGGGAGGGGCTGTTGAGTTGCGGAGGATATGAGGTGGGGCAGGTTGGGGAGGGGGCTGGTGAGATGAGGATATGAGGTGGGGCAGGTTGGGGGAGGGGGCTGGTGAGTTGAGGATATGAGGTGGGGCAGGTTGGGGGAGGGGGCTGGTGAGTTGAGGATATGAGGTGGGGCAGGTTGGGGGAGGGGCTGGTGAGTTGAGGAGGATATGAGGTGGGGCAGGTTGGGGGAGGGGGCTGGTGAGTTGAGGATATGAGGTTGGGGGAGGGGCTGGTGAGTTGAGGATATGAGGTGGGGCAGGTTGGGGGAGGGGCTGGTGAGTTGAGGATATGAGGTGGGGCAGGTTGGGGGAGGGGCTGGTGAGTTGAGGAGGTTATGAGGTGGGGCAGGTTGGGGGAGGGGGCTGGTGAGTTGAGGAGGATATGAGGTGGGGCAGGTTGGGGGAGGGGCTGGTGAGTTGAGGAGGTTATGAGGTGGGGCAGGTTGGGGGAGGGGGCTGGTGAGTTGAGGAGGATATGAGGTGGGGCAGGTTGGGGGAGGGGCTGGTGAGTTGAGGATATGAGGGGCAGGTTGGGGGTGGGGCAGGTTGGGGGAGGGGGCTGGTGAGATGAGGAGGATATGAGGTGGGGGCAGGTTGGGGCAGGTTGGGGGAGGGGCTGGTGAGTTGAGGAGGATATGAGGTGGGGGCAGGTTGGGGCAGGTTGGGGGAGGGCTGGTGAGATGAGGAGGATATGAGGTGGGGGCAGGTTGGGGCAGGTTGGGGGAGGGGCTGGTGAGTTGAGGAGGATATGAGGTGGGGTAGGTTGGGGGTGGGGCAGGTTGGGGGAGGGGCTGGTGAGTTGAGGATATGAGGTGGGGCAGGTTGGGGGAGGGGCTGGTGAGTTGAGGATATGAGGTGGGGCAGGTTGGGGGAGGGGCTGGTGAGTTGAGGATATGAGGTGGGGCAGGTTGGGGGAGGGGCTGGTGAGTTGAGGATATGAGGTGGGGCAGGTTGGGGGAGGGGGCTGGTGAGATGAGGATATGAGGTGGGGCAGGTTGGGGGAGGGGCTGGTGAGTTGAGGATATGAGGTGGGGCAGGTTGGGGGAGGGGGCTGGTGAGATGAGGATATGAGGTGGGGCAGGTTGGGGGAGGGGCTGGTGAGGAGCCCCCGTTGACAGTGAGGGGCAGCCCCCTCCTGGAGAGACTAATGGGATCTGTGGCTCACTCTGCAGGTCTGCTATCTACGCCAATCGATTGTACCTCAACCGATACCAAACAACACACCCAGACCGGCTGGCCGAGGATAGGCAGTGTGGCCCCAGAATCATAGGTATGTGTGTAAACAACAACTTACATTTATATAGCACCTTTAATGTTGTAAAATATGCCAAGGTGTTTCTAAGGAGAGATTATCAAACACCGTTCGACACAGTGAGCCAACTAAGGAGTTATTAGGATGGACAGGCGAGCAAAAGATCGGCCAATGAGTTTGAAGGTAGGGAGGTGAGGTGGTTTAGGGATGGAATTTGAGAGTTTCGAGTGCAGACGGCTGCCACTGGTGGAGTGATGGAAATCAGGAATGAGCAAGAGGTCAGAGTTAGGGGAACACACGGATCTCGGAGGGGGTTCCAGATAAGGAGGGGAGAGGCCCATGGAGGGATTTGAAAAGAATGAAGAAATCAGTGCCTATGGGAAACACAGTGAGATTCCATTAGGGGCTGAGAAAGTTGATATGTGAATGTAATGATGTCTCTGCTCCTTTCATTAACAGGAAATGTTTATATCCATCCAACAGCGACCATTGACCCCACAGCTGTGGTGAGTATCCCCTTGAAAGATCATAGAATTGTCCAATTTTACAGCACCGAAGGAGGCCATTTGGCCCATTGTGCCTGTGCCAGCCCTTTGAAAGGTCTATCCAATTATTCCCACACTCCCTGCTCTTTCCCCATAACACTGAAAATTTCTCCTTTTCAAGTATTTATTCAATTCCTTTTTCAAAGTCCCTGTTGAATCTGGTTCCAATGCCCCTTCAGAACAACAACTCGCTGTGTAAAGAATTCCCCTCATCTTCCCCTCCCCCCGGTTATTTGCCAATTCCCTTCAATCCATGTCCTCTGGTTACAGACCCTCCTGCCAGTTTCCCCATGTCATGGTCTTGTTTTCTGTGCTAATGTCTCTTATGTTCTCACATTTATCCTCAGCTGGGTCCCAATGTCACCATTAGTATGGGAGTGACGATTGGAGCTGGAGTTCGAGTCCGAGAGTCCATCATCTTACACGGAGCCTCGCTGCAGGTAGCACAACACTCACAACTCTCCAGATATCAAACACAAGTTCCACAGACTCAGCGGGGACCTGGAGGGACCTGGAGGGGCAGGGGAGACCAGGCAACTCTACAGGAGCTGGACAGCAACAGAGCAATCAGTAATGTGTGCAGAATAAGGGAGGGGGAGCGAATACTCCTGCTGTACCAAACACTAGCACAGTGAGTGATGTAAACTTGCACAAAGTGTTAACCTCCCTGCCCCATCTTACACAATTTTACACTTAGGGTCGATTGTTCAGCCTGAGATTCCCCAAAACAATTAGAAGAATCTTTATCCACTGCCTATAAATATCTCTACACCGTCCCCATCAAACACCCCCAGGACAGGTACAGCACGGGGTTAGATACAGAGTAAAGCTCCCTCTACACTGTCCCCATCAAACACTCCCAGGACAGGTACAGCACGGGGTTAGACACGGAGTAAAGCTCCCTCTACACTGTCCCCATCAAACACTCCCAGGGCAGGTACAGCACGGGGTTAGATACAGAGTAAAGCTCCCTCTACACCGTCCCCATCAAACACACCCAGAACAGGTACAGCACGGGGTTAGATACAGAGTAAAGCTCCCTCTACACCGTCCCCATCAAACACACCCAGAACAGGTACAGCACAGGGTTAGATACAGAGAGAAGTTGGCCACGGGTGACCGGGTCCAGATGGGCGAGTGGGGCGGGGTGCAGGTGGCCGGGGGAGGGGCAGGCGGGGGAGGGGCGGGTGGGGTGCAGACGGCCGGGGGAGGGGCGGGCGTGGTGCAGACGGCCAGGGGAGGGGCGGGCGGGGGAGGGGCGGGCGGGGTACAGACGGCCGGGGGAGGGGCAGGCGGGGGAGGGGCGGGGTGCAGACGGCCGAGGGGCGGGCGGGGCGCAGACGGCCGGGGGGAGGGGCGGGTGGGGCGCAGACGGCCGGGGGAGGGGCGTCAGTTGAATGTGGACGCACCCAGTGATCACCTTCTGCCTTTTCCAGGACCACAGCTGTGTGCTGAACTGCATTGTGGGCTGGGATAGCACCATTGGAAAATGGTCAAGAGTTGAGGGAACCCCGAGTGACCCCAACCCCAATGACCCCCACGCCAAAATCGACAGTGAAACACTCTTCAGCGATGGGAAACTGAATCCTTCAATTACCATTCTCGGTAAGAGCAGGTATTGAGTGTGAGAATAATGGCTATGTCTGATAGCAGAGAAGTATGTGATTGTGAGAAACCACCGACCCTCCGACAGTGCGGCGCTCCCTCGGTGCCGACCCTCTGACAGCGCGGCCCTCCCTCGGCGCCGACCCTACGACAGCGCGGCGCTCCCTCGGCGCCGACCCTCCGACAGCGCGGCCCTCCCTCGGCGCCGACCCTCCGACAGCGCGGCCCTCCCTCGGTACTGTATTGGGAGTCTGAGCCTGGATTTTAGCCCCTATGTCTGTGGATTTCAACTTGAATGTAGGACCCATTGATTGAGCATTGGGAGTGCCACCCTCCGAGTCCCGGTTGAACCTGGCCTGCAGTCACAGTGGTTTGAATTTGACAGGTTGATATGTTCTCGTTCCAGGATGTAATGTCAGTATTCCCAGTGAGGTGATTATCCTGAACTCCATTGTGCTCCCTCACAAGGAGCTGAATCGTAGCTTCAAGAACCAGATCATTCTGTAGAGCCAGGCTGCTTCATCACTCATCAGGCACGAGTGCCCCTCATCCTGGCCGTGAATCAGTACCTGCACAGACCAACTGACCCGAGTCTCCAACATCAACTTTTTGCACTAAGCAGATTGGTGCCTCGTTATTTTCCTGAGCTTATTTTATATAAATATATAAATCTATTTAGTTTAATTACAATAACTGGATATGACTTTTGGAACAATCAATCCCATCCTCCCACAGCCCCATGTACACTCTCCCCTCCTACAGTACCTTCCTTCTCTCAGGATTGTTCTTAATTCAGTCTGTACTCTCAGGATCGTGGTGGTGTAGACAGACGACGTTTATTTAGACTGGAGGGATTGTCAATGCCTTTTGAACACCTTGCGGCTGTGTTTTGGATGGAAGGATATTGATGGTAAAATTGTTGTGGGTTATTCACCTCATGAATAAAGTGATTGTTTAAAGTGTATTTAAAGCACTATCAGTCTCGAGCTACTGGCACTATTGAAGGGGCAATGATCGACAGGGAGAGTCAGAGTAGAGCAATCATGCACTCAGCCTGTGATCCCCTCAGTGATGGGACATGGGATGTGCTGTAATTTCATTGAAATGGTGCAATATTCACTTCTGCAACTCTTCCTCAGCCTGACACTGCCAACAGTTTAGGCTGTGATATACCCACCCTGCCCACTCTTCACAGCCCCAGCGTGGGTGTTGGGTTCAGTGATAATAGCCACTTTGTACAGCTTTAATAAACCATACTGAACTACCTGCACAGTTTAGTGCAAGTCTCACTCAGTCCCACTCCCCCAGGATCAGAGACTTTTGCAGAGAGACTGGAGAAGCTGGGATTGTTCTCCTTAGAGCAGAGAAGGTTGAGGGGAGAACTTTTAATGCAAGGATTCAAAATCATGAGGGGTTTGGATAGAGTGAATAAGGAGAAATTGTTTCCAACGGCAGGAGGGTCGGTAACCAGAGGGACACAGATTGAAGAGAATCGGTCTCTCCCTCTGGCTCTTTGATTAAGGATTTCTTTCCCCCCATCCCCCAGTGAGTTGTGATCTGGAATGCACTGGCTGAAAGGGTAGTGGAAGCAAATTCAATAATAACTTTCAAAAGAGAATGGAGTTAAAGGAGCAACTTTGCAGGGTTTGGGAGGAGGAATGTGGCACTATTTGGATAGCTTTCATTGCATCTGTGCCTTTGTACTGAAGGGACTCCTTGTGCTGCATCATTCTACAAGTTCCCACCAACACAACTGAGCACCGTGTACAGCAAGTTTCACCGTCACACACAGGCCATTGTAAACTGACGGCTGCACAACAGCAGAAGTTAGCAGACCCGAGGGAGGATGGGGAAGTTCTGCTGCCCCACACCGAGATCAGATCAGCACAAGCTGGTTTGGGAACTGGATATTTTCCTGCTTTGTTGTGGTGAGGCTCAGACAGGAGGTTAGACTTTTATCCACTCGGACAGAACTGTTTAGGTCCAAGTTTAATCATCAGTTCTGAGATCAGAAAGCCTCAAACTCTGCCCTTACCCTCACCCCAGCACATGTTCCAAAAGGCCAGGGGAGAGAGAGAGAGATTTCAAAATAGGGGACGGAACGGTGAATGCAAACGTTTTATTTCACACCAGACAGTAACGTGGTCCCCCGGCCCCCTCCCCACCTCCCCCGGCCCCCTCCCCACCTCCCCCGGCCCCCTCCCCACCTCCCCCGGCCCCCTCCCCACCTCCCCCGGCCCCCTCCCCACGTCTATATTAGCTCATTAGATGCATCCAAAAACAAGACTTTGATTGGGTAAAGTCACAGGGATCCACACGGTGCTTCAGCTGAGTCCACACAACCTGCTCACACCTCAGCTTCATGGACACCCCCAGTCACCACTCCAGCCCCACCCTGGACAATATCCCCAAATCAAAAACAACAAAAAAATACGTCAGAGGACTGGACATGGCTGTGTAAGGGGAACTCTGGAAGGGTTAGTGGGTGGGAGGCAGATTTGGTTAAGGCTGTGGAGCTGCCAATGGGACTGGGGCGGGGGGAGGGGGGGGTGAATATTCAGCCAAGATGCTGGTAGGCTTTTCTCAGTCACATCACTTTTGGTTTAACTCAGGGTTGGTGATGGGAAAATCTTTCCAGACCTGCAGGAGTACAAGAGGAGACACATTAGCAAAGATCCCCCTCATTCTCTCCTCTTCTACCCACCACCCCCCACCAGCAAAACCCCCTTGCAGATACTCACATAGTGAGGATGGCAGGGCGCATACAGCATTTGGGGGACTGGTTCATCATATCACTCACATCAGGAGATGTTAACGGCTTAAACAAATTCCCTAGAGGAGCAGGGGGGAGATGGATTAGAGACCAGCATCGAGGAGAGTGCATGGGAGAGGAACCAGAGGAATCATCCAGTCCCAGGAGAAAGCAGTTCGAACCCATTAGTGTAGGCCTGACACCAACCCCCATCTCAAATGGGGTGGCCAGCCACAAGCTCAGAGACCCCCTGGGTGGGGTTGGATTGATCGAGGAGAACATGAATCCACATGAAATGCTAGACCCATTTCCAGTTTGAGGGTCCAATCAGAAGACACCACTGGTCACACATCCAATAGATCAGAGTCCTTGATGTCAGCATGTGACAGAGCCCAGGACAGAGGATGTGGATCTAAAGCTGCAATGGAGAACCACACTGTCAAAGGGTCAGCATGAGGGAGACACTAAAACAGAGACCTTACCCCCTCAGGAGGATGGAAATGATCTGAGCAGCAGAGCTCCCAATGTCTCGAGCAGTATTTATCCCCAGATCTAAACTGATCTGATCATCAGATTGCTGTTTGTGGAATCTTGCTATGCTCAAATTGGCTGCTGAGTTTCCTGTAATATTGACTACACTTCAAAAAAAATTAATTGGGTCTAAGGGGCTTGGGAATACCTGAGAGCAGTGGCAAATGGAATTCAACCCAGAAAAGTGTAAGGTAATGCACTTGGGGAGGGCTAACAAGGCAAGGGATTACACTATGAATGGTAGGACCCTGGAAAGTACTGAAGATCAGAGGGAACTTGATGTGCACATCCACAGATCCCTGAAGGTAACAGGGCAGGTAGATAAGGTGGGTAAGAAAGCATATGGGATATTTGTATTCTAGGCCTCGGCTATTAAAGGCAAGAGCAGGGAGGTTATGCTGGGACTGTATAAAACGCTGGTTAGGCCACAGCTGGAGTACTGCGTGCAGTTCTGGTCACTACACTATAGGAAGGATGTGATTGCACTGGAGAGGGTGCAGAGGAGATTTACCAGGATGCTGCTTGGGCTGGAAGGTCTGAGTTATGAGGAAAGATTGGATAGGCTGGGGTTGTTTTCCTTGGAGCAGTGAAGGTTGAGAGGGGACCTGATAGAGATGTATAAGATTGAGGGGAATGGATAGGAAGGCACTTTTTCCATTAGTAGAGGGATCAATAACCAGGGGGCATAGACCTAAGGTAAGAGGTAGAAGGCTAAGAGGGGAGTTGAGGAGTAATTTTTTCACCCAGAGGATGGTGAGAGTCTGGAACTCACTGTCTGAAAGGGTGGTTGAGTCAGAAACTCTTGTAACATTTAAGAAATATTTAGATATTCACTTGCATTGCCATAGCCTCCAGGGCTATGGGCCAAGCGCTGGAAAATGGGATTAGTGTAGTCAGATCTTTGTTGACTGGCACAGACTCGATGGGCTGAACAGCCCTCTGTGCTGTAAATGTCTATGAGTATGTTGTTCCACACTCAACTGCTTTAAGTGTGCCCCCCTCCCACCCCACATGCATTGCTTTGTTCACCTACCCACTCCTCTTTCCAACACCCTCAGTAACCCCCCAAACTGGCCTCCACCACCATTCACCACTGGCTGACCTCTGAATCCCAGACACTCCATCCCAATTTGTTCTTCTGCGCAGAGCTTTGGTCTGTCACCAAGATTTCTACTAAAAATAAAACAAGAGCATTCTCACCAACTATGAGGAGACCTGGTTCAGTGTTGCTGGGTCCCATCTGGGCTGTCTCCTGTCCCACCGGCACTATCTGGTTCCAGTAGTCAGAGGACAATGAGAGAAGCTGCTCCACAACCTGAAGGAGTGAAGAATATGCAACAGCAGCAAAGGGATTGAGACCAACCAGACAGAGGATTCAGCGTCTGATCCTTCTCAACATTTCAGTGAAATTCAATTAGGGGTATAGTGTTGCTGATAGCAGTACGATCACCTACAGGTGACAGTTCACCAAGACCCTCAAAGTACCTTCCAAACCCACGATCACTACCATCTAGAAGGACAAGGGCAGCAGATAGATGGGAACACCACCGCCTGGAAGTTCCCCTCCAAGTCACTCACCATCCTGACTTGGAAATATATCACCGTTCCTTCACTGTCACTGGGTCAAAATCCTGGAACTCCCACCCTAACAGCACTGTGGGTGTACCTACACCACACGGACTGCAGCGGTTCAAGAAGGCAGCTCACCACCACCTTCTCAAGGGGCAATTAGGGATGGGCAGGCCAACAATGCCCAGATCCCTGAACGAATAAGAAAGTTTCCAGGATTAAGAACATTTTTCTTTTGTTCAGGTGGACAGATGTGGGATAATTAGATCAGTGCATGGATTTAATTCAATTCCCATTTTCATTTAGTCACAGAATCTCAGTGTAGAAGAGGCCCTTCGGCCCATCGAGTCTGCACCGACACGTGAGAAACACCTGACCTACCTACCTAATCCCATTTACCAGCACTTGGCCCATAGCCTTGAATGTTATGACGTGCCAAGTGCTCATCCAGGTACCTTTTAAAGGATGTGAGGCAACCCGCCTCCACCACCCTCCCAGGCAGTGCATTCCAGACCGTCACCACCCTCTGGGTAAAAGAGTTTTTCCTCACATCCCCCCTAAACCTCCTGCCCTTCACCTTGAATTTATGCCCCCTTGTGACTGACCCTTCAACTAAGGGGAACAGCTGCTCCATATCCACCCTGTCCATGCCCCTCATAATCTTGTACACCTCGATCAGGTCGCCCCTCAGTCTTCTCTGCTCCAACGAAAACAACCCAAGTCTATCCAACCTCTCTTCATAACTTAAATGTTTCATCCCAGGCAACATCCTGGTGAATCTCCTCTGCACCCCCTCCAGTGCAATCACATCCTTCCTATAATGTGGTGACCAGAACTGCACACAGTACTCCAGCTGTGGCCTCACCAAGGTTCTATACAACTCCAACATGACCTCCCTACTTTTGTAATCTATGCCTCGATTGATAAAGGCAAGTATCCCATATGCCTTTTTCACCACCCCACTAACATGCCCCTCCGCCTTCAGAGATCTATGGACACACATGCCAAGGTCCCTTTGTTCCTCAGAACTTCCTAGTGCCATGCTGTTCATTGAATACTTCCTTGTCAAACTACTCCTTCCAAAGTGCATCACCTCACACTTTTCAGGGTTAAATTCCATCTGCCACTTATCTGCCCATTTGACCATCCCGTCTATATCTTCCTGTAGCCCAAGACACTCAACCTCACTGTTAACCACCTGGCCAATCTTTGTGTCATCTGCAAACTTACTAATCCTACCCCCTACAAAGTCATCTATGTCGTTTATATAAATAAACGATAAAATCAATTCCCAATTCCCATTTACAGACAATTTCCAGTGTAAATGGGTTACTGCAATTACACCAGTGACCCAGGGCTGTACTCAGCATCAATGAAACAGAGGAACTTGCAGCTGACATGTTCACAGGTAATTCCTGTTATAGTGGAGACAGAAACTCAATGGAAACAGCTGACAGGAAGGTTTTTTTTTTATTCATTTAGGGAATCTGGGTGTCACTGTCTGGGCCAACATTTATTATCCTGAAGGAGGTGGTGAGCTGCCTTCTTGAGCCGCTGCAGTCCACAGTGCTGTTAGGGAGGGAGTTCCAGGATTTTGACCCAGCGACAGTGAAGGAACGGTGATATATTTCCAAATCAGGATGGTGAGTGACTTGGAGGGGAACTTCCAGGCGGTGGTGTTCCCATCTATCTGCTGCCCTTGTCCTTCTAGATGGTAGTGGTCGTGGGTTTGGAAGGTGCTGTTTATGGAGCCTTGGTGAGTGGGTTCAGTGCATCACGTGTGGCTGCTACTGTGCATCGGTGGTGAAGGGAGTGAATGTTTCGATTTTTAAAATCGAACCATACCAGACTGATTCCAGATTCCTGGGACGGCAGGATTGTTGTATGAGGAGAGATTGGGCTGACTAGGCTTGTATTCACTGGAGTTTAGAAGAATGAGAGAAGATCTCATTGAAACAAAATTCTGACAGGGATGGACAGTCTGGATGCAGGGAGGATGTCTCCTCTGGCTGGGGGGGTCTAGAACAAGGGGTCACAGTCTCAGGATATGGAGTAGACCATTTAGGACTGAGATGAGGAGAAACTTCTTCACTCAGAGGGTGGTGAACCTGTGGAATTCTCTACCACAGAGGCTGTGGAGGCCAAGCACTGAATATATTTAAGGAAATAGATTTCTAGACTCTAAAGCCGTCAAGGGGTATGAGGAGAGAGCGGAAGTACGGCATTGAGATAGAGGATCAGCCATGACCATATTGAATGGCAGAGCAGGCTCGAAGGGCCGAATGGCCTACTCCTGCTCCTATTTTCTATGTTCCACATGAGCACAAGGGGTGAAAGGGAATAGAAGGATATGTTGATGGGTGAGATGAAGAGGGGGGTGGGAAGACGCTTGTGTGTGAAGCATAAACACCAAAATGCACCTGATGGTTTTGTAAGTTTGATATAATTGTGTTTGTCAATCTGGCCATTGGATTAAACAGAAACACAAACTCTCCAAAAAACACCAACAGACAAGAGGAGATTAACTAACTGTTCATAAAACTTAATACTATCCATCAGGGTCATTTGGGACAATACCCTGGGGTCCAGTTCTCCTCACCCTCCCCAATTTGTGCTCCTCTTAACTCCAGATGAATCAAACAGACCTGCTGGTGATATATCCTTTCAGAGGGTGCAGTCACCCTCACACAAGGTTGAAAGATCCCAGTTGTCCCCAGTTTGTTCCACACAGGATCTGGGAGAAACATTTACCAGAATCTCAAGTTTCCATTGTGGCCTTGCTGTTGGACCCCCAATTATTGACAGACCTGATCATGTCACTACTCTAGAGAGGGTGGGGAGGGAGTTTTACTGGAACAGTTCCAGGGATGAGGGGCTTCAGTTAATGTGGAGAGACTGGAGAAGCTGGGATTGTTCTCCTGAGAGCAGAGAAGGATAAGGGAAGATTTACTAGAGGGGTTTTGATAGAGTAAATAAGGAGCAATTGTGGGGTAGATTTAAAGTAATTAGCAAAAGAACCAGAGGTGAAATAGAGGCACAATGGGCTGAATGGCCTCCTCTTCTGCTGTATCATTCTAGTCCTTACCCTGCCCCCTTCAGTAAAACCTAGTTCAGTTGCTTGAACTTCTCCATCTCATTCTTTCCCTCCAAGGCTCAGAACAATCCAGAATCTTGGATGACAATGACATCAAGGGATATGGAGATAGCATAGGAAAGTGGCATTGAGGTAGATAATCAGCCATGATCTAATGAATGGTGGAGCAGGCTTGATAGGAACAGGAGTAGGCCATTCAGCCTATGTTCCTTCAATAGGATGCCCAAACCCAGATCCACATACTCTAGGAGCAGATCCCTCCACTGATCACTCTGCCTTGGAAATGTGTTACTAAAAGACAGAGTCCCAAGGACTGGACACAAACCTTTGGCTGGCGTTGTGTGTCCTCAAAGACCTCCAGTGGATTTGGGTTGGGGTTGGAGTGACCCACGATGGTTGGACCAAAGACTCTGGCAATGTTCTGTTTATCCATCCTACATTCTGGACTCTCCATCACCCTGGCAGCAGACAGACAGACAGACAGACGGGGTCAACAATCATTGTTCCCTCCACCACCTTCATTTCGCTGACAAAACCCAAACTAGACCTTGCAACCTGAGCAACTGCTTCACTGGTTGGGCTGGAGCACAAGTCCAGGCGCAAGCTGCAAACCTTGGGATAGGCCCACCCCAAGCACAGATCCTGCAGGTGTTACTGGTGTGGTATTCGCTTGCACTGTCATAGAGCCATAGAGGTCTACAGCACAGAAAAAGGCCCTTCGGCCCATCGAGTCTGGGTGGGAGGGTGAGCTGTGAGGAGGATGCAGAGATGCTTCAGGGTGATTTGGACAAGCTGAGTGAGTGGGCAAATGCATGGCAGATGTAGGATAATGTGGATAAATGTAAGGTTATCCACTTTGGTAGCAAAAACAGGAAGGCAGATTATCTAAATGGCTATAAATTGAGAGAGGGGAATGTGCAACGAGACCTGGGTGTCCTCGTACACCAATCGCTGAAGGTAAGCATGCAGGTGCAGCAGGCGGTAAAGAAGGCAAATGGTATGTTGGCCTTCATAGCCAGAGGATTCGAGTACAGGAACAGGGATGTCTTGCTGCAATTATACAGGGCCTTGGTGAGACCACACCTGGAATATTGTGTGCAGTTTTGGTCTCCTTATCTGAGGAAGGATGTTCTTGCTATAGAGGGAGTGCAGCAAAGGTTTACCAGACTGATTCCTGGGATGGCGGGACTGACATATGAGAAGAGATTGAGTCGATTAGGATTATATTCACTGGAGTTCAGAAGAATGAGGGGGGATCTCATAGAAACCTATAAAATTCTAACAGGACTAGACAGGGTAGATGCAGGAAGGATGTTCCTGATGGTGGGGGAGTCCAGAACCAGGGGTCACAGTCTGAGGATATGGGGTAGACCATTTAGGACTGAGATGATGAGAAATTTCTTCACCCAGAGAGTGGTGAGCCTGTGGAATTCGTTACCACAGAAAGTAGTTGAGACCAAAACATTGTATGTTTTCAAGAAGGAGTTAGATATAGCTCTTGGGGCGAAAGGGATCAAAGGATATGGGGAGAAAGCGGGAGCAGGTTATTGAGTTGGATGATCAGCCATGATCATAATGGGGAATGGTGGAGCAGGCTCGAAGGGCCGAATGGCCTACTCCTGCTCCTAGTTTCTATGTTTCTATGAGTGTGCGTTGGTCAAACAAGTACCTAACTATTCTAATCCCATTTTCCAGCATTAGCACATATGACATGGCATCGCAAGTGCACACCCAAATACTTAAATGTTATGAGGGTTTCTGCCTCTACCACCCTTTCAGGCAGTGAGTTCCAGATGTCAGAGGGGCAGACCTCCAGTGACACATTCAACTGAGATCCTGCCCACTTGGGTGCATGGTAAGGATCCAATGGAACTATTGCGAATGCAGAGACTTCACTCTCAAACCAATCACGTGGTCATTCATTGCAATGCTGCTTCTCTGGGATCTTGCTGTGCAAAGCTCTGCCAAAATCTTTGCTTCATTGTAGGTTAAGCACACAAGAGAAGCTTTGCATGGATGTTACACGGTGATGTAGAAATGCAAATCTGTGGAACCCAACAAGGACTTGGGCCTTAAACTGGATCAAAGCCGCTCAGGACATTGCAAACATTCAGCCAGCTTCAGACCGGTGAGTCTTACCTCTGAAGATGGATGATGAGAAAGGCCAACGTGTCTCGATTAGCTCGAGGCAGACTGCACACAGCTCGACTGAGGCCTCTGCTGCTCTCATTATCTGGGAGGTCTGGAGAGAGAATAGAAACATAGACTGGAGCTTCACAGTTTAGCAGAACTGCACAGGTCTCACACATCATTCCTGAACTCACCCCTGCCTAACAGCACTGTGGGAACATCTTTAGCACACAGGCCGCAGGGGTTCAAGGTAGCTCACTACCGCCTTAAGGACAAAATACCAGCCTCAGTGACACCCACTTCCCCAAACATTACCTGATCTTGACCGTGTGGAGCAGACAGCAGGTGATGTTGTTGGTGTGGGATGGGGCCGGAGAGCTGGGCTGGTTAAGGATGGCAGGTTTCCTTCTCGAAAGGACGTTGGTTTATCAGTTCCCTTTTGAATTAAAATCTATTGTCTTTGCGCCAAATCAGGCTGCTTCATTTTAATGCTAACATGACCAAATTAAAATCAACTCCAAGACAAGTGGGATATTTATTGAACTGTCTGCTCAGTGCCTTCAAATTATTCAAAGTGAAAAAAAATCAAATAAATTTCCCACTTTAGTGTTTAACAAACAATAACTACAGTCAACCATTAAAAACAGCAGGCATGGATAGTGAATTTTGAACAAATTAGAGGACTCATACAATCAGAACAGTTACAGCACAAAAGGAGGCCATTCAGCCCATCATGTCAGTGCTGGCCCACTGCAGGAGCATTCACCACGGTATTTCAGGCACAGAAACAGGTCCTTGTAGATGGTTATGCTGCACTCGAACCCAAAATATAAAATACTACAGAATCTTCCATCCAGGTTCAGGATTGTCCTGCATTCTTTTGTTGAGAAATTCTAATATCAAATCTTCAAACCTTTGACGAGTTTGCTTTTTGCAATAGATGATGGCAATGACCTGTTTGGTATCCAATGGATGGAATGCATCATGGTTATTAGCACAGTTAAAGGGAGATTAGGCTGGATGGCTCGTTTCTGGGCTGGCACAGACATGTGGGCAGAGTGGCCTCTTTCTGTGCTGTAAACTTTCTATGATTAAAAGGACTTGGCGCAAACCCAGTTACGTTAAATTTGAATCACACCTCAGTTGAGCTACACGCGAAACATTGAACATGTGTTCTCTCCATAGTCAAGGAAAAGGAGAGAGGTTCTTGGGGCTAGTGTAGAAAAGGTGATATCAGGATGGAGAGGTTACAGCCATCAGAAAAGATTCAAAAAGACCCCCAGCCTGTTCATAGGGAACAAGAGATGGAGGGGTACCTGGTAGAGGTCTTTAAAATTACAAGGAGATTTGAAAGGCTAGACCTGGGGGTGATGATTCCACTTGGATGGGGGTGGGGGGGTGGATGGGATTGGTGTTTAGGCAAATGATATGTTTATACTGATAAACACCACTCAAGGGATTGGGTAAACATCTTGTTGGTTCATTTATTAAGACTAGGCACATGAGAACAGTTATACGCAGGTATAAAGCTGGAAGACATCAGCGGCAGAGCTGTGCGTGTGCGCTTGGCTCAATAGCGAAAGTGAAACCAAGACTGGATTGCACAACATACTTCCCTTTTAGTGATGTCATGCTGCTATCCCTTAAAGACATTACAACAAATAGTATGGATGGATTCATGGGGAAGCTGGATAGACATGAGGGAGAAAGGAATAGAAGGATATGCTGATAGGGGGAGATGAAAGAGTTTGGGAGGAGGTCCGGGTAGAGCAGAAACACCAGCATGGAGCGGATAGGCAGAATGGCCTGTTTCTGTGATGTTAATTCCATGAACATCCAGGAAGGATCCAACACAATAAAACCCAACCTCCATGTCCTGAACTGTACAGAATGCAGAGGATAGGAAGTGGAGAATGTCATGACCACAGGGAGCTTGGTGGGAGAGGAGCTGTCATACCCGTCAGTGCCATGAATGTTGAGTGGAGCTTGAAGGTCACCAGAGGCTCTTTCAGTTTACGGAGAAAGTCCTTCAGCAACCCACAAACCACATGGATGTTGGAGACGCGACTGAGCAATGGGAGACCCTTCCCTCGCACGTAGTTTTCTTTCAGCTCCCTCACTGTCCGCTCACCACCAGGTATCCTGTAAATCCCAGGCTGGGAAAGAGAGAGACAGTGAGCAGAGTGTTAGGACAACATGCCACCCCAACACACTGCACCACACAACACATTGTCCCAATTACACACAGCATCCCAGCTGACAGCACCCTGGGCCTGGTCAGCACTCTGCTAAAGGCAGTGTGGAGACTGGTCAGACCCAGCAACCACCCAATAACCCCTCCCACCCACACCAGAGCAAATAACCTGTAAACAAATCCCCGAATCCCTCAATTAGATTCCAGCCTTACGGTTACTCTAATACACACACACACACACACACACACACACACACCTCTCAATGGTCACGAATAAACCTCATTCTCTGAGTTGGTTGACAAAGCTCCTCACCTCCTGTAAGCCTCTTTGTTCAATTTCATTGATACAATGGATGACCAGAGATGGGATCATGGGAATTGTCTGTGGAGCAAAATCTGCAACTGTTCCCTGAAAGAGGACATGTCGAGGTTAGTGACTGGAAACTCACCCCTTTGTTAGCCTCTGTTACTCACTCAGTCTGTCCCTTCCATTGGCTTTACACCCCTGGACACCAGCGTCTCTCTGGTACCTCAAAGCCAGGATACTGAACCTGGAAGCACCAGATTAACACCAACTCCTCAGCCTACATCCACCTAGGGTCACTGGACATGGTCAGGAGCCAGGACCCTCTTCCCTCCCACCTAATGGCACTGAGACCAACCCTCACTCCAACTCCTGACATGACTAAGACCAATGAACTCTGCTCTGACTGGACAGACCAGAGGAACAAGCTGGTGTTTTCTCACCTCTTCTCGGTTTCTGATTACATATCTGTATCATCACCAGACTTCACCCCAGCGTCAGCTATTCTGCTGCTGAAACCCTCATCTATGTCTGTGAAACTCCCTCCAGAATGTCTTCCCACATTCTACCCTTAGTAAACTTAAGCTCATCTAAAATCACTGTCCAACCTTTACACCAAGTACTGTTCCCCTATCGCCCCTCTGCTCACTGAGCTACATTGTTTAACCAGGAGCCAGTGTCTCTATTTTAAAATTCTCATCCTTGTTTTCAAATCCCTCCAGGCTCTCTCCACTCCCCACCTCTAATTGCTTCCAGGCCTACAATCCTCAGGGATCTGTGCTCCTCTAATTCTCACCTCTGGAGCATCCAGGCTTTCCACTTTCACCATTGGCAGCCAAACCTTCAACCACCTTGACCTCAGGCTCTGGAATTCTCTCCCCGACCCTCCCCACCCCTCTCCCCGACCCTCCCCACCCCTCTCCCCGACCCTCCCCACCCCTCTCCCCGACCCTCCCCACCCCCTTTAAGATGCACCTGAAAACCTACTTTTCTTCTGTCGTGCTATTTCCTTATCTGACTCACTGTTAAATTATGTTTGATAATGCTCCAGTGAAGGTCCAGGAGACATTTTACAAAGTTAAACAGGCCTCATGCTCTGAAGAGTTTCACAGACTCAAAACATTAACTCAGTTTCTCTGGTGCTGCCAGACCTGAATTTTTCTGGCTGTTTTTTATTCCAGATTTCCAGCATCCTCAATATTTTGCTTTTAATTTAAGCTGTAGAAAGGCAAGACCACAACCATAAGATGTAGGAGAAGTAGGCCATTCAGCCCATCGAGTCTGCTCCACCATTCAATGAGATCATGGCTGATCTGATAATCCTCAATTCCACTTTCCTGCCTTGTCCCCATAACCCTCGATTCCCTTACTGATTAAAAATCTGTCTATCTCAGCCTTGAATATACTTAACGACCCAGCCTCTGCAGCCCTCTGTGGTAAAGAATTCCACAGATTCACTACACTCAGAAGAAATTTCTCCTCATCTGTCTTTAATGGGCCACCCCTTACTCAGTTTATGCCCTCCAGTCCTAGACTCTCCCACAAGGGGAAACAACCTCTCAGCATCTACCCTGTCAAGCCCCCTAAAGGTCGCCTCTCATTCTTCTAAACTCCAATGAGTACAGGCCCAACCTACTCAACATTTCCTCATAAGAAAATCCCTCCATACCCAGAATCAACCTAGTGAACCTTCTCTAGACTGCCTCCAATGCCAGGATATCTTTCCTTAGATCAGGGGACCAAAACTGTTCACAGTATTCTAGGTGTGGTCTAACTAGTGCCTTGTATAGTTTTAGCAAGAATTCCCTATTTTTAAACTCCATTTACTTTGAAATAAAGGCCAACATTCCATTTGCCTTCCCTATTACCTGCTGAACTTGTATGTTAGCTTTTTGGGATTCATGCACGAGGACCCCCAAATCCCTCTGTGCTGCAGCTTTCTGCAGTCTTTCTCCAGTTAAATAATATTCAGCTCCTCTATTCTTCCTGCCAAAGTGCATAACCTCACATTTTCCCACATTATATTCCATCTGCCAAGTTTTTTCCCCACTCACTTAACCTGTTTCTCTACCTCTGTAGACTGTCATCCTCAGCACTTGCTTTCCCACCTATTTTTGTGTCATCTGCAAACTTGGCAATAGATGAGGGAAGTGAATGTACTAAGTCATTAATATATATTTAAATCATTGTGGCCCCAGCACTGATCCCTGTAGCACACCACTAGTTACAGGTTGCCACCCTGAAAATTCTCCCCTTATCCCAACTCTCTGTCTTCTATTAGTTAGCCAATCCTCTATCCATGCTAATATACTATCCCCAACACCTTGGGCTCTTACCTTATTAAAAAGCCTTGTGCGGTACCTTATCAAACACCTTCTGGAAACCCAAATATATTACATCTACTATTTCCCCTTTATCTATCCTGCTTGTTTCCTCCTCAAAACATTCTAATAAATTTGTCAGGCATGATTTCCCCTTCATGAAGCCATGCAGACTCTGCTTGATTAGATTGTGCATTTCTAAATTCTCTGCTATTACATCCTTTATAAAAGACTCTAACATTTTCCCAATGACAGATGTTAAGCTAATTGGCCTATAGTTACCTGTTTTTTGTCTCCCTCCCTTTTTGAATAAGGGTGTTACATTGGCTGTTTTCAGATCCTTTGGGGCTTTTCCAGAATCTAAAGATTCTTGGAAGGTTACTGCCAGTGCATCCACTATCTCTGTAGCTACTCCCTTTAATATCCTAGGATGCAGCCCATCAGGTCCAGGGGACTTATCGTCCTTTAGCCCCATTAGTTTCCCTTGTACTTTTTCTCTAGCGATAGTTATTGTATTTATTTCCTCCCCCCCCCCCCTTTTGCCCCTTGATTATTTAGTATTTTTGGAATGCTATTAGTATCTTCTACTGTGAAGACTGATGCAAAGTATTTATTCAACTTCTCTGCCATTTCCTGGTTCTCCATTATTATTTCCCCAGCCTCATTCTCTAAGGGGCCTATGTTCACTTTGGCCTCTCTCTTCCTGTTTATATATTTAAAGAAGCTCTGACTGTCCATTTTTATATTACTTGTAATTTACCCTCAGTTTATTTTCTCTTTTTTTGGGTCATTTTTTGTTGGTTTTTAAAATTTTCCCAATCCTCTGGCTTACCACTAATCTTTGCCACATTGTATCAAATTGAAAGAAAAACAATATGCAATCCTCAACTTCCTTGGTTAACCTTTGTTGGTTTATCCTCTTCCTAGAATCCTTCTTCCTCACTGGGATATATCTTTGTTGAACTATTTTCTTAAATGTCTGCCATTGTTCATCAACCTTCTTTTCTGCTAAATTCCTTTCCCGGACCACTCAAACCAACTTCCTTTGTAATTACCCTTATATAAGTTTAGCACAATTGTTTCTGACCCAAGTTTCTCACTTTCAAGCTGAATGCTAAATTCTACATGTTATGGTCACTATTTCCTAGGGCATCCTTCACTCAGATCATCTATTAAACCTGCATCATTACACATTACCAAATGCAAAATAACCTGATCCCTGGTGGGATTCACAATATATTGTTTTAGGAAAATGTCCTGAATATACTATCGTTAGTAAATAAAGATAGCTTAAGTAAGTTATACTTGTATTTGTGGGTTAGGAATGGAATTTAAACTTTAAAGCTAAAGTTTGATTTATATTTCTGTATCTGTGTTAAGAAAGGTCAAATGGAATTTTAGTTTCACTTTAAAAGGCTGCTTGCATTTCTAATGAGAAATTTACAGCCCCCATAAAGTGAAAGTAAACACACAAGAGTAGGAAGAACAATTCTGTTGCCTAGCAACAGGGGCCAGATAGGTTGATTCCTCCACAGACACAGAAGAGGAGGAAAGACAGCAGTTTGTTTTGGAAGCTATTTGAGTTCAGTTGGTTTGAAGGCAGCTGTGAAGCAGAAGCAGCCTAAAAAGGAACAGATAGCAAGTCCCAAGCCAAGAAAAATCCCAAAAGCCCAGGAAAGTGGAAGGAGAGAAAGTCCAAAGACGACTTTCTAGTTAAAGGAAGGACAGGAGCCTGGGAAAAGGTCCTGTTAAGTGAAGCTAAGATGGAGGGTCAGAGAGAAAGGTTCCAAGCTTCAGATTTAAAATGAGAACAGCTTGCAAGAAGCTAGAAGGTTCAAAGAGACAACTGAAGGTCTATAATTCTTTGCTATGTGCATGTGAAGCAGTGGCGTACTGTTAAGGCTGAGCTGGAGAGAGAGAGAGAGAGAGAGTGAGTGGAAGACAGTTTGAATGCATGTGGTGACCCAGGGAAGAGGAACATCAGAAGGAGAGTTCGAAACCCTGGGGGTGAACCCTTGTGGAAGGTGTCTAAGTGAAAACATCAGTTTGGGAGAAGATTCCAAGGTGAGGTCCTGAAGACTGGAGATTGGAATCCCTTGTGTGAGGGATGGAATTCAGTGAGACTGGTTGGCCCTCGGTGTGATAAGCGTCTGGGGGGAGTTGAGGAGAGATCCATAGTATCTGTTTTAGGTGGCATCTGACACTTGGTTTCAGAGTGTGGTGTGTCTGACCGCAGGGTGACATAGGTTTACATGGACTGTGTACTTACTGTCAACATTAGAATATAAGATAGCTTTTGTAACTTGTGTTAGCCTTAAAAATCTGTATACATCGTGGGTGAAGGAGTATTGTAATATAGTTCATCTTTTCTTGTTAAAAGAATGTTTTACTCCTTTGTTAAAAGTACATCAGCTGACTCCAGTGACTCTGTTTATTAGCCACTCTCCACATATCTAAACAAACAAAAATAAAAGTTAGGATCGATCAGTCTGGGTTCCACTCTGGGATCGGGCTTGTCCAGGGGTAAGCTCAGCTGGGATCATAACACTAAATTCTTGCTCATGTCTACCTCTGCCAATTTTATTTTCCCAATCTACAAGAAGGTTTTTTACATGTCCTAATTATCTCCTGATTTATTCCCTGTCCTACAGTATAGCTACCATCAGGGGGCCTATAGACCACGCCCCCTCTGTCTTCTTCTCCTTGTTATTTTTTTATCTCCACCCATATGGATTCCAATCTTCCAATCCAAGATGCTTTCTTGCTATTGGACTTATTCCATCTCGTGGTAACAAAGCTACCCCACCACCCTTTCCTTCCTGCCTGTCCTTTCGAAAAGTTACATACCCCTGAATATTTAGTTCCCAGCTTTGATCTCCTTGTAAACATGTCTCTGTAATGGCTATAAGATCATACCCATTAACCTCTATTAGTGCCATTAATAAATGTATTTTGTTTTGAATGCAATACACATTTAAGAGCCATTAATTATGCTTTTTTTTAAAAAAAAAAACCCATTATTTTCCCTCTTTGAGCCTATTTACTGCTGTTTTTTAATGTTTGTACACTCTGTCCCTTCCTGTCACACTCTGGGTATCATTACCTAAGTAGCTACCCAGCAAGGCTGCCATATCCTTTTGCTTTGTAAGCCTGTGTATCCCCTTTCCAGAATCCTCCCCATTTAGTTTAAAGCCCTCTCTACAGCAAGTTGTTGTTGTTGCTTGAGACTGAAAAGGGAACTATTCCACCCCCTGTCCTTACCTCACCATTTTTGACAGAGGTCACAGTGAAATTGGGTGCACAAAGCGCCGGACATCGATCCTTACAATCCGGATGGGCCACCACACTGCAGCTCCGACACTTCAGGGCTATCCTCCCAAATCGGATCCGTTTCCCACAGGGAACGCATGCCTCTGGCATAATGATCTGAGGGACAAGACAAAGAAAATCTGACTTCAAACAGTTGATAACTCATTTCACTGACCAAGGCAAAGCAAACACCCAATTAAAAGCAGCAATTGGCATCTTGGTATCAAGGAATATAATCCCTCCAATAGCTCGAAGTGAAATATTAAACCGAGGTCCTGTCTGCCTCGAGGTGGCTGGAAAATAAAAACGCCCCTCGAGACCGCCCCACCAGCTGATCTGATTGGAGCTCCATTCACACTTTCCCACCTATCCCCAAAAGCCTTAGGTTCCAGACTAACAAGGGAGTCCATCTACCGCTGCCTTAAAAATACTGAATGACCCTGTCTCCACCGCTCTCCCGGGGAAAACCGTCCCAAAGATTCATGACTCTCAGAAAAAAAATTCTCCTCATCTTCGTCTTAAATGAGACCTTATTTTTTTTAAAAACATCCCCAGTTCTAGTTTTACCCACAAGGCTAAACATCCTCTCAGCATCCACCCTGTCAAGTCCCCTCAGGATCTCATGTTTCAATAAGGTCATCTCTCATTCTTCTAAACTATACTGGATACAGGCCCAGCCTATCCAACCTGGAAGTTCCCCTCCAAGTCACTCACCATCCTGACTTGGAAATATATCACCGTTCCCTCACTGTCGCTGGGTCAAAATCCTGGAACTCCCTCCCTAACAGCACTGTGGGTGTACCTATACCACATGGACTGCAGCGGTTCAAGAAGGCAGCTCACCACCACCTTCAAAGGACAATAAATGCTGGTCGATCCATCGACACCCACATCCCATGAATGAATAAATAAAAAACCTTTCCACATAAGAACCCACCCCACCACATCCCAGTGTGTGAACCTTCTCTGAACTGCTTCTAACACAATTAAATCCTCTCTCAAGGAAGAGACCGAAACAGTACACAGTATTCCAGATGTGGTCTCACCAGTGCCCTGTACAGCTGCAGTAAAATTTCCCTACTTTTATATTCCATTCCCCCTGCAATAAACACCAACATTCCATTTGCTTCCTAATCACTTGCTGTATCTCCATACTCACTTAATGATTCATGTACCAGGACACCCAGATTCTTTTTCTTTTTAAATTCATTCACAGGATGTGGTCTTCGCTGGCTGGGCCCAGCATTTATTGCCCATCCCTAATTGCCCTTGAGAAGGTGGTGGTGAGCTGCCTTCTTGAGCCGCTGCAGTCCATGTGGTGTAGTACACCCACTGTGCTGTTAGGGAGGGAGTTCCAGGATTTTGACCCAGCGACAGTGAAGGAACGGTGATATATTTCCAAGTCCGGATGGTGAGTGACTTGGAGGGGAACTTCCAGGCGGTGGTGTTCCCATCTCTCTGCTGCCCTTGTCCTTCTAGATGGTGGTCATGTGTTTGGAAGGTGCTGCCTAAGGAGCCTTGGTGAATTCCTGTAGTGCATCTTGTAGATGGTACACACACTGCTGCTACTATGTGTCGGTGGTGGAGGGAGTTAACGTTTGTGGATGGGGTGCCAATCAAACGGGCTGATTTGTCCCGGATAGTGTCAAGCTCCTTGAGTGTTGTGGGAGCTGCACTCATCCAGGCAAGTGGGGAGTATTTCATTACACTCCTAACTTGTGCCTTGTAGATAGTGGACAGGCTTTGGGGAGTCAGGAGGTGAGTTATTCACTGCAGGATTCCCAGCCTCTGACCTGCTCTTGTAGCCACAGTATTTATATGGCTAATCCAGTTCAGCTTCTGGTCAATGGTAACCCCCAGGATGTTAGTGAGGGATTCAGTGATGGGAATGACATTTGAGTGCCATCAGGCAATGGTTAGATTCTCTCTTGAAGGTGGTCATTACCTGGCACTTGTGTGGCACAAATGTTATTTGCCACTTGTCAGCCCAAGCCTGGATATTGTCCAGGTCTTGCTGCATTTGGACATGGACTGCTTCAGTATCTGAGGAGTCGCGAATGGTGCTGAACATTGTGCAATCATCAGCGAACACTCCCACTTCTGACCTTATGATGGAAGGAAGGTCATTGATGAAGCAGCTGAAGATGGTTGGGCTGAGGACACTACCCTGAGGAACTCCTGCAGTGATGTCCTGGAGCTGAGATGATTGACCTCCAACAACCACAACCATCTTCCTTTGTGCTGGGTGTCTCCCCAACCAGTGAGAGGTTTTCCCTGATTCCCACTGACTCCAGTTTTGCTCGGGCTCCTTGATGCCACACTCGGTCAAATGTGGCCTTGATGTCAAGGGCAGTCACTCTCACCTCACCTCTGGAGTTCAGCTGTTTTGTCCATGTTTGAACCAAGGCTGTAATGAGGTCAGGAGCTGAGTGGCCCTGGCAGAACCCAAACTGGGCATAAGGGAGCAGGTTATTGCTAAGCAAGTGCTGCTTGATAGCACTGTTGATGACCCCTTCCATTACTTTACTGATGAGTAGACTGATTGGCCGAGTTGGATTTGTCCTGCTTCTTGTGTACAGGACATACCTGGGCAATTTTCCACATAGCCGGGTAGATGCCAGTGTTGTAGCTGTACTGGAACAGCTTGGCTAGGGGCGCGGCAAGTTCTGGAGCACAAGTCTTCAGCACTATTGCTGGAATATTGTCTGGGCCCATAGCCTTTGCAGTATCCAGTGCCTTCAGCCATTTCTTGATATCACGTGAATTGAATCAAATTGGCTGAAGACTGGCACCTGTGATGCTGGGGACCTCTGGAGGACCCTGAGATGGATCATCCACTCGGCACTTCTGGTTGAAGATTATTGCAAATGCTTCAGCCTTATCTTTTGCACTGATATGTTGGGCTCCCCCATCATTGAGGATGGGGATATTTGTGGAGCCTCCTCCTCCAGTGAGTTGTTTAATTGTCCACCACCATTCATGACTGGATGTGGCAGGACTGCAGAGATTAGATCTGATCCATTGGTTGTGGAATCGCGTAGCTCTATCGCTTGCTGCTTATGCTGTTTGGCACACAAGTTGTCCCGTGTTCTAGCTTCACCAGGTTGACACTTCATTTTTAGGTACACCTGGTGCTGCTCCTGGCATGTCCTCCTGTACCACTGAGTTCTGCAATCTCTCTTATTAAAATAATTTGCTACTTTTTTATACTTCCTACCAAAGGTGACAAGTTCACATTTTCTCACATTATTCTCCATCTGCCAAATTTTTGCCCACTCACTTAACCTGTCTATATTGCTTAACAGACTCCTTATATCTTCTTCACAATTTACTTTCCAACCTATCTTTGTGTCATCAGCAAATTTAGCAACCATCCCTTCAGTCCCTTCATCCAAGTGATTGATACAAAGCATAAATAGTCCAGGCCCCTGGGCTGATCCCTGTGACACTCCAGTAGTCAGCTTGCCAACCTGAAAAAGGTAACCTTTGATGTGGCACCTTATCAAATACCTTCTGGAAATCCAAGTACAGCACATCCACAGGTTCCCCTTTATCCATGTTGTTTGTTTCTTCCTCAAAAGAACTCCAATAAATTAGTCAAACATGATTTTCCCTTTCACAAAACCATGTTGACTCTGCCTGATTGCATTGAGATTTTCTGAGTGCCCCACTATAACCTCAATAATAGATTCCAGCAATTTCCCAGTGACAGATGTTAGGCTAACTGGTCTATAGTTTCCTGCTTTCTGTCTCCCTCCTTTCTTTAATAAGAACGTTACATTACTTTCTCACTCATCTCACCCACTGCAGCCCAACTGGCAGCGTATCCTTTTACCGTTTTAGAGACAAAGATGTGCGGCCTGGTTTGGGCTGCCTCTCTTGGGGTTGTGAATAGGTCTCCTGGAGGTGCTCCTGGGGCAGTCAAGAGGGCCTGTTGGCTTCCCACAATGCGGTTCCCTGGAGTCTGCTCTGTAACAGAAGGGACAGAGTCAGTGAGCTTCCCTCAACACTTACAACTGCACAAATCAGAGCACAAGGTACAGGTCTTAGTTCCCATTTGGAATACTAAATCGGAGGATCTTTATTTGCACTGATCACTTTCAACATTAGTTCCTGACGGCTGGGTGTAGAGGCTCAGATTACAAAGTAAAGTTTTGTCTGCAAGCTGTGATTTTAATGTTATTGCTATTCATGTTCGGAGCTGAGAGAATCACACCTATGATAAAGTTAGTCTATTCTGAAGTGGAGGGAGAAGGTGGGGAGAATTAAATTCAAATACAAACATCCTGTGGGCCTTTTGAAAGTGAGTCCTTCACTATAGATTGAATTGCAGACATTTCCAAGGGCTGTGGGGCTGGAGAAGGATAGAGGGATTTGAAAATAAGGATGAAAACAAAAATAATTGGAGGTGTTGCCAGACCAGTGTGCATCAGCAAGCACTGGGAGGTGGGTGAACAGGAATCGATAGGGGTTGGTAGTCCCAGAAGTGCTCCCTTCACCTGGCTCCCGCGACCTGCACAAACCTGCCAACAGGGGGAGTTGCCTGTTCCAGTCGGCGTGCCGGCGACGAAGTAATTCCCTCGGGGATCCTGTGTGCACCTCCCTCTCACTTCCTGTTTTACTGTCCGCAGTATCACTGTCCTGGAATCAACAGAAAGGCAGATAGAACATACTGAAAAGGTGCTATAGAAATGCAAGTCCAAGTGCTTACAGCCAACTAAATACTTCTAAGTGGAACACTAATGGAGGAAACCTAGCAGATAATGTGTACATAGCAAGATCCCACAAACAGCAATGTGATATGACCAAATGTTGTTATTGTGATGTTGTTTGAGATAAACATCGGCTGGACCAGGGAATTCCTGCTCTTCCAAATAGTGCCTTGGGGTAATTATGATTTTATTTAGTGTGTAATATACCTTTAACAATAATGCCCATTAAGATCACATCATCTTTAGCACCCAGTAG
The DNA here is from genome assembly GCF_964194155.1 of Cetorhinus maximus. Lineage (NCBI taxonomy): Eukaryota > Metazoa > Chordata > Chondrichthyes > Lamniformes > Cetorhinidae > Cetorhinus > Cetorhinus maximus. The sequence continues at coordinate 127,839,092 of NC_135889.1, forward strand.
GGGAGTAGTGCGGGTTACCTCAGCAGTTAGTCGTGTAGAGATAGAGTTTGAGTTGTAAGCACACATGTAGATGTTGCTGAGTACCTTGTAAATAAACAAATTTTCCACCTAAGAAGTGTCTGCTGATCAACTCTATCATAGTTACCAACTCAGCCACCACTCAACACGTTCCTTCACATCCACACGAGGCAGATATAGCCTCAACTTTCTGTTACATCCAAAATTCTACAGGCCTCCAACTAATGGGAAAGATAGAGGAACAAATTTGCAAAAAAAATTTAGGAAGTAGTGCAAAAACTACAATAGGGGACTTAGTTATTCTAGTATGGGCTGGAAACGTGGTTGTATAAATGGCAGAAGTGGGGTGCGGGTAGAAGAGCTGAGAGAGAGTGTCCAGGAGAATTTCCTACACCACTAGGTTTCTGAGCAAGGAGACACTGCTGGACCTGGCTCTTGGAAACAAAGTGGGCCCAAGTCAATCAAGTGTCAGCAGGTGTAGGAGAACATTAGGAGACAAATTCTCAGAAGGTTTAGCCAGGGGGAAGGTGGTGATGTTGTTGTCACTGGATTAGTAACCCAGGGACCTGGGTTCAAATCCCACCACAGCAGATGGTGAAATTCAATAAAAATCTGGAAGTAAAAGTCAAATGAAACTATTGTCATAAACACTCACCTGGTTCACTAATGTCCTTTAGGAAAGGAAATCTGTCATCTTACCTGGCCTACATGTGACTTCAGATCCACAGCAATGTGGGTGACTCTTAACTGCCCTCTGAATTGGTCTCAGTTATAAAACCACTAACCAGACAGACCACCAGAAACATCAATGACAAATCCAGCCCTGTTGACCCTCCTTGCTAACATCTGGGGGCTAATGGAGAGCTGGCTTACAGACTAGTCAAGCAAAAGCTTGACAGTCATACACTGAACCATACCTTACTGACCACCATCACCAGAAGTGGCGGCACAGGGGTTTGCAGTCAGAGGGAGTTGCCCTGGGAGCCCTCAACATCAACTCTGGACCCCATGAAGTCTCATGGCATCAAGTCAAAAGGGCAAGGACACCTGCTCCTGATTAGCACATACCGTGCCCTTGCCTGCACATAGACCCCCACTTCACACCCCAACCACCACCTCAGCTGATGAATCAGTACTCCATGTTGAATACCACTTGAAGGAAGCACTGAATGTACTCTGAATAGGGGCTTAAATGTTCATCATCAAGAGTGGCTCAGTAGCACCACTACAGACTGAGCTGGCCAAGTCCTAAAGGACATAGCTGCTAAACTGGGTCTGCAGCAGGTGCTGAGGGAACCAAGAGGGAAAAACATACTTGACCTCATCCTTACCAACCTGCCTGCCGCAGTGTCAAGGACAGATGTATCTGTCAGTAGGAGCGACCACCGCACAGTCATTGTGGAAACCAAGTCCTGTCTTCACATTGAGGATACCCTCCATCGTGTTGTGTGGCACTACCACCGTGCTAAATGGGATAGATTTTGAACAGATCTAGCAACTCAAGACTGGGCATCCATGAGGTGCTGTGGGCCATCAGCAGCAGCAGAATTGTACTCAAACACAATCTGTAACCTCATGGCCCAGCATATCCCCCACTCTACCATTACCATCAGGCCAGGGGATCAACCCTTGTTCAATGAGTTCATCAGAGCAGTGACCTCAGCCCAACCATCTTCAGCTGCTTCATCAATGACCTTCCTTCCATCATAAGGTCAGAAGTGGGGATGTTCGCTGATGATTGCACAATGTTCAGCACCATTCGTAACTCCTCAGATACTGAAGCAGTCCATGTCCAAATGCAACAAAACCTGGACAATATCCAGGCTTGGACTGACAAATGGCAAGTAACATTCACACCACACAAGTGCCAGGCAATGACTATCTCCAACAAGGGAGAATCTAACCATCATCACTTGACATTCAATGGCATTACCATCACTGAATCCTCCACTATCAACATCCTGGGGGTTACCATTGACCAGAAACTGAACTAGACTGGCCATTTAAATACTGTGGCTACAAAAACAGGTCAGAGGCTAGAAATCGTGCGACGAGTAACTCACCTCCTGACTCCCCAAAGCCTGTCCACCATCTACAAGGCACAAGTCAGGAGTGTGATGGAATATTCCCCACTTGCCTGGATGAGTGCAGCTCCCACAACACTCAAGAAGCTTGACACTATCCAGGACAAAGCAGCCCACTTGATTGGCACCACATCCACAAACATTCACTCCCTCCACCACCGACGCACAGTAGCAGCAGTGTGTACCATCTACAAGATCCACTGCAGGAATTCACCAAGGCTCCTTAGACAGCACCTTCCAAACCCACGACCACTACCATCTAGAAGGACAAGGGCAGCAGATAGATGGGAACATCACCACTTGGAAGTTCCCCTCCAAGTCACTCACCATCCTGACTTGGAAATATATCACCTGGAGATTAATTAAGGAAATTCAGCAAGGATTTATTAGTTAGTGTCTACATTGATTGTTTTTGAGATAACAGAAGCTTGATGAGGTGTTCATGGACTTCCAAAGGGCCATTTGATAAAGGTGCTACCTAAGCAACTTGGATGTGAGGTTGGAGAGTGACTGGAACCCGGTGTAGTTAGTTGTTTTTCAGACTGGAAGGTGGTTTAAAGTTTCCAAGGGTCAGTGTTATGACCTCTGCTTTTCCTGATCTAGCATAGAGCATAACTTCAAAATTTGCCAATGACAGAAAACTTGCAACTATTGTCAACTGTGAACCATGAGGTGGATAGTGATGGGCTTGAAAAGGATATAGACAGCTCGATGGACTGGGTCAACAAGTGGCAGATAAAGTTCAATACAGAGAGTGCGAAGTGAAACATCTTAGTAGGAAGAACATGGAGACAAAAACTACAGAGATAAAATAAAGGGTACTGTCATGCCCAGTAAAGGCTGTACATAGTGAATTTTCAGTCAATACTTCCATAAATTGGAGACAATCAAGCTGCTAAGATGGCCACTGCAAATCATGTTACTTTTGGCATTTGGACTACAGGCAGCATCAAATCTCCAGTATATGTGAACATAGGTGAGACTGTCTCAATCATCTGTGGAATTCAAACACCTCATTGTTTAAGGATGGACCAGTTTCCAGACTGACTATCCAGGTTTCAAACCGGACTAAAAGGAAAGATTAAACTCAATAGTCACTATAACTTCCAATTGTACCACAGTGGCCTCCCGATCCAAACTAGACTGGGTGGGCCTCAAGTGACTGGTTTCAGAGACTGCACCCTTATTACCACAGAGCCAGACTCAAACAAACTGCAAATTATCAAACAGTGAAAATACTTAACCTGTTCCAGTTTCAAAGTTCATCAGAGAACCAACCTCCTGGATATTCAACTTCAAGAAACCTCAAACTGCTGTGAACGCTCCACTGAGGCCTTAACTTCAACTTTAAAATCATTGAATCCATTCAAAAAAAAAATCACAGGTTTGCCATGTGGGAGACTGGAAATTGTAAATCAGAGACTGAATTGACTGTAATCCATAACTGTCTGTATTCATGTTTGTGCGTACACACATGTGTTGTGTTACTTCAGTACAGTGTGTGAGAATAAATAACATTAAAACTCATGAAATCTTGCTGCTGAATTATTTAATTAGAATACACACTCCCAAGAGTAAGAAATTACATCTCTTTCTATAAAAAGCATCCTGATGACAGGCTGCAGAATCACAGAATTTTAACAGCACAGGAGGCCATTCAGCCCATCATGTCTGCATCGACTCTCCAAATGATCATTATGACCTAGTGCCATTGCCCTGCCTTTTCCCCATACCCCTGCACATTAGCTGATTATTTGAATAGAAACAATGCCCTCTTGAATGCCTCGATTGAACCTGCCTCTGCCACACTTCCAGGCAGTGCATTCCAGACCCAAACCACTCGCTGTGTGAAAGAGTTTTTTCTTGCATCACATTTGCTTCTTTTGCAAATCACTTTAAATCTGTGCCCTCTCGTTCTTGATCCTTTTATGAGTGGGAACAGTTTCTCCCTGTCTACTCTGTCCAGCCCCATGATTTTGAACATCTTTATCAAATCTCCTCTTAGCCACCTTCTCTCCAAGGAGAACAGTCCCAACCTCTCCAATCTATCCTCATAGCTGAAGTTTCTCATCCCTGGAACCATTCTTGTAAACCTCTTCTGCACTCTCTCCAATGTGTTCACATCCTTCCTATAATGTGGCTCCCAGAACTGTACACAATACTCCAGCTGGGGTCTAACAAGTGTCTTATATAAATTAAGCATAACCTCCCTGCTCTTGTACTCTGTGCCCCTATTAAAAAGCCCAGGATACTATATACTTTATTAACTGCTCTCTCCACCTTCAAAGGTCTACGCACATATACACCCAAGTCTCTGCTCCTGCACCCCCGTCAAAGTTTCACCCTTCATTTTATATTGTCTGTCTATGTTCTTCCTACCAAAATGCATCACCTCACACTTCTCCACATTGAGCTTCACCTGTAAGAAAGCATGTGACAATGCAATTCCAAGGGGTGGGGAGTGGCTGGAACAAAGGGGCCTGGGGTATATGTGCACAAAATCACTGAAGATGGCAGAAGGATTGAGAGACCATGGTTAATAAAGCATACAGTATCCTGGACTTTATTAACAGGGTATCATGAAACTAACAATTTTTCATTATATTATTGGGGTTTATTGTAAAGTAGGTTGTGTGTGTGGGAGTGTGGATGGTTGTCTGTAGCTGATTTAATTGAATTAGAGTCAGATAGACTACAAGTTTGAAATTATCAAAAGTAGTTGGGGTAAAAGGCATTTGAAATGCTAATGAGTAAACATGGGAGAGGGCTTAGCTTGTCAGGTGTGAAGGGAATTTGCATTTTTAGATACATGAAGGGATTGTTTAGGTTTCAAAGGGATAGGATGTTTACAACTAACGAGATAAGCAAAGCCAAGCAGTATACTTATTTTCCCCAAAGGTATTGACCATATTGGCACCATGAAAGATTTTTATATTATGGGAAAAGTAAATTTCTAAAGACATATAGGACAATGGAATTTACAGATTAACGGAGAAACATATATAAAGAGAATGGAAAGGCTGTCGGTGGCCATGTAAGATTTAAAAAGGACCATGTAAAACATAGACATTGGCATAGGCATAGAACGAGGAGGAGTAGGCCATTCGGCCCTTCGAGCCTGCTCCGCCATTCAATATGATCATGGCTGATGCACTATCTCAACGCCGTACTCCGTCTCTCCCTGTACCCCTTGATGGCGCTAGTATCAAAAAAATATTTTCTTGAATATACTCAGTGACCCGGCCTCCACAGCTTCTGTGATAGAGAATTCCACAGGTTGACCACCCTCTGAAGAAATCTTTCCTCATCTCAGTTATAAATGGCCTGCCTTGTATCCTGAGACTGTGGCCCCTGGTTCTAGACTCCCCAACCAGAGGAAACTTCCTCCCTACATCCAGTCTGTCTAGCCCTGTTAGAATTTTATACTTTTCAATCATATCCCCTCTCATTCTTCTAAACTCTAGTGAACACAGGCCCAATCGAACCAATCACTCCTCATACGCCAGTCCTGCCATCCCTGGCATCAGCCTGGTGAACCTTCACTGCACTCCCTCTATGGTAAGTATATCTTTTCTTAGGTAGGGAGACCAAAGCTGCACACAATATTCCAGACGTGGTCTCACCAAGGCCCTGTCCAGCTGCAGTAAGAGTCTTGGGGAAAGCCTCCAGCCACTTTTTCCAGATGTCTGCCATGTCCAGTAACCAAGGGTGGAAAAGAGCCTTTGGAATTCCACTGTTGAGTGGGTGCTGTGGTAAACTTGCTGGTTTGCATACTTAAATGTAAAATCTATTTTGGAACTGTTACTTTAAAGGGGTGTGTAGCTGGGAGCCAGGTTAATTAGGAATTTTGGGATTTAGTAACTGTAATCTTATGTACATGCTTGAAATCTTGTTAATAAAAACTAAATTAAAACATTTAAAATCTATAAAGGTGTTAGTGGACTCATTACTTCTGAATTCAATGCGTGAATTTTCTCATAATAATCAAACTGCAAACCCATTGTGACAGCGTGGCCAAGTTCCCCTTGTGGATTTGACCTGACACACATCACCTGCCACATCATAACAAGGGGCATTCAGTACAAAAACAATAGGAGGTGATGTTAAACCTGGCTAAAACACTAGTGCAGCCTCAAGTACAGCATTGAATCCAATTTTGGACACCATACTTTAGGAAGGATGTGAAGGCATTAGAGAGGGTGCATAAAAGATTAGAATGAAGCTCCTCATCCCTGAAGCCAGGCTATGAGAAAAGATTGGAGAAGCTGAGGCTGTTTCCCATGGGAGAAGGTTCAGAGGTGATTTGATCGAGGTTTTCAAAATCATGAGGACAGAGTAGGTAGGGAGACAGAGTTTCCATTGGTGGAAGGATTAAGGGCACCTCCAGTAATGCAGCCCTCCCTCAGCACTGCACCATGATTGTCAGCATGGGTTATGGGATGAAGTATTTTGAGTGAAGTTTGAATCAGATGGGAGATGCCCACACACAGGGGCCATGTCTGGTATCAGCTGTCAGGCTGTGTCAGACTGTCCATTACATAAACACTGCTGCAGCTTTATCTGCAGAAGAGATTCTCAATGCACAGGCCATCTTCTCTGCTTTCACACAAACATTCCCCACACCCTCACCCTCCACTCCTTCAGCACTCTCAACGGTTATCCAGGCATCTCCAACACCACCCAGTCAGGATGGTCCAGAGCCAACATCCACTTACTCCTCCAGGTGTGGAGCCCACACCATCCAAAATCTGGTCAATAGAGGGTGAGCGGGATCTCCTGGGAGCAATTGGACGACGATCCACGAGAATACGACTGGAACGCTGGAAAAGACAAAGGAAGATCCCAGGTTGACTGGCCTGTCGCAGTCTCACAGCCCATGAAAAAGCAGAGCAAGAGGCAAGTTGGTGGATTCCTACCCTCTTGTCCCGATTTCTCAGCTTTATTGGTTTCACTGTTGACAAATGTGTAACCTGTAAGAGGACAGAAATGTTAACGGAGTCCCACCCTTTCCAATAACATTGCCGGATGTCCATTATTCCATTCCTCTTCCCTGCACACCACCCCCATCAAAACATGGCACTCCACCCCAACAGCCATAAACAGGACCTTCTTCCCCCACCCCACCCTCACAGAATGGAGAGAAAAGACCAGAGCAATACCAATAGCCCACCCACCCACCCACATCTTCCCCCTTGCACCCTTACATAGAACTCAACACTCACTGACCGATAGTTCATCACAGGTTCTGTCGTAACTGATGCAGGAGTTGGAAGTCAACGTTTCATCAACTGCACGGAGTCTGGATAAGGAGACAGGAGATCAGGCCAAGGGAAGGAAGGTCTTGCATTTATATAGCACTTCTCTACCTCAGGTCATCTTAAAATATTTCAGAGCCCATGAAATCTGCTTTCTAACTGTTTTAGGACAGGATTGCCAGTTAGTTCCATACAAAATCAACAACTTGGAGCAATAATAAATGCTGGAAACACTCAAGCAGGTCAGGTAGCAGCTGTGGAGAGACAAGAGAGTTAACGTCAATGTGCTTTGAGCAAAGCTTCCAATGAGTGACAGACGCATGTCCATCAAACACCGATCTGGCAGCAAATGCTTGGTTCAGAGAAGCAGGGTACGTATCCCAGGGTCATTTCGATAGCATCTCCCAAACCCACAACCACTATGACAGGAGAATGGTCTTTATACTTCAAATGTAAAAGGATAAAGGCTGTGGCTAAAACAATAAAAGAACAATGTGAGGAACATAGTGAGAGAGCAGAGGGGTTTGTGAATTGTTGTCAATGCACAATAAACAGAACCAGAGAGCGAGCTCAAAGTCACTCAGGCTCAGGGATCTGCGCTGAAACCTTGCCTTGTTTTGTGCCTATAAAGAAGGATCTGCATTGCTCCAGCACCTTCCACAACCTCAATGTCCCAAAGCACTTTTACAGCTAATGAAGTACTTTTGAAGTTGTAATTTAGGAAAGTTGCCAATTTGTACACAGCAAGCTCCCACAAACAGCAGCACGTCGATGAGCAGAAAACCTGCTTTCGCAAAGGTGGAGGTGAAATATTGACCAGGGCGAATTCAGGTTGTTCATAAAAACATCAGTAGAGGGCAGGCCTGAGTTTACCATTTCATCCAAAGGACAACAGCTGGCAGTGCAGCTCACTAATGTCCTTTAGGGAAGGAAATCTACTGTCATTAACTGGTATAGTTTGCATGTGACTCCAGACCCACAGTAATGTGGTTGACTCTTAAACACCCTCTGAAATGGCCGAGCAACATACTCAGTTGTAACAAACCACAACAAACTCTCAAAAAATGAATGAAACCGGATGGACCACCCGGCATCGACCGAGGCACCGGAAACGACAACAGTAAACTCAGCCCTGTCAACCCTGCAAATTCCTCCTTACTAACATCTGGGGGCTAGTGCCAAAATTGGGAGAGCTGTCTCAGACCAGTCAAGCAAGCAACAGCCTGACAGTCATACTCACAGAATCATACCTTACAGATAATGTCCCAGACACCACCATCGCCATCCCTGGGTATGTCCTGTCCCACCGGCAGGACAGAGCCAGCAGAGGTGGCGGCACAGTGGTATACAGTCGGGATGGAGCTGCCCTGGGAATCCTCAACATTGACTCTGGACCCCATGAAGTCTCATAGCATCAGGTCAAACATGGGCAAGGAAACCTCCTGCTGATTACCACGTACCGCCCTCCCTCAGCTGATGAATCAGTGCCTCCTCCATGTTGAACACCACTTGGAGGAAGCACTGAGGGTGGCAGGGGTGCAGAATGTACTCTGGGTGGAGAACTTCAATGTCCATCACCAAGACTGGCTCGGTAGCACCACTACAGACCGAGCTGGCCGAGTCCTAAATGACATAGCTGCTAGACTGGGTCTGCGGCAGGTGGTGAAGGAACCAAGAGGGAAAAAACATACTTGACCTCATCCTCACCAACCTGCCTGTCTCAGATGCATCTGTCCATGACAGTATCGGTAGGAGTGACCACCACACTGTCCTTGTGGAGATGAAGTCCTGTCTTCACATTGAGGATACCCTCCATCGTGTTGTGTGGCACTACCACCGTGCTAAATGGGATAGATTTTAAACAGATCTAGCAACTCAAGACTGGGCATCCATGAGGTGCTGTGGGCCATCAGCAGCAGCAGAATTGTACTCGAACACATTCTGTAACCTCATGGCCCGGCTTATCCCCCACTCTACCATTACCATCAAGCCAGGGGATCAACCCTGGTTCAATGAGGAGTGCAGGAGGACATGCCAGGAGCAGCACCAGGCATACCTAAAAATGAGGTGTCAACCTGGTGAAGCTATAACACAGGACTACTTGTGTGCCAAATAGTATAAGCAGCAAGTGATAGACAGGGCTAAGCGATTCCACAACCAATGGATCAGATCTAAGCTCTACAGTTCTGCCACATCCAGTCGTGAATGGTGGTGGATAATTAAACAACTCACTGGAGGAGGAGGCTCCACAAATATCTCCATCCTCAATGATGGAGGAGCCCAGCACAGAGGGTGCACAAGATAAGGCTTTGCAATAATCTTTAGCCAGAAGCACTGTCTCAATCCACCTTAACCTCCTCCGGAGGTCCCCAGCGTCACAGATGCCAGTCTTCAGCCAATTCAATTCACTCCACGTGATATCAAGAAACAGCTGAAGGCACTGGATACTGTGGGTATGGGCACTGACAATTTTGCGGCAATAGTATTAAGACTTGTGCTCCAGAACTTGCCGTGCCCCTAGCCAAGCTGTTCCAGTACAGCTACAACACTGGCATCTACCCGGCTATGTGGAAAATTGCCCAGGTATGTCCTGCACACAAAAAGCAGGACAACTCCAACCCAGCCAATTACCGCCCCATCAGTCTACTCTCCATCATCAGTAAAGTAACGGAAGGGGTCATCAACAGTGCTGTCAAGTAGCACTTGCTTAGCAATAACCTGCTCACTGACACCCAGTTTGGGTTCTGCCAGGGCCACTCAGCTCCTGACCTCATTACAGCCTTGGTTCAAACATGGACAAAAGAGCTGAACTCCCGAGGTGAGGTGAGAGTGACTGCCCTTGACATCAAGGCAGCATTTGACCGAGTGTGGCATCAAGGAGCCCTAGCAAAACTGGAGTCAATGGGAATCGGGGGGGAAACTCTCCGCTGGTTGGAGTCATACCTAGCACAAAGGAAGATGGTTGTGGTTGTTGGAGGTCAATCATCTCAGCTCCAGGACATCACTGCAGGAGTTCCTCAGGATAGTGTCCTCGGCCCAACCATCTTCAGCTGCTTCATCAATGACCTTCCTTCCATCATAAGGTCAGAAGTGGGGATGTTCGCTGATGATTGCACAATGTTCAGCACCATTCGCGACTCTTCAGATACTGAAGCAGTCCATGTCCAAATGCAGCAAGACCTGGACAATATCCAGGTTTGGGCTGACAAGTGGCAAGTAACCTTTCACATCAGGAAATGACCGAGAATCAAACCATTGCCCCTTGCCTTTCAATGGCATTATCATCACTGAATCCCCCACGATCAACATTCTAGGGGTTACCACAGACCAGAACTAGCCATATAAATACTGTGGCTACAAGAGCAGGTCAGAGGCTGGGAATCCTGTGACGAGTAACTCACCTCCTGACTCCCCAAAGCCTGTCCACCATCTACAAGGCACAAGTCAGGAGTGTGATGGAATATTCCCCACTTGCCTGGATGAGTGCAGCTCCAACAACGCTCAAGAAGCTTGACACTATCCAAGACAAAGCAGTCTGCTTGATTGGCACCACATCCACAAACATTCACTCCCTCCACCACCGACGCACAGTAGCAGCAGTGTGTGTACCATCTACAAGATGCACTGCAGGAATTCACCAAGGCTCCTTTGGCAGCACCTTCCAAACCCACGATCACTACCACCTAGAAGGACAAGGGCAGCAGATAGATGGAAACACCATCACCTGGAAGTTCCCCTCCAAGTCACTCACCATCCTGACTTGGAAATATATCACCGTTCCTTCACTGTCGCTGGGTCAAAATCCTGGAACTCCCTCCCTAACAGCACTGTGGGTGTACCTACACCACATGGACTGCAGCAGTTCAAGAAGGCAGCTCACCACCACCTTCTCAAGGGAAATTAGGGATGGGCAATAAATGCTGGCCCAGCCAGCGACACCCACATCCCATGAATGAAAAAGAGTGCCCCCTCCATACTGTCCCTCTGTCAGTGCAGCAACCTGTCTGTGGGTACAACAGCCTGGACTTTGTGCTCAAGTTCAGGGAGTGGGACTTGACCCCAAAAGCTTGTGACTCTTTCTATCCACTGAGTCATCCAAACTATTGACAGCAAGTCCCAGCATGGAATGTGGGAGGTGTGGTGGAGAAAGGCTGGATAGTGTTGGGAGGTCAGAGGCCAGTGCATAGACAGCAAATTCACATGATGCAGAGACACTAAAGATGCTCATCAACCCAGATTCACAACAGAATGCAAGATAACAAGTCATGATACTTAGTATTCATTCTTGGCATGTGAGTATCACTGTCTAAGCCAGCATTTATTGCCCATCCCTAATTGGAAGTGATTGTGAGCTGCCTTCTTGAACCACTGCAGTAGCAAGTTTGGTCAAAACAGTCAACGATGTTGTTGCTGGACTGGAGTTTTAACCAGTGTGTAGAAAGCCCAAGGGAGGGGGCAGCTCAGGACCTAATATTCGGAAATGAGCTCAGGCAGGTGGGAGGTGTATCAGTAGGGGAGCATTCTGGAGATAGTGACCATAACTCAGTTAGATTTAGGATAGTTATGGAAAAAGATAAGGTTGGGCTGGGAATAAAAGTTCTGAACTGGGGAAAGGCTAATTTTACTAAGATTTGGCCCAAGTGGACTGGGAGCAGCTACATGCAGATAAAACTCTGTCAGAGCAGTGGGAGGCATTCAAGGAGGAAATAGCGAGAGTACAGGACAAATATGTTCCCGTAAAGACAAAGGGGACAACCAAGTCCGGAGAATCCTGGATGTCAAGGGGCATAAAGGTTAGGATTAAGAAAAAAAAGGAGGAAGTTATGGCAGATACCATGGGCTCGATACAGTAAAGTCCCCAGAGTATAAAAAGTGCAGGGGGGAGTTTAAAAAGATTAGGGAAGCTAAGTGCATGAGAAAGAATTGGTGGGCAGAATAAAGGGAAAACCCAAAGGGGTTTTAAAAAAAATATACAAAGGGCAAGAGAATAATTAGGGAGAGAGTAGGGCCAATTGGAGACCATAGAGATAATGTGTCTGTGGACCCGGAAGACGTGGGTACAGTCCTCAATGAATACTTTGCATCAGTCTTCACAATGGAAAAGGACGACACAGGTAAAGACATCAGGGTGGAGGACTGTGAAATATTAAAGGAAATTAACATAGAGAGAGAGGAGGCACTAGCGGGTTTAGTGGCCTTAAACATGGATAAATCCGCAGGCCCGGATGAGATGTATCCCAGGCTGTTGAGTGAGGAAAGGGAAGAGATATCAGGGGCCCTGGCAGTAATTTTCAAATCCTCTTTGGCCACAGGTGAGGTGCCAGAGGACTGGAGGACAGCTAACATTGTCACATTATTAAAAAAGGGAGGAAGGGATAGACCAGGAAATAACAGGCCAGTCAGTCTAACCTCAGTGGTGGGGAAGTTACTAGAAAGAATTCTGAGGAACAGAATATATCTGCATTTAGAGAGACACAGATTAACCAGGGATAGTCAGCATGGATTTGTTAAGGGAAGGTTGTGTTTGACAAATTTGATCAAATTTTTTGAGGAGGTAACCAGGAGTGTTGATGAGGGTAATGCATTTGATGTGGTCTACATGGACTTTAGCAAGGCTTTTGATAAGGTCCCTCATGGCAGACTGGTCAAGAAAGTAAGAGCCGATGGGATCCAAGACAAAGTGGCACATTGGATCCAAAATTGGCTGAGAGGCAGGAAGCAGAGGGTGATGGTAGAGGGATGTTTCTGTGACTGGAAGTCTGTTTCCAGTGGGTTCCGCAGGGCTCGGTGCTGGGAACCTTGCTGTTTGTGATGTACATAAATGATTTGGACTTAAATGTAGGGGGTATGATCAAGAAGTTCGCGGATGACACAAAAATTGGTAAATAGTGAGGAGGATAGCCGTAAACTGCAGGAGGATATCAATGGACTGGTCAGGTGGGCAGAGCAGTGGTAAATGGAATTCAACCTGCAGAAGTGTGAGGTAATGCACTTGGGGAGGGCTAACAAGGTAAGGGATTACACTATAAATGGTAGAGCCCTGGAAAGTACTGAAGATCAGAGGGACCTTGGTGTGCGTGTCCACAGATCCCTGAAGATAGCAGGGCATGTAGATAAGATGGTTAAGAAGGCATATGGGATACTTGCCTTTATTAGCCGAGGCACAGAATACAAGAGCAGGGAGGTTATGCTGGAACTGTATAAAACGCTGGTTAGGCCACAGCTGGAGTACTGTGTGTAGTTCTGGTCACCACATTATAGGAAGGATGTGATTGCACTGGAGAGGGTGCAGAGGAGATTTACCAGGATGCTGCCTGGGCTGGAGGGTCTGAGCTATGAGGAAAGATTGGATAGGCTGGGATTGTTTTCCTTGGAGCAGCAAAGGTTGGGAAGGGACCTGATAGAGATGTATAAGATTATGAGGGGATTAGATAGGGTGGATACGAAGGCACTTTTTTCATTAGTAGAGGGATCAATTACCTTAAATCTATGCCCCGTGGTTAGAGGTAGAAGGGTAAGAGGGGAGTTGAGGAGAAATCCTTTCATCCAGAGGGTGGTGGGATTCTGGAACTCTCTGATTGAAAGAGTGGTTGAGTCAGAAAATCTCGTAACTTTTAAGAAGTATTCAGATGTTCATTTGCGTTGCCATAGCCTCCAGGGCTATGGGCCAAATGCTGGAAAATGCGGTTAGTGTTGTCAGATCTTTGTTGACCAGCACAGACACGATGGGCCGAATGGCCACCTTCTGTGCTGCAAACAAATAAGAGTTGCATTTAGATCAGGCTGGGTAAGGATGGCAGATTTCCTTCCCTAAAGGACATTACTGAGGGCAATAATAGTAGGAGACTTCAACTATCCTAATATCAACTGGGATTCAAACAATGTAAGGGGCACTGAGGGAGAAAAATTCATGCAGTGTGTCCAGGAAAATATTTTCAACCAATTAGTGACAAACCCAACGATAGGAGATGCAATTCTAGACCTAGTCTCGGGGAACGAAGAAGGGTAAGTGGGTGAAGTGACAGTTGGCGACCATATCAGGGACAGTGATCACAATTCAGTTAGATTTAGCATTACCATGGGAAAGGACAGAGATAAGGCAGGAGTCAAAGTCTTGAACTGGGGGAAGACAAATTTTACAGAAATGAGAAGGGACTTGGCTGAGGTGGACTGGACAGCACTGCTGGAGGATAAAACAGTAGAAAACCAGTGGGAAGCACTAAAAAGCGAGATCCTAATTGTACAAAGTAGACATGTCCCCTACAAAAATAAGAGTGGTACTGCCAAATCTAGATCCCCCCTGGTTGTCTAGAGTAATACAGGGGAAGATCAAACAGAAAAAGAAAGCGTACGATAGGCACAAAGAACTAAGCACTGCAGATAGCCTAGACGAATATAGGAAGTGCAGGGACGAAGTAAAAAAGGAAATAAGGAAATCAAAGAGAGGGCATGAAAGAAGATTAGCAAGTAAACTTAAAGATAACCCAAAGATGTTTTACCAATACATTAATGCTAAAAAGTTAGTTAAGGAAAAAGTGGGACCTATCAGTGATGAAGATGGAAACTTGTGTGTAGATGAAGAGACTGTGGGAAGGGTTTTGAATGAATATTGTGTCTCCGTGTTTACAAAGGAAAGGGAGGATGTAGATACAGTCCAGGAGGAACACTGCGAGATATTGGAAGGGATAGTCATAAAGAGAGAGGAAGTACTCGAAGGGTTGAAATCCTTGAAAGTTGATAAGTCACCAGGGCCAGATGGTTTGTTCCCAAGGCTGCTGAAGGAAGTCAGGGTGGAGATAGCAGATGCTCTGAGGATAATTTTCCAATCTTCACTAGATACAGGGGAGGTACCAGAGGACTGGAGAAATGCAAACGTAGTTCCATTGTTTAAAAAGGGATCAACAGAAATGCTAAATAATTATAGGCCAGTTAGTCTTACATCAGTGGTGAGCAAATTAGTAGAATCAATCCTGAGAGATAGGATTAACCGTCATGTGGAAAGGCATGGACTAGTCAGGGATGGTCAGCATGGATTTGTTAAAGAAAGGTCTTGCCTCGCAAATTTGATTGAACTCTTTGAGGAAGTGACAAGAAGGGTTGATGAAGGTAGTGCAGTGGATGTTGTGTACATGGATTTTAGCAAGGCATTTGACAAGGTCAGGAAAATAAAAGCCCATGGGATTCAGGATAATGTGGCAAACTGGATAAAAGGTTGGCTTTGTAACAGGAAACAAAGGGTAATGGTCAATAGATGCCCTTGCAAATGGAAAGTTGTCTCAAGTGGTGTTCCACAGGGCTTGGTGTTGGGATCTTGCTGTTTGTGTTGTATATTAACGATTTGGACATGAACGTGAGGGGCATGATTGGGAAATTTGCAGATGACACAAAGATTGGCTGAGTAGTGGAGAGTGTAGAGGATAGCCATAATCTTCAAAACAATATAAATGGGTTGGTGGAGTGGGCGGTAAAGTGGCAGATGGATTTTAACATAGATAAGTGTGAGGTCATACATTTAGGGAGGTCAAACAGTTACAAGGATTACACAATAAATGGGAATATACTAAGAGGGGTAGATGAAGTGAGAGGTCTTGGCGTACAAGTACACAGGTCCCTGAAGGCAGCAGTTCAAGTAGACAAGGTTGTAAGGAAGGCATGTGGAATGCTCTCCTTCACTGGCAGAGGTATAGAATATAAAAGTAAGGATATAATGTTGGAATTGTATAAAACACTGGTGAAGCCACAACTGGAGTATTGTGTGCAGTTCTGGTCACCACATTACAGGAAGGACATAATGGCCCTGGAGAGAGTGCAGAGGAGGTTTACAAGAATGTTGTCAGGGTTAGAAAAGTGTAACTACGAGGAGAGATTGGATAGGTTGGGGTTATTTTCCTTAGAACAAAGAAGGCTGAGAGGTGACTTGATTGAGGGGAATAGATAGAGTGGACAGGATAAAATTGATTCCCTTGGTGGGAGTGGACAGGATAAAATTGTTTCCCTTGGTGGAGAATTCTAGAACCAGGGGACATAGATTCAAGATAAGTGGCAGAAGGTGTAGGGGGGACATGAGGAAGAACTTTTTTATGCAGAGGGTAGTGGGTGTCTGGAATTCGCTGCCCAAGTTGGTGGTAGAGGCAGAAACTCTAAACTCTTTTAAAAAGTATCTGGATCTGCACCTTAAGAGCTGTAAGCTGCAGGGCTATGGGCCGGGTGCAGGAAGGTGAGATTAGAAAGGGCACCTGGGTGTCCTCGGGCTGGCATGGACAAGATGGGCCGAATGGCCTCCTTTTGTGCTGTAACTTTTCTATGGTTCTATTGAACCAGTTGGGCTTTTACAGCAACCTGGCACCTTTTCACCAGGATCAGCTTTCTATTTTAAGTGAATTTTAAATTTGCAAGCTGCTCACTCTAATTTGATCTAGTGTTCTACTGGGTTGTTAATCCAGTAATCTAACAATGACACTACCGTTCCCACAAGAAACTCATCCCCACACCGGGTGAGATTAGCACATTTTCTGTTCTGCGTGAGGCTCAGGAGCCCCAGACTGACACACGTACCCATGAGTTCTCCAGTTTCACTCTCCAGTCTGTGCTCGAAACGTGGGGGAATGTTGGTGTAGTGATAATGTAACTGGGCTAAATCCAGAGACCCAGGCTCTAGAGAGGAGAGTTCAAATCCCATCATGGGAGAATTTACATTTCATTAATAAATCTGGAATATAAAGCTAGCCTTAGTAACTATTGATTTTGGTCGGTTCACCAACACTCTGGGAATGTTACGACTAGGACGAGGGGAGTGAGAGAATTATCAAACCCCACTGTCTGCAGGTCATACCATTCATTTAAATGTTTAATTCTCTCACTGTAGTGGCCAATCGTTTACCTATACCTCTAGTACCCAGATCAGGCTTCTTCAAAAAAACTCAATGATTAATTTATTACAAAACAAAAACTTCTTTTAACAAGTTGCAAGTACTGGTTAACACAATTGTAAATTGGGAAGCATACCTATCTATCTCTTCCTAAAGAATTCCCCCAGCACACAACACAGACAGAGTCTCTCTGCGGAGATGGGCTTTAGAGAATGGACATTATAAAATAAAGGATAAAGTCCACAGGGTCTCGATGCTGTTAATCTGGAGTTCCCTCATGTGAAGACAGGCTGGATGCCTGGAAGTTCCCACCACTGGTCTCAGCTTTGCAGGTCCCAATGCAGACCAGTTACACACAGATGAGGGTCTCTGACTTCAGGTTGATAGCCACACACAATT
Organism: Cetorhinus maximus; assembly: GCF_964194155.1. Taxonomy (NCBI): domain Eukaryota; kingdom Metazoa; phylum Chordata; class Chondrichthyes; order Lamniformes; family Cetorhinidae; genus Cetorhinus; species Cetorhinus maximus. Next base: position 127,856,717 of record NC_135889.1, read on the forward strand.
TTAGGTGAGGCAGAGAGACGGAGCCAGCTGGGGTGGTCTTCCTTCCTCAGCTTCTTCCCCAATAAGACTGGGAGCAAAACCACAGGTTCAAACTGAAGGTTGGCCTCTGCCATGTGATGGCCTTTCTGTCTTTTGACAAATCCCCAGGTCTGGGTGGGCTTCACCCTAAGGTCTTGAGGAAAGTGCCTAGTGAGGTAGCTGGTGCACTGGTTTTAATTTTCCAAAATTTCCTAGATTCGGGGGAGGTTCCATTAGATTGTGAAGTAGCCAATGTAACTCCCTTATTCAAAAAGGGAGGGAGACAGAGCAGGAAACTACAGGCCAGTTAGCTTAACATCTGTCATGGGGAAAACGTTAGAAGCTGTTAGTAAAGATGTTATAGCAGGGCACTGAGAAAAATTCAAGCCAATCAGGCAGAGTCAACATGGTTTTGAGAAAGGGAAATCATGTTTAACTAATTTATTGGAGTTCTTTGAAGGAGTCACATGTGCTGTGGATAAAAGGGATGTGCTGTACTTAGATTTCCAGAAGTTATTTGATAAGGTGCCACATCAAAGGTTATTCCAGAAAGTGCAAGCTCATGGTGCAGAGGGTAATATATCAAGCTTTTCATTCATTACATTTCTTTGCAGTTAAAAACAAACTCCTCCTTCTCAAGTACCATAAAGGTCCGGTGATTTATTGGAAGAGGCCCGATTGTTTACAGTTCCAAAGTGAATTTATGACTTTTAAAAAAAATCCCAAGTTAGCAACCAAATATCCAGATCATACCATGTCCTTCCATTTTGTACAAGAGAAAAAACATCAGTCTTGAGAGACATAATTCTAACAGGAAGGAAATCTGCCATCTTTACTTGATCTGGCCTACATGTAATTCCAGGTCCACAGAAATGTTGTTGATTTAGCAGCCCTGAGAAATGGTGTGGGAAGCGACTCAGCTGGATCACACCAGGAGAGAAGGCGGCACTGGGGTCAGCACAGGTGGCAGTGGGTCAAGAAGGTGGCTCATAACCACATTACAGGGCACCTGGAGATGGACATTAAATGCTGCCCTTGCCAGAAATGCCCACATCAAGAACAAAAAAAGCAACCAAAATGTGATTGTCGGCCTTCCAAAGAGAACAGGTGCAGGCAGCAGAAAATTCTGGGGTCAGGGCTAAGCAGGTAGTTCCAATCAGATCAGCCATGATCTTATTGAATGGCAGAGCAGTCTGGAGGGGCCGAGTGGCCTCCTCCTGCTTGTAATTCATAGGTCTTCATACAAACATATGAAGAAAGCTCTTGCAGAGTCTGCAGAGAAGATGGTGGCCCTGGGAGCTGGGAGGGAAGCTAGCTAGTGGAAGATGATTGTGCAGATTGTACCTGGCACTGGTCTGTCCCTCAGGCCCAGTCTGGCCTGTCAGAGCCTCGAGAAGACTCCTCTGATCTTCATTTTGCAACGTTGGGCTCGAAGCTTCACTCTTCAGAATGTCATGAACCAGCTGCAGCCTGCGTTCCTGGCGAGAGGGAAGAAGGGAAAAGGACAATAAATAGGAGGAAGAGAGACTAGACCCAGGGGTCAGGGGTAGGATAAAGGGGTAAGCCGTTTAGGATGGGGTAGGGGAGGGGAGGGCTGATGTGGGGAAATAAGGAAAGGCACCTGGAGACAGGACAGCGGAGTTTCAATCCAGGTCCTCATCTTGCGCTGCCATGGGAATGATAGAGATGATCCGAATGGAGAGAGTGGGATTGAAACATGGAGTGATAATCTGTACCTAGTCCATCAGCCTCCACTGCCTGCAAATATAATCTAAACCACCCCATTGTGGGGGGTGGAAGAGCAGAAGGGCGTGGGTGATAAATATTCACAAATTGGCAGCATAAGTTGTTTAAGTGAATGGGACACTTGGATTTGTAAATAGGGGCACTGAATACACAAGAGGAAGTCATGTTAAACCTTGAGAAATCTCTGGTTTAGGGGTATGTATCCGATAATGGGCATCAAGACACTGGAAAATAACATAAGTAGGAGCAGGATTAGGCCATTCGGCCCCTCAAGCTTGCCCTACTATTCAATAAGATCATGGCTGATCTGCCCCAGGCCTCAACTCCTCTTTCGTGCCAGCTCCTCATAGCCCTCAACTCCCCAAGATTCCAAAAATCTATCTACCTCCTCTTTAAATACTTTCAGTGATCTAGCCTCCACAACTCTGTGGGGTAGAGAATCCCAGACATTCACTACCCTCAGAGAAGAAATTCCTTTGCATCTCCACTTTAAATGACTATCCTCTTATTCTGTAACTATGCCGTCTAGTTTGAGATTCCCCCGCTGGTGGAAATATCTTCTCAACAGTTACCCTGTCAAGCCCCCTCAGAATCTTGTACATTTCAAATAGATCACCCCTCATTCTTCTAAACTCGAATGAATAAAGGCCTAACCTGTTTAGCCATTCTTGATAAGTCAACCCCAGGAGTCAGCCTAGTGAATCTCTTTTGAACTGCCTCCAATGTCAGTATATCCTTACTTAAATACGGGGACCAAAACTGTACACAGTACTCCAGGTGCGGCCTCACCAACACCCTGTACAGTTGTAACAAGACTTCCCTATTTTTAAACTCCAACCCCCCAGCAATACAGACCAAAATTCCATTTGCCTTCTGAATTACTTGCTGCACCTGCATGCTAACTGTTTGTGTTTCGTGCACAAGAACACCCAGATCCCTCTGTGCTGCGCTTTTTTGGAGTTTCTCTCCATTTAAATAGTAGTCTGCCTTTTGATTCTTCCTACCAAAGCGCATGACCTCACACTTTCCTACATTAAACTCCATCTGCCAAGTTTTTGCCCACTCACTCAATCTATCTATAATCCCCTTGCAGATTCCTTATGTCCTCATCACAACATGCCTTCCCACCTATATTTGTATCATCAGCAAATTTGGATACATTACACTCTGCCCTCTCCTCCAAGTCATTAATAAAAATAAATAATTGAGGCTCTAGGACTGATACTTGTGGCACTCCACTAGTGACATCTTTCCAACCCGAAAAGGATCCATTAATCCCAGCTCTCGTCTTGTGTGTTAACCAATCCTCAATCCATGCTAATATATTATCCCCAGTGATGGTATTACCATCACTGAATCCTCCACTATCAACATCCTGGGGGTTACCATTGACCAGAAACTGAACTGGACTAGCCATATAAATACTGTGGCTACAAGAGCAGGTCAGAGGCTGGGAATCCTGCAGCAAGTAACTCACCTCCTGACTCCCCAAAGCCTGTCCACTATCTACAAGGCACAAGTCAGGAGTGTGATGGAATACTCCCCACTTGCCTGGATAGGTGCAGCTCTCACAACACTCAAGAAACTTGACAATCCTGGACAAAGCAGCCCACTTGATTGGCACCACATCCACTCCCTCCATCACTGACGCACAGTAGCAGCAGTGTGTGTACTGTCTAGAAGATGCACTGCAGGAACTCACCAAGGCTCCTTCAACAGCACCTTCCAAACCCACAATCACTACCATCTAGAAGGACAAGGGCAGCAGGTAGATGGGAACACCACCACCTGGAAGTTCCCCTCCAAGTCACACACCATCCTGACTTGGAAATATATCACCGTTCCTTCACTGTCGCTGGGTCCAAATCCTGGAACTCCCTTCCTAAGAGCACTGTGTATCCAAAGATCGGTATCGCAGATGAGATTTACGGGGATGTTGCCAGGACTGGAAAATTGCAGCTATGAGGAGAGATTGGAGAGGCTGGAGTTGTTCTCTCTGGAACAGAGGAGGCTGAGGGCAGGTTTGATCAAGGGGTACAAAATTGTGAGGGGCCTGGATAGAGTGGATGGGAAGGGCCTATTTACTTTAGCAGACAGATAGGTGACTAGGGGGCATAGATTTAAAGGGAGTGGTAGAATTTTTTCACCGAGAGGGTTGTGGGAGTTTGTGACTCGCTGCTTGTAAAGGTGCTAGAGGAAGAAACCCTCAACTCATTTAAAAAGGTGTCGGATATCACCTGAAGTGCTGTAACCTGCAGGACTACAGACCCGCAGAGATGTGATTTGGCCCAAGCAGACTGGCAGCAGTTACTTGCAGATATATAAAGGGTATTTTACCAGATTATTTTGGATATATAAAGGGTAAGAGAGAGGCAAAAGTGGACATTGGGCCGCTGGAAAATGACACTGGAGAAGTAGTAGTGGGGAACAAAGAAATGGCGGAGGAACTGAATAGGTACTTTGCGTCAGTCTTCACGGTGGAAGACACGAGTAACATCCCCAAAGTTCAAGAGAGTCGGGGGCAGAGGTGAGAATGGTGGCCATTACCAAGGAGAAGGTGCTAGGAAAACTGAAAGGTCTGAAGCTGGATAAATCACCTGGACCAGATGAATTACACCCCAGAGTTCTGAAGGAGATAGCTGAAGAGATAGTGGAGGCGTTGGTGGTGATCTTTCAGGAATCACTGGAGTCAGGGAGGGTCCCAGAGGACTGGAAAATCGCTAATGTAACCCCCCTGTTTAAGAAGGGAGTGAGGCAAAAGACGGGAAATTACAGGCCAATTTGCCAGACCTCAGTCGTTGGTAAGATTTTAGAGTCCATTATTAAGGATGAGAATTCAGAATACTTGGAAGTGCATGGTAAAATCGGGCAAAGTCAGCATGGTTTTATCAATGGGAGGTCATGCCTGACAAATCTGTTAGAATTCTTTGAGGAGGTAACAAGCAGGTTAGATAAAGGAGAGCCAATGGATGTTATCTACTTGGACTTCCAGAAGGCCTTTGACAAGGTGCCGCACAGGAGGCTGCTCAGTAAGATAAGAGCCCAAGGTGTTAGAGGCAAGGTACTAGCATGGATAGAAGATTGGCTGTCTGGCAGGAGGCAGAGAGTGGGGATAAGGGGGTCCTTCTCAGGATGGCGGCCGGTGACTAGTGGAGTTCCGCAGGGGTCAGTGTTGGGACCACAACTTTTCACTTGATACATTAATGATTTAGATGAAGGAACTGAGGGCATCCTGGCTAAGTTTGCAGATGATACAAAGATAAGTGGAGGGACAGGTAGTATTGAGGAGGCGGGGAGGCTGCAGAAGGATTTGGACAGGTTAGGAGAAGAATGGGCAAAGAAGTGGCAGATGGAATACAACGTGGGGAAGTGTGAGGTCATGCACTTTGGTAGGAAGAATAGAGGCATTGACTATTTTCTAAATGGGGAGAGAATTCAGAAATCTGGAGTGCAAAGGGACTTGGGAGTCCTAGTCTAGGGTTGTCTTAAGGTTAACTTGCAGGTTGAGTCGGTAGTTAGGAAGGCAAATGCAATGTTGGCATTTATTTCGAGAGGACTAGAATATAAAAGCAGGGATGTGCTGCTGAGGCTTTATAAGGCTCTGGTCAGACCACATTTAGAATATTGTGAGCAATTGTTGGGCCCCGTATCTCAGGAAGGATGTTCTGGCCCTGGAGAGGGTCCAGAGGAGGTTCACGAGAACGATCCAAGGAATGAAAGTCTTAACACATGAGGAACGTTTGAGGACTCTGGGTCTATACTCGATGGAGTTTAGAAGGATGAGGGGGGATCTGATTGAAATTTACAGAATACTGAAAGGCCTGGATAGAGTGGATGTGGGGAAGATGTTTCCATTAGTAGGAGAGACTAGGACCAGAGGGCACAGCCTCAGAGTAAAGGAAGACCTTTTAGAACAGAGATGAGGAGAAACTTCTTTAGCCAGAGAGTGGTGAATCTATGGAATTCATTGCCACAGAAGGCTGTTGAGGCCAGGTCATTGAGTGTATTTAAGACCGAGATAGATAGGTTCTTGATTGGTAAGGGGATCAAAGGTTACAGGGAGAAGGCGGGAGAATGGGGTTGAGAAACTTATCAGCCATGATTGAATGGCAGAGCAGACTCGATGGCCTAATTTCTGCTCCTATGTCTTATGGTCTTATAAAACTGTGTCAGAGCAGTGGGAGGCATTCAAGGAGGAAATAGCGAGAGTACAGGGCAAATATGTTCCCATAAAGACAAAGGGGCAGTAGGGAGAACCAAATCCAGAGAACTCTGGGTGTCAAGGGACATAAAGGTCAGGATTAAGAAAAAACAGAAACATGCTTATGGCAGATACTTAGGGCTCAATATGGCAGGGTGCCTAGAGGAGTATAAAAAATGCAGGGAGGGAAGTTAAAAAGGAAATTAGGAAAGCTAAGAGAGTGCATGAGAAAGCATTTGGTGGGTAGAATAAAGGAAAACCCAAAGGGGTTTATTAAATATATAAAGAGCAAGAGAATAACTAGGGAAAGAGTCGGGCCAATTAGGGACCACTGAGGTAATCTGTGTGTTGACCAGGCCGGGGTACAATCCTCAATGAATACTTTGTGTCGGTCTTCACAATGGAAAAGGACGACACAGGTATAGACATCAGGGTGGAGGACTGTGTAATATTAGAGGAAATTAACATAGAGAGAGGAGGTACTAGCAGGTTTAGCAGCCTTAAAAGTGGATAAATCTCCAGGCCCGGATGAGATGTATCCCAGGCTGTTGAGGGAGGCACGGGAAGAGATATCAGGGGCCCTGGCAGTAATTTTCAAATCCTCTCTGGCCACAGGTGAGGTGCCAGAGGACTGGAGGACAGCTAACATTGTCACATTATTAAAAAAGGGAGGAAGGGATAGACCAGGAAACAACAGGCCAGTCAGTCTAACCTCGGTGGTGGGGAAGCTACTAGAAAGAATTCTGAGGAACAGAATATATCTGCACTTGGAGAGACACGGATTAATCAGGGATAGTCAGCATGGATTTGTTAAGGGAAGGTCGTGTTTGACAAATTTGATCGTGTTTTTTGAGGAGGTAACCAGGAGTGTTGATGAGGATAATGCATTTGATGTGGTCTACATGGACTTTAGCAAGGCTTTTGATAAGGTCCCTCATGGCCGACTGGTCAAGAAAATAAGAGTCCATGGGATCCAAGGCAAAGTGACACATTGGATCCAAAATTGGCTGAGAGGCTGGAAGCAGAGGGTGATGGTAGAGGGATGTTTCTGTGACTGGAAGTCTGTTTCCAGTGGGGTTCCACGGGGCCCGGTGCTGGGGTCCCTTGCTGTTTGTGGTGAACATAAATGATTTGGACTTAAATGTAGGGGGTACGATCAAGAAGTTCACGGATGACACGAAAATTGCTAGGGTGGTAAATAGTGAGGAGGATAGCCGTAAACTGCAGGAGGATATCAATAGACTGGTCAGGTGGGCAGAGCGTGGCAAATGGAATTCAACCCGGAAAAGTGTGAGGCAATGCACTTGGGGAGGGTAACAGGCAAGGGATTACACTATGAATGGTAGGACCCTGGAAAGTACTGAAGATCAGAGGGAACTTGATGTGCACATCCACAGATCCCTGAAGGTAGCAGGGCAGGTAGATAAGGTGGTTAAGAAGGCAGATGGGATACTTGCCTTTATTAGCTGAGGCATAGAATACAAGAGCAGGGAGGTTATGCTGGAACTGTATAAAATGCTGGTTAGGCCACAGCTGGAGTACTGTGTGTAGTTCTGGTCACCACATTATAGGAAGGATGTGATTGCACTGGAGACGGTGCAGAGGAGATTTACCAGGATGCTGCCTGGGCTGGAGGTTCTGAGCTATGAGGAAAGATTGGATAGGCTGGGGTTGTTTTCCTTGGAGCAGTGAAGGTTGAGAGGGGACCTGATAGAGGTGTATAAGATTATGAGGGAAATGGATAGGGCGGATAGGAAGGCGCTTTTTCCATTAGTAGAGGGGTCAATAACCAGGGGGCATAGATTTAAGGTAAGGGGCAGTAGGCTATGAGGGGAGTTGAGGAGAATTTTTTTCACCAGAGCGTGGTGGGAGTCTGGAACTCACTGTCTGAAAGGGTGGTTGAGTCAGAAACTCTCAAACATTTAAGTAGTATTTAGATATTCACTTGCGTTGTCATAGCCTCCAGGGCTATGGGCCCAGCGCTGGAAAATGGGATTAGTGTAGCCAGATCTTTGTTGACCAGTGCGGGCACGATGGGCTGAATGGCCTTTTTGTGCTGTAAATGTCTATGAGTCCAAATACCGGAAAGTGGGATTAGGCTGATTGGCTCGTTTTTCAGCTGGTGCAGACACGATGGGCCGAGTGGCCTCTTGCTATGCCATAAACTTTCTATGATTCTAAAATCCCCCATCCCTGGAAGCATTCTGGTAAATGTCCTCTGCACCCTCTGGAGGACCCTCACATCCTTCCTAAAGTGTGGTGACCAGAGCTGGACACAATACACTAGTTTGGGCCCTAACCAGAGTTTTAAAAAGGTTCAACATAAATTCCCTGTTTTTGTTCTTAATGTCTCTATTGATGAAACCCAAGATCCCATATCCTTTGCTAAACACACTCTCAATATGTCCTGCCACCTTCAAAGATCGATGTACATGTACCCCCAGGTCCCTCTGTCCCTGCACACTATTTAGAACTGTGCCATTCAGTCTATACTGCCTCTGCCCGTCCCTTATGCTAAAATGTGTCACCTCACACTCCTCTGTATTCAACTCCATCTGCCACTTGCCTGCCCATTCTGCTAGACTATCTATGTCCTGTTGCTTCAGTGTCATCATTTGCCTCACCAATTTGGAATCATCAACAAACTGAAATGTTATTGCTTTCTAACCTCACATTTAAACAAAACCCAAATCAGCGCTCCTATCACTGACCGATGGGGAACACCACTGTCTACCATCCTCCAGTCTGAAAGACAACCATTTACCACCACTCGCTGTTAGATTATTTTTTAAATCCAAGCTGAGAATGACCCTCGATTGTAGTAACCAGCCTTTTGTGGCAGTTTGTCAAATGCTTTTTTAAAACCTACATAAACAAGGCCTATTGCTTGCTCTTCAGTCTTCACTGTTAATTAATTAGACTAGTCAAACAGGATTGCTTTGATGTTACAAATCTTTGCTGCCTCTCCTTAATTCAGAGTTTTCCAAATGGCTATTGATTTCTCCTTTTTCTCCTACCATCCACCCCCTCATGTCTCCAGATCATTAGTCCTGACTTTCTGGCCTCTAGCTTGCGAGGTTAGTAACAGGACCACTATAGCCTGTAAATAAAATAACCATTGAGCTCAGATGCCTTGTTACATCCAAACTAATCGATCGTAAACCAACAGGAATGAGTTATCACAGTTTTAACCTGTGCAAACACAATCTGCTCGGCTGAAGATTACACCTCCAGTTTACTGTGGGTTTTCCTCAGAGCTCCCAGATTTCCCCAAATTCCTACCAGCTGTTCACAAGCCACTTCTGCCTTTTGTCTTCTCCTCATCTCCACATCCAGCTGGCTGCATGCGTGTTTGAACCTCACATTGAGAGCAGTCAATTCCATCTCCACCTTTGTCAACCGACTCTGGCTCTCCAGCAGCTCCTCCTCTGCGTTCCTCCATCTCTTCCTGCACTTCTCAAAGCTCTTCGCCAGCTGAATTGCTGGAAGACAAGACAGCAAGTTTCATATCACCAAGAGACTACTTTCCCACACCTTCATCTTGGAGAAGGGAGATGTTGTGCTCCTATCACACAAGAACTCACATTGATCCAGTACTTTTGATGCAGTAACACATCCCAAGGTGCTTCACAGGAATGACTATCAAAACAAACTGGATACGCGGCCATATAAAGAGATATGGGGACAAGTGGCCAAACACTCAGTCAAAGATGTAAGTTAAGGAGCATAGAGAGAGAGAGAGAGAGAGTGAGGACCATAGAACGCAAACAGCTATAGGCACAGCCAGCAACATTAAAACTTGGGATGCACAAGAATCACGAATTGGACAAGCAGAGAGATCTCAGGGTGTGTGGGGTTTACAGAGAAAAGAAAGAGAGGGGCAAGGAACTTGAATAAAAGGCTGTAAACATACTGTGTAACGGAGACTCAAGTAAGACAGGTAGAGAACATAAAAGGCTAGGACTCAAACTCAGTTCCCAGGTTATGCTAACAGGATGAACCCACTTCCAGCCAAACTGGCTGTAAACACAGTCGGTTTGAGTAGATACACTGACTACTCCCCTATATACATTTTGGAGGTTCCAATCATAGAGCTTCATCACAGTGAAGTTCTGTAGAGTCAAGTAGAGGGAAAAGGCTTCAGCAGTGTTCAGGTAAGGTGGTGTATTAAAAGGTGCAGGTAGCAAGGGCTCAGTTATCAGATTATTTCAACATAAATTCAATTCTCACTATGGCAGATTGAGGATTTAAATTCAATTTTAAAAAGAAATTTATAAAAGTGACCCTGAAATGGTCAGTAAAATTAAACTAATTCACAAATGGGCTTTCAGGACAAGATCCTCCACATCCCTGCCCAGGGTTATACTGACTTGAAACATTAACTCGGTTTCTCTCTGCACTGATGCTACCAGGCCTGCTGAGTTTTTCCAGCATTTTCTGATTTTATTTCAGTTCCACACCAACCTGGTGGCCCTCAACTGTCCTCTGCTCTAGTAAGATGCTTGGTTGCATCGAACAACTAAGCAGGGCAGTTAGGGACAGGCAAATAGCACCAGCCTTGTTAGTGACTAACATCTTGTGAATGAACTGACAAAGTATACTCCAGCCCCAGATTCAGTCCTGACTCTGAGTACAATGCCCCACAATTACCTTGCTCATTACTGTAGAATATTCCTTCACACAATCCTATCAGGATATCTAGTTTCTTCTCCACACTTGCTTCAAACATAACCATTGTCCAATAACTGAAAGGGGGAAACCTGTTATTTGCTCTGAGTCCCAGAAATTCTAAACTACAACATCCCCACACAATCCCAGAGTGTGACTGGAACATTTCTTTAAAACCAGCAGCAATTGATCAATTAAGCAGCCAGTTAATTGTAGACTCTGAACTCGAGCAACAAGCTGGGGGTTGTAGATAAACTAATGAGTCCTACAGTGTCCAGGTGTCTCTTTTTCTCAATTGTTGCCGGACAATTGGTCAATCCAGAATAAAGATTTACTCCCTTAACTTTTCAACAAGAAATAGCTACACTCAACAAACACCACAACCAATCCAGGGAGTTTCCTAAACAACAGCCAGCTTTATATAGTAATTCAGAGCCACTGCAGCAGGGTTGGTCTCCTGATTAAGGTACCAAGCTGCCTGTGAATCCCACTGGTGAAAACCTTAGTGTTTATCCCATGGGCCAGACCTGGAGCCTGTATGATCCAGGCCTCATCCCAGCTCTGGGCTGTCCTTTGCTGTCAGACAATCCTCCTATAATATGCCGTCACCTCCTCATTACCTCAGGGTCTCTGTTCAGGTCTGAGACAGGGACCTACAGTTCAGTCCAGGTCCTCTGCCCCTTGTTTCTGCTTGAGCCACTTCTAACTGCAACCACCACCCACCCTGTCCCTCTCAGGCCGAGCCCATATTTCTCCCCTTGCTTTCTCTCTCAGGTCTATCCTGGGTTACTCTTACCTCTCCTTCTCTCTCTTGCATCTAAAACAGCAGCTTTCAGTTATTACCACCCACACCCCACAACAGGGGCATTATGAAGCAAATTTTCATACCGAGCCATCTGAAGAGATATTAGGACTGTCCAAAAGCTTGATCAAAGAGTCAGTTTTAAGGAATGTCATAAAGGAGGAGGGAGAGGTGGAGAGGTTTAGGGAGAGAATTCCAGAGCTCGGGCAGCTTTCCTTTATCTGGACATATACATTATCTTGCTAAAAACAAAAAACTACTGTGGATGCTGGAAATCCAAAACAAAAACAGAATTACCTGGAAAAACTCAGCAGGTCTGGCAGCATCGGCGGAGAAGAAAAGTCGACGTTTCGAGTCCTCATGACCCTTGCTGTTGTGCTTGTTTTATCTCCTGCAGCTTCTTTGCAATAGCCAGTAGTTGTTTGGTAATGAGAGATGTATACACTTCCACCTCCCCGATGAAATTCAAATCTCTATTTTGGTTCTTTCAACTGTTATTCTTGATAGTACATCTGCTGTCGTCTGGTAATTCTCTTGAATAAACTCAGTTACTGAATCATACCTCATTAGTCTCAGCCTGAAGCAATAAATTCTAGGCGGCATCTTCACAATCTCCTTCATGTTCAGAAGAGTGATTGATGGCTTATGTCGGTTTCAATTTTAAACCACAATCCCATCACGTAACCTGAGAACTTTTCACACACCCATGTTGCTGCCAATATTTCCTTCTCAATTGTCGCATATCTCTTTCTTGTGTCTCTGAGTGACCTTGAGGTGTAGTCAACTCTTCTACCTTTACCATGACTTTGTACTTGGAATAAAACTGCACCCTGACCCATAGATAATACACGTTGTACTTGGAATAAAACTGCACCCTGACCCATAGATAATGCACGTTGTACTTGGAATAAAACTGCAGAACCTGGCTTTATAGATCCTAACTTTTATTTTTTGTTTAGAAAAGTGGAGAGTGGTTATTGAACACATTCACAGGAGTCAGCTGAGGAGCTTTTAACAAAAGAATAAAACATTTATTAAACAAGAAAAAAGAACTATATTACACTACTCCCTCACTCACAACTATATATTAACAGATATATACAGGTTCTTAAAGATGACACAAGTTACAAAATCTACTTTATACTCTAATGTTCACAGTAAGTATACAGTCCATGTTTTAAAAGGTGATCTGTAGTCGGACACACCACTCTCCAAGATCAAGGACATATACCACCCAAAGCAGATACATTGCATCACTCATCACTTCCTCCCAGACACTTGTCACACCGCGTCAAGCTTGTTAACTGGTCTCATGGAACTCCATCTTTCTCCCGAGCATTTCCAATCTCAACGCTCGAAGAACATGTTTTGGAACCTTCCCCCAAACAATGATTTCACTTGATCATCTTCCACAAAGATCCACCTCCAGGATCTCAAACTCTCCTTCTGGGTCACCATGTGCATTCAAGCTTCACCATCCACACTCTCTCTCTCAGTTACTCAGCCATGCCAACACTGTTTCACAGGCCGGTAGTAAGGGGTCACCAACACTTGGCTGTCTCCTTGGATCTTCAGGATTCTTGCAAGCCAATTTTGCCTTGGTTCTGCTCTTTGCAGCTTTCTCTCTTTAATTCAGAGCCTTTTCCTCTGCTCCTTACTTTAACTTCACTGAACAGGATCTTGCTCCAGATTCCTGTCTTTGTCCTTTGACTTCTTAGGACCTTTCTCCTTTTCCTTTATGTAAGGAACATACCTTTTTATTTTCTGTTGGACTGTGGATTAAAATTACAATGGCTGCAGTTTGAAGGACATGTCCACTGGAACAGGACGAGAGATATATACAATGTAGCAGTCCTAGAACAGAGTGTGTCATGAAAGTCAGGATGGTGCTGGAAAGGAGTCCTGGACCAAGGGAGCTGCCTGGCAACATTTTAATTGTCTCCTGACCAGGTGACCAGGTTTTGTGTGAGGGCAGTGCAGCAGAATAGCTCCTAGCCTGAAAGGAAAAAGACCTAAATCCTCTCTCTCCTGTGTGTGGAAGGTTCCAGTAATTCTACAGTAATAGCTAGCTGGCTTTTTCTCCTCCTATCTCTATAACCTGGTCTCTCGCTGAAAACCCCTGTCAAGAGGCAAAGGGGAAATCATTGTTAGAGACATTGAAAGGCAAGTGAACAAAATATTGAAAGTGCTGGAAGACCACCTCATGTCATCAACAAGAATTGAACGGAATTTGGGTGACATTGATCAAAATCAACACATCGAATCCTGCACTCTGCAATTGGTGCTATTGAACTGTTTTATCCCACCCTTAAAATCCATGTTTTTGGGTCTTATGTGTCTTGTATGTGTGTGTATAGGGGTTTAAGAAGGGGGTAGAGTTTAGGTTATAGAGTTAGAAATTAGCAGTTCAAATTTCTTTCATTTCCCTCTGGTTAACAACAATTTGTTCAATAAACAGTTATTTACTTATTAAATTTACAAACCTGGTGCCCGTATTCTGTGAACCTAAATTAAACAGTTAGGTAGAATCGGGGAAATCTGGTGATTTGGTCAAACTTTTTACATTAGTCACAGCTCGGGGAACAGTGGGGCTGATATTACAGCGCACTATCCCCAGTGAGTCGTGACATGAGGGAGTGCTGCACTGTTAGGGTCAGTACTGAGGGAGTGCTGCACTGTCAGAGGGCTGGTACTGAGGGAGTACTGCACTGTCAGAGGGCTGGTACTGAGGGAGTACTACACTGTTGAAGGGTGAGTACTGAGAAAGTGCTGCACTCTCAGAGAGTCAGTTCTGAGGGAGTGCTGCACTGTCAGAGGGTCAGTACTGAGGGAGTGCTGCACTCTCAGAGGGTCAGTACTGAGGGAGTGCTGCACTGTCGGAGGGTCAGTACTGAGGGAGTGCTGCACTGTCAGAGGGTCAGTGGGTCAGTACTGAGGGAGTGCTGCACTGTCAGAGGGTCAGTACTGAGGGAGTGCTGCACTGTCAGAGGGTCAGTACTGAGGGAGTGCTGCACTCTCAGAGTGTCAGTTCTGAGGGAGTGCTGCACTGTCAGAGGGTCAGCACTGAGGGAGTGCTGCACTGTCAGAGGGTCAGCACTGAGGGAGTGCTGCACTGTCAGAGGGTCAGTATTGAGGTAGTGCTGCACTGTTGGAGGGTCAGTGCTGAGGGAGTGCTGCACTGTCAGAGGGTCAGTACTGAGGGTGTGCTGCACTGTCAGAGATTCAGCACTGAGGGAGAGCTACACTGTTTGTGAATCAGGACTGAGGGAGTGGTGATGTGATTCCATCTGTGATGCTGGGGACCTTTGGATGAGGCCAAGATGGATCATCCACTCAGCACTTCAGGCTGAATATTGTAGCAAATACTTCAGCCTTATGTTTTGCACTGATGTGCTGGGCTCCTCTGTCATTGAGGATGGGGATATTTGTGCAGCCTCTTCCTCCAGTGAGTTGTTCAATTGTCCACCACCATTCAAGACTGGATGTTGCCGTTCCTTCACTGTCGCTGGGTCAAAATCCTGGAACTCCCTCCCTAACAGCACTGTGGGTGTACCTACACCACATGGACTGCAGTGGTTCAAGAAGGCAGCTCACCACCACCTTCTCAAGGGCAACTAGGGATGGCCAATAAATGCTGGCCCAACCAGCGAAGCCCCACATCCTGTGAATTATTTTAAAAATATACCTGCGATGCACCAGTTGCCCCATTGCCTGCCATCACTCACAGTCTTGGCCCCACATGGTCAGTGAAACTGGGCACCAGGAACTCAATTCCTAAATGATCTGAGTGAGAAGAGGGCAAAACATTTTGAAAACAAAGTATTTAACAAATAAAGTGAAGGAGTGCTGGGTGTGTGAGACTGGGGAGGGAGAGGGGAATGGGTGTGTGAGACTGGGGAGGGAGAGGTGAATGGGTATGTGAGACTGGGGAGGGAGAGGTGAATGGGTGTGTGAGACAGGGGAGGGAGAGGTGAATGGGTGTGTCAGACTGGGGAGGGAGAGGTGAATGGGTGTGTGAGACTGGGGAGGGAGAGGTGAATGGGTGTGTGAGACAGGGGAGGGAGAGCTGAATGGGTGTGTGAGACAGGGGAGGGAGAGGTGAATGGGTGTGTCAGACTGGGGAGGGAGAGGTGAACGAGTGACCTAGGGTCAGATGAATAAAATTTTAGGTGTTGGGTCTCTGTTTTTCGGATCTCCCTGGGACCTCTTTGGGATCGATTTGGGATCTTTGACTGGTATACTGCTGGGATGTCTTGGGAATTCCCTGTCTCTCTGGGATCTCTCTGGCTCAGTATCTCTTTGATTTATCTCTGTCTGGGATCTCTGCTTGGCATCTCTCAGTGAAAGATCCATCTGAGATCTCTCTCTCTCTCTCTCTGGAACTACTCTTTGATTTCCCTCTGTCTTGGATTCTCAAGAAGATATAATAATTCTCAAAATGTTATTGGAATTCATTATAACTTAGAATAATAGTGAGTTGTGTCTATGTGTCTCTGTGTGTGTGTGTGTGTGAGAGAGACTTAATTGAATTAGTCTGGGTGCTTTGACCTAAGGAAAGAGAATGAGGTTTGAAATGTTAATTAGGTAAACAGGGAAGTTTAGAAACAGGTGACAATGGGACATTTGCAATTTTGGAATAAACCAGACTAGATTGTTTTCAAAGGAGGGGTGAAATGTATCACCTAGCCAGGTGAAGTTTAGAAACAGTGTGTTTATTTTTCCCAATGATTACTGGTAAAACCTAGTACTATGAGGGGGTTTTATTATCAGGGAGATAAAGTCCAAATTCATAGTGAAACAGTGGGTATCTGCATTCAAAGAGGAAGATATGTATAAAGAAGAGAAGACTAAGGAAATACATGTTAAAGATCTCACAAGTGTGAAAAAGCCTTCAGCATCTATGCCTCAAGCTGATGTCTTCAAAGAGCTGAAGTTGAGAGAACTCACTTGGAAGTTGACTTGTTCAGAGTATCATGTTTCTTGCCTGGGTCTTTTAAAATCGATGTGTCTCACTGTTGCCTTAACGAAAGTGTAACTGGGGGTTAGATTGATTAGGGGATTTAGAAGTTTTCCTAGTGGTAATTTGTAGATCTATGTATGTGTTTAAAAACCATTTCTCTTATTAATAAATGTTTAATCTAGTTTTATAAAAAACCAGTAAGACTTGATGGTCTTATTACTACTGAATTGAAGTCACACATGTCAAAATTATACAAATTGAAAATTAGTTATGACAGTAGTTTCAGGTTTCGCTCTGGGATTTGAGCAGCTCAGCATTTACCATCAGCTGTGTCATAACAGGGATCCCTATTTAGGATCTATGGCCAGAATTTTCCTGGCGGCGATTTGGGGGCGGGGCCCGGTCGCCGAGGGGAAAATGACCCAGGATCTCTCTGGCTCAGTATCTCTTTGATTTATCTCTGTCTGGGATCTCTGCTTGGCATCTCTCAGTGAAAGATCCATCTGAGATCTCTCTCTCTCTCTCTCTGGAACTACTCTTTGATTTCCCTCTGTCTTGGATTCTCAAGAAGATATAATAATTCTCAAAATGTTATTGGAATTCATTATAACTTAGAATAATAGTGGGTTGTGTCTATGTGTCTCTGTGTGTGTGTGTGTGTGAGAGAGACTTAATTGAATTAGTCTGGGTGCTTTGACCTAAGGAAAGAGAATGAGGTTTGAAATGTTAATTAGGTAACGGGAGGAACCCCCGACATAATCCCGGTCCCTTTAAATTTTTAGGAAGGGGGGGCGGACAGTGAAATCAGCTGTCCACCCGCCGACCTGTCACTGGCCAATTGAGGCCAATAACAGGCTAATTAAGGTCATTAAAGACCTGCCCGTCCAACCTTAAGGCTGGTGGACAGGCCAGGAGCACCGGGGGCTTCTGATAAAACATCAAACCTCATCCACTGGCGGGGTGAGGTTTCATGTTCATTTTTAAAAAGTGTAATAAAGTTTATATCATTTTTATTAACATGTCCCATCTCATTTTTTAACTGTTGTGCACTGTCGCTAATCTCCCTGAGACAGCACTTAGCCTCAGAGGGATGTGCGCTCTTTCGCGTGCAGGTATGAAAGAGCGCACTCTGACAGCTGGGGATTCCCTCCCTCCCCCGCACAGGAAGCACATAGCGCATATCACTTCCTGTCAGGCAGGCCACTCACCACTCAAAATGGCGGCAGGACCCGCTTCGGCGGCGGGGGTCAGCTGTCCGCCCTCTGCTGAGCCGGTGGGGCCTGCCCGCCCATCAAGGGCATAATTCTGCCCTATATGTGTGATCTCTCCGCCTGTCTCTCACTCTGGGATCTCTCTCTCTCTTCCTTGGGTCTCAGTTCCTCTGGGATCTCCAAATCTATCTCTGTGATCTCTCTCTATGGGATCTCTGGATCTCTCTCTGGTATCTGTTTAGTATGATCTCTCTCTCTGGGATCACTCCCTCGCATTCACTTGGATTCTCTCTCACTGGGATCTTTCTCTCTCTCTGGGATCTCTCTCTCTCTCTCACTAGGATCTCTCTGTCTCTCCCTCTCTCTGGGATCTCTTTTTCTCTCTGGGATCTGTCTTTCTCTGGGACCTCTCTAGCTCTCTTTGGATTTCCCTCACTCTCATTCACTTGGATTCTCTCTCACTGGGATCTATCTCCCACTGGGATAGCTCTCTGTTTCCCACTCAGACATTGGGCCAGGGATTTTGGGTTGTTGGGTGGGCTTGGTGTGAGTGAGTGGGAGCAGGCATGAAACAGGCCACGGCCGGCGATCGGGCCTGGACCGCGATTTCCCACTGGCTGGCTAATTAACGGGCAGCCAGTGTGAAACCCGTACAGCACCGCTCAGTGCTGACAGGGTGGGGGCAGGAGGATCGCCAATGCCGAAGTTTGCACAGTAAACGCTGCCTCAGGGTGTTGAAGATTTCTATCAATAAAATTGATTTTAAAACAATGTAAACATGACTCCTCACGTGACTCTGTCACATGAGCAGGGACATGTAAAATATGAGCGCTAAATGTTTTTTAAAATCTCTAGTTGAAACCTCGCCCAGCCCGTGGATAAGGGTTTGATTGGCCTTTCCACCTACCCACCAACCAAACTGTTGGACGGACGGTGAAAAATTCCTATCGATTAGTTGATTAAGGGCCTTAATAGGTTGTTCAATTGTTGGTGGACACGCTGCCGAATCCCGCACGTATCGGGCCAACCGAAATATTGCACGAGTGCGGGATGATGTTGGGACGCTTGGGATGAGCGTCATCTTCCACTTGTTGGGTCAGGAAAACGCCCGCAAATTGAACCAAAAACTTTGTCCTTGAATCTCTCTCTGTTTGGGATTTTTCTCTCTCTCTGTTTGGGATTTTTCTCTCTCTCTCTGTTTGGGATTTTTCTCTCTCTCTGTTTGGGATTTCTCTCTCTGTTTGGGATTTCTCTCTCTCTCTGTGTGGGATTTTTCTCTCTCTCTGTTTGGGATTTCTCTCTCTCTGTTTGGGATTTTTCTCTCTCTGTTTGGGATTTTTCTCTCTCTCTGTTTGGGATTATTCTCTCTCACTGTTTGTGATTTTTCTCTCTCTCTGTATGTGGATTTTTCTCTCTCTCTGTTTGGGATTATTCTCTCTCTCTGTTTGGGATTTTTCTCTCTCTCTGTTTGGGATTTTTCTATCTCTCTGGGATTTTTCTCTCTGTTAGGGATTTTTCTCTCTCTCTGGGATTATTCTCTCTCTCTGTTTGGGATTTTTCTTTCCCTCTGTTTGGGATTTTTCTTTCTCTCTGTTTGGGATTCTTCTCTCTCTCAGTTAGGGATTTTTCCCTCTCTCTCTGTTTGGGATTTCCCTCTCTCTCTGTTTGGGATTTTTCTCTCTCTCAGTTTGGGATTTTTCTCTCTCTCTGTTTGGGATTTCTCTCTCTCTCTCTCTCTGGGATTTTTCTCTCTCTCTGTTTGGGATTTTTCTCTCTCTCTGTTTGGGATTTCTCACTCTCTCTGTTTGGGATTTCTCTATGTCTCTGTTTGGGAATTCTCTCTCTCTCTGTTTGGGATTTTTCTCTCTCTCTGTTAGGGATTTTTCTCTCTCTCTGTTTGGGATTTTTCTCTCACTCTGTTTGGGATTTTTCTGTCTCTCTGTTTGGGATTTCTCTCTCTCTCTGTTTGGGAATTCTCTCTCTCTCTGTTTGGGATTTTTCTCTCTCTCTGTTTGGGATTTTTCTCTCTCTGTTTGGGATTTTTCTCTCTCTCTTTTTGGGATTTTTCTCTCTATCTGTTTGAGATTTTTCTCTCTCTCTGTTTGGGATTTCTATCTCTCTCGGTTTGGGATTTTTTTCTGTCTCTGTCTGGGATTTCTCTCTCTCTCTGTTTGGGATTTTTCTCTCTCTCTGTTTGGGATTTTTCTCTCTCTCTGTTTGGGATTTTTCTCGATCTCTGTTTGGGATTATTCACTGTCTCTGTTTGGGATTTTTCTCTCTCTCTGGGATTTTTCTCTATCACTCAGGGATTTTTCTCTCTCTCTATTTGGGATTTTTCTCTCTCTCTCTCTCTGGGATCTTTCTCTCTCTCTGTTTGGGATTTTTCTCTCTCTCTCTCTGGGATTTTTCTCTCTCTCTGTTTGGGATTTCTCTCTCTCTCTCTGTTTGGGATTTCTCTCTCTCTCTCTCTCTGGGATTTTTCTCTCTCTCTGTTTGGGATTTCTCTCTCTCTCTCTGTTTGGGATTTTTCTCTCTCTCTCTCTCTCTCTGGGATTTTTCTCTCCCTCTGTTTGGGATTTTTCTCTCTCTCTGTTTGGGATTTTTCTCTCTCTCTTTGTTTGGGATTTTTCTCTCTCTCTCTGTTTGGGATATTTCTCTCTATCTGTTTGGGATTTTTCTCTCTTTCTGTTTGGGATTTTTCTCTCTCTCTCTCTGGGATTTTTCTCTCTCTCTGCTTGGGATTTTTCTCTCTCTCTGTTTGGGATTTTTCTCTCTCTCTGTTTGGGATTTTTCTCTCTCTCTTTTTGGGATTTTGCTCTCTCCCTGTTTGGGATTTCTCTCTCTCTCTATGTTTGGGATTTTTCACTCTCTCTCTGGGATTTTTCTCTCTCTCTGGGATTTTTCTCTCTCTCTGTTTGGGATTTTTCTCTCTCTCTGTTTGGGATTTCTCTCTCTCTCAGTTTGGGATTTTTCTCTCTCTCTGTGAGGGAGTTTTGTCTCTCTCTGTTTGGGATTATTCTCTCTCTCTGTTTGGGATTTTTCACTCTCTCTCTGGGATTTTTCTCTCTCTCTGTTTGGGATTTTTCTGTGTCTCTGTATGTGGATTTTTCTCTCTCTCTGTTTGGGATTTTTCTCGATCTCTGTTTGGGATTATTCACTGTCTCTGTTTGGGATTTTTCTCTCTCTCTGGGATTTTTCTCTCTCTCTGGGATTTTTCTCTCTCTCTGTTTGGGATTTTTCTCTCTCTCTGTTAGGAATTTCTCTCTCTCTCAGTTTGGGATTTATCTCTCTCTCTGTGAGGGAGTTTTGTCTCTCTCTGTTTGGGATTTTTCTCTCCCTCTGTTTGGGATTTTTCACTCTCTCTCTGGGATTTTTCTGTCTCTCTGTTTGGGATTTTTCTCTGTCTCTGTATGTGGATTTTTCTCTCTCTCTGTTTGGGATTTTTCTCTCCCTCTGTTTGGAATTTTTCTCTCTCGCTATGTTTGGGATTTTTCTCTCCCTCTGTTTGGGATTTTTCTCTCTCTCAGTTTGGGATTTTTCTCTGTCTCTGTTTGGGATTTTTCTCTCTCTCTGTTTGGGATTTTTCTCTGTCTCTGTTTGGGATTTTTCTCTCTCTTTGTTTGGGATTTTTCTCTCTCTCTGTTTGGGATTTTTCTCTCTCTCTCTGGGATATTTCTCTCGCTCTGTTTGGGATTTTTCTCTCTCTCTGTTTGGGATTTTTCTCTCTCTCTGTTTGGGATTTTTCTCTCTCTGTTTGGGATTTTTCTCTCTCTCTTTTTGGGATTTTTCTCTCTATCTGTTTGAGATTTTTCTCTCTCTCTGTTTGGGATTTCTATCTCTCTCGGTTTGGGATTTTTTTCTGTCTCTGTCTGGGATTTCTCTCTCTCTCTGTTTGGGATTTTTCTCTCTCTCTGTTTGGGATTTTTCTCTCTCTCTGTTTGGGATTTTTCTCGATCTCTGTTTGGGATTATTTACTGTCTCTGTTTGGGATTTTTCTCTCTCTCTGGGATTTTTCTCTATCACTCAGGGATTTTTCTCTCTCTCTATTTGGGATTTTTCTCTCTCTCTCTCTCTGGGATCTTTCTCTCTCTCTGTTTGGGATTTTTCTCTCTCTCTCTCTGGGATTTTTCTCTCTCTCTGTTTGGGATTTCTCTCTCTCTCTCTGTTTGGGATTTCTCTCTCTCTCTCTCTCTGGGATTTTTCTCTCTCTCTGTTTGGGATTTCTCTCTCTCTCTCTGTTTGGGATTTTTCTCTCTCTCTCTCTCTCTCTGGGATTTTTCTCTCCCTCTGTTTGGGATTTTTCTCTCTCTCTGTTTGGGATTTTTCTCTCTCTCTTTGTTTGGGATTTTTCTCTCTCTCTCTGTTTGGGATATTTCTCTCTATCTGTTTGGGATTTTTCTCTCTTTCTGTTTGGGATTTTTCTCTCTCTCTCTCTGGGATTTTTCTCTCTCTCTGCTTGGGATTTTTCTCTCTCTCTGTTTGGGATTTTTCTCTCTCTCTGTTTGGGATTTTTCTCTCTCTCTTTTTGGGATTTTGCTCTCTCCCTGTTTGGGATTTCTCTCTCTCTCTATGTTTGGGATTTTTCACTCTCTCTCTGGGATTTTTCTCTCTCTCTGTTTGGGATTTTTCTCTCTCTCTGTTTGGGATTTCTCTCTCTCTCAGTTTGGGATTTTTCTCTCTCTCTGTGAGGGAGTTTTGTCTCTCTCTGTTTGGGATTATTCTCTCTCTCTGTTTGGGATTTTTCACTCTCTCTCTGGGATTTTTCTCTCTCTCTGTTTGGGATTTTTCTGTGTCTCTGTATGTGTATTTTTCTCTCTCTCTGTTTGGGATTTTTCTCGATCTCTGTTTGGGATTATTCACTGTCTCTGTTTGGGATTTTTCTCTCTCTCTGGGATTTTTCTCTCTCTCTGGGATTTTTCTCTCTCTCTGTTTGGGATTTTTCTCTCTCTCTGTTAGGAATTTCTCTCTCTCTCAGTTTGGGATTTATCTCTCTCTCTGTGAGGGAGTTTTGTCTCTCTCTGTTTGGGATTTTTCTCTCCCTCTGTTTGGGATTTTTCACTCTCTCTCTGGGATTTTTCTGTCTCTCTGTTTGGGATTTTTCTCTGTCTCTGTATGTGGATTTTTCTCTCTCTCTGTTTGGGATTTTTCTCTCCCTCTGTTTGGAATTTTTCTCTCTCGCTATGTTTGGGATTTTTCTCTCCCTCTGTTTGGGATTTTTCTCTCTCTCAGTTTGGGATTTTTCTCTGTCTCTGTTTGGGATTTTTCTCTCTCTCTGTTTGGGATTTTTCTCTGTCTCTGTTTGGGATTTTTCTCTCTCTTTGTTTGGGATTTTTCTCTCTCTCTGTTTGGGATTTTTCTCTCTCTCTCTGGGATATTTCTCTCGCTCTGTTTGGGATTTTTCTCTCTCTCTGTTTGGGATTTTTCTCTCTCTCTGTTTGGGATTTTTCTCTCTCTCTGTTTGGGATTTTTCTCTCTCTCTGTTTGGGATTTTTCTCTCTCTCTGTTTGGGAATTTTCTCTCTCTCCGTTTGGGATATTTCTCTCTCTCTGTTTGGGATATTTCTCTCTCTCTGTTTGGGATTTTTCTCTCTCTCTGTTTGGGATTTTTCTCTCTCTCTGTTTTGGGATTTTTCTCTCTCTCTGTTTGGGATTTTTCTCTCTCTCTGTTTGGGATTTTTCTCTCTCTCTGTTTGGGATTTCTCTCTCTCTCTGGTTGGGATTTTTCTCTCTCTCTGTTTGGGATTTTTCTCTCTCTCTGTTGGGATTTTCCTCTCTCTGGGATTTTTCTCTCTCTCTGTTTGGGATTTCTCTCTCTCTCTGTTTGGGATTTTTCTCTCTCTCTGTTTGGGATTTTTCTCTCTGTCTGTTTGGGATTTTTCTTTCACTCTGTTTGGGACTTTTCTTTCTCTCTGTTTGGGATTTTTCTCTCTCTCTGTTTGGGAATTCTCTCTCTCTCTCTCTGGGATTTTTCTCTCTCTCTGTTTGGGATTTTTCTCTCTCTCTGTTTGGGATTTTTCTCTGTCTCTGTTTGGGATTTTTCTCTCTCTCTGTTTGGGATTTTTCTCTCTCTCTCTCTGGGATATTTCTCTCTCTCTGTTTGGGATTTTTCTCTCTCTCTGTTTGGGATTTTTCTCTCTGTCTGTTTGGGATTTTTCTTTCTCTCTGTTTGGGATTTTTCTTTCTCTCTGTTTGGGATTTTTCTCTCTCTCTGTTTGGGATTTTTTTCTCTCTCTCTCTGGGATATTTCTCTCTCTCTGTTTGGGATTTTTCTCTCCCTCTGTTTGGGATTTTTCTCTCTCTCTGTTTGGGATTTCTCTCTCTCTCTGTTTGGGATTTTTCTCTCTCTCTGGGATTTTTCTCTCTCTCTGTTTGGGATTTACCTCTCTCTGGGAATTCTCTCTCTCTCTGTTTGGGATTTTTCTCTCTCTCTGTTTGGGATTTCTCACTCTCTCTGTTTGGGATTTTTCCCTCTCTGGGATTTTTCTCTCTCTCTGTTTGGGATTTTTCTCTCTCTCTGTTTGGGATTTTCCTCTCTCTGTTTGGGATTTTTCTCTCTGTCTGTTTGGGATTTTTCTCTCTCTCTGTTTGGGATTTTTCTCTCTCTCCGATTTGGGATTTTTCTCTCTCTCTGTTTGGGATTTTTCTCTCTCTGGGATTTTTCTCTCTCTCTGTTTTGGGATTTTTCTCTCTCTCTGTTTGGGATTTTTCTCTCTCACTGTTTGGGATATTTCTCTCTTTCTGTTTGGGATTTTTCTCTCACTCTGTTTGGGATTTTTCTGTCTCTCTGTTTGGGATTTCTCTCTCTCTCTGTTTGGGATTTTTCTCTCTCTCTGTTTGGGATTTTTCTCTCTCTCTGTTTGGGATTTTTCTCTCTCTCTGTTTGGGATTTTTCTCTCTCTCTTTTTGGGATTTTTCTCTCTATCTGTTTGGGATTTTTCTCTCTCTCTGTTTGGGATTTCTCTCTCTCTCGGTTTGGGATTTTTCTCTGTCTCTATTTGGGATTTTTCTCTCTCTCTGTTTGGGATTTTTCTCTATCTCTGTTTGGGATTTTTCTCTCTCTCTCCGTTAGGGATTTTTCTCTCTCTCTCTGTTTGGGATATTTCTCTCCCTCTGTTTGGGATTATTCTCTCTCTCTGTTTGGGATTTTTCTCTCTCTCTGTTTGGGATTTTTCTCTCTCTCTCTCTCTGGGATTTTTCTCTCTCTCTGTTTGGGATTTTTCTCTCTCTCTGTTTGGGATTTTTCTCTGTCTCTGTATGGAATTTTTCACTCTCTCTGTTTGGGATTTTTCTCTCCCTTTGTTTGGGATTTTTCTCTCTCTCTCTCTCAGGGACTTTTCTCTCTCTCTGTTTGGGATTTTTCTCTCTGTCTCACTGGGATTTTTCTCTCTCTCTGTTTGGGATTTCTCTCTCTCTCTCTGTTTGGGATATTTCTCTCTCTCTCTCTCTGGGATATTTCTCACCCTCTGTTTGGGATTTTTCTCTCTCTCTCTGTTTGGGATTTTTCTCTCTCTTTGTTTGGGATTTTTCTCTCTCTCTGTTTGGAATTTTTCTCCCTCTCTCTGTTTGGGATTTTTCTCTGTCTCTGTTTGGGATTTTTCTCTCTCTCTGTTTGGGATTTTTCTCTCTCTCTGTTTGGGATTTTTCTCTCTCTCTCTGGGATTTTTCTCTCTCTCTGTTTGGGACTTTTCTCTCTCTCAGATTGGGATTTATCTCATTCTCTGTTTGGGTTTTTCTCTCACTCTGTATGTGGATTTTTCTCTCGCTCTGTTAGGGATTTTTCTCTCTATGCCTCTGTTTGGGATTTTTCTCTCTCTCTGTTTGGGATTTTTCTCTCTCCCTGTTTGGGATTCCTCTCTCTCTGTTTGTTATTTTTCTCTCTCTCTCTGGGATTTTTCTCTCTCTCTGTTTGGGATTTTTCTCTCTCTCTGTTTGGGATTTTCTCTCTCTCTGTTTGGGATTTTTCTCTCTCTCTGTTTGGGATTTTTCTCTCTCTCTGTTTGGTATTTTTCTCTCTCTCTGTTTGGGATTATTCTCTCTCTCTGTTTGGGATATTTCTCTCTCTCTCTCTGTTTGGGATTTCTCTCTCTCTCTGTTTGGGATTTTTCTCTCTCTCTGTTTGGGATTTTTCTCTCTCTCTGTTTGGGATTTTTCTCTCTCTCTGGGATTTTTCTCTCTCTCTGTTTGGGATTTTTCTCTCTCTCTGTTTGGGAGTTTTCTCTCTATCTGTTTGGGATTTTTCTCTCTCTCTGTTTGGGATTTTTAGCTCTCTCTGTTTGGGATTTTTCTCTCTCTCTGTTTGGGAGTTTTCTCTCTATCTGTTTGGGATTTTTCTCTCTCTCTGTTTGGGATTTTTCGCTCTCTCTGTTTGGGATTTTTCTCTCTCTCTGGGATTTTTCTCTCTCTCTGGGATTTTTCTCTCTCTCTGTTTGGGATTTTTCTCTCTCTCTGGGATTTTTCTCTCTCTCTGTTTGGGATTTTTCTTTCTATCTGTTATGGATTTTTCTTTGTCTCTGTTTGGGATTTTTCTCTCTCTCTGTTTTGGGATTTTACTCTCTCTCTGTTTGGGATATCTCTCTCTCTCTGTTTGGGATTTTTCTCTCTCTCTGTTTGGGATTTCTCTCTCTCTCTGTTTGGGATTTTTCTCCCTCTGGGATTTTTCTCTCTCTCTGTTTGGGATTTTTCTCTCTCTCTGTTTGGGATTTTTCTCTCTCTATGTTTGGGATTTTTCTCTCTGTCTGTTTGGGATTTTTCTTTCTCTCTGTTTGGGATTTTTCTTTCTCTCTGTTTGGGATTTTTCTCTCTCTCTGTTTGGGATCTTTCTCTCTCTCTCTCTGGGATTTTTCTCTCTCTCTCTTTGGGGTTTTTCTCGCACTCTGTTTGGGATTTATCTCTCTCTCTCTGGGATTTTTCTCTCTCTCTGTTTGGGATTTTTCTCTCTATCTTTTTGGGATTTTCTCTCTCTTTGTTTGGGATTTTTCTCTCTCTCTGTTTGGGATTTTTCTCTCTCTCTGTTTGGGATTTGTCTCTCTCTCTGTTTGGGATTTCACTCTCTCTCTGTTTGGGATTTTTCTCTCTCTCTGTTTGGTATTTTTCTCTCTCTCTGTTTGGGATTATTCTCTCTCTCTGTTTGGGATATTTCTCTCTCTCTCTCTGTTTGGGATTTCTCTCTCTCTCTGTTTGGGATTTTTCTCTCTCTCTGTTTGGGATTTTTCTCTCTCTCTGGGATTTTTCTCTCTCTCTGTTTGGGATTTTTCTCTCTCTCTGGGATTTTTCTCTCTCTCTGTTTGGGATTTTTCTCACTCTCTGTTTGGGAGTTTTCTCTCTATCTGTTCGGGATTTTTCTCTCTCTCTGTTTGGGATTTTTCGCTCTCTCTGTTTGGGATTTTTCTCTCTCCCTGGGATTTTTCTCTCTCTCTGGGATTTTTCTCTCTCTCTGTTTGGGATTTTTCTCTCTCTCTGTTTGGGATTTTTCTCTCTCTCTGGGATTTTTCTCTCTCTCTGTTTGGGATTTTTCTTTCTATGTGTTATGGATTTTTCTTTGTCTCTGTTTGGGATTTTTCTCTCTCTCTGTTTGGGATTTTACTCTCTCTCTATTTGGGATTTCTCTCTCTCTCTGTTTGGGATTTTTCTCTCTGTCTGTTTGGGATTTCTCTCTCTCTCTGTTTGGGATTTTTCTCTCTCTGGGATTTTTCTCTCTCTCTGTTTGGGATTTTTCTCTCTCTCTGTTTGGGATTTTTCTCTCTCTATGTTTGGGATTTTTCTCTCTGTCTGTTTGGGATTTTTCTTTCTCTCTGTTGGGGATTTTTCTTTCTCTCTGTTTGGGATTTTTCTCTCTCTCTCTTTTTGGGATTTTTCTCTCTCTCTCTCTGGGATTTTTCTCTCTCTCTCTTTGGGGTTTTTCTCGCACTCTGTTTGGGATTTTTCTCTCTCTCTCTGGGATTTTTCTCTCTCTCTGTTTGGGATTTTTCTCTCTCTCTGTTTGGGATTTTCTCTCTCTCTGTTTGGGATTTTTCTCTCTCTCTGTTTGGGATTTTTCTCTCTCTCTGTTTGGGATTTGTCTCTCTCTCTGTTTGGGATTTCACTCTCTCTCTGTTTGGGATTTTTCTCTCTCTCTGTTTGGGATTTTTCTCTCTCTCTGTTTGGGATTATTCTCTCTCTCTGTTTGGGATATTTCTCTCTCTCTCTCTGTTTGGGATTTTTCTCTCTCTCTGTTTGGGATTTTACTCTCTGGGATTTTTCTCTCTCTCTGTTTGGGATTTTTCTCTCTCTCTGGGATTTTTCTTTCTCTCTGTTTGGGATTTTTCTTTCACTCTGTTTGGGATTTTTCTCTCTCTCTTTTTGGGATTTTTCTCTCTCTCTCTCTGGGATTTTTCTCTCTCTCTCTTTGGGGTTTTTCTCGCACTCTGTTTGGGATTTTACTCTCTCTCTCTGGGATTTTTCTCTCTCTCTGTTTGGGATTTTTCTCTCTCTCTGTTTGGGATTTTCTCTGTCTCTGTTTGGGATTTTTCTCTCTCTCTGTTTGGGATTTTTCTCTCTCTCTGGTTGGGATTTGTCTCTCTCTCTGTTTGGGATTTCACACTCTCTCTGTTTGGGATTTTTCTCTCTCTCTGTTTGGTATTTTTCTCTCTCTCTGTTTGGGATTATTCTCTCTCTCTGTTTGGGATATTTCTCTCTCTCTCTCTGTTTGGGATTTCTCTCTCTTTCTGTTTGGGATTTTTCTCTCTCTCTGTTTGGGATTTTTCTCTCTCTCTGGGATTTTTCTCTCTCTCTGTTTGGGATTTTTCTCTCTCTCTGGGATTTTTCTCTCTCTTTGTTTGGGATTTTTCTCTCTCTCTGTTTGGGAGTATTCTCTCTATCTGTTTGGGATTTTTCTCACTCTCTGTTTGGGATTTTTCGCTCTCTCTGTTTGGGATTTTTCTCTCTCTCTGGGATTTTTCTCTCTCTCTGTTTGGGATTTTTCACTCTCTCTGGGATTTTTCTCTCTCTCTGTTTGGGATTTTTCTCTCTATCTGTTTGGGATTTTTCTCTCTCTCTGGGATTTTTTTCTCTCTCTGTTTGTGATTTTTCTTTCTATCTGTTTGGGATTTTTCTTTGTCTATGTTTGGGATATTTCTCTCTCTCTGTTTGGGATTTTACTCTCTCTCTGTTTGGGATTTTTCTCTCTCTCTGTTTGGGATTTTTCTCTTTCTCTGTTTGGGATTTATCTCTCTCTCTGTTTGGGAATTCTCTCTCTCTCTGTTTGGGATTTCTCTCTCTCTCTGATTGGGATTTTTCTCTCTCTGTTTGGGATTTTTCTCTCTCTCTGTTTGGGATTTTTCTCTCTCTCTCTGTTTGGGATTTTTCTCTCTCTCTGTTTGGGATTTTTCTCTCCCTCTGTTTGGGATTGTTCTCTCACTCTGTTTTGGGATTTTTCTCTCTCTGTGTTGGGGATTTTTCTCTCTCTCTGTTTGGGATTTTTCTCTCCCTCTCTCTGTTTGGGATTTCTCTCTCTCTCTGTTTGGGATTTTTCTCTCTCTCTGTTTGGGATTTCTCTCTCTCTCTGTTTGGGATTTTTCACTCTCTCTGGGATTTTTCTCTCTCTCTGTTTGGGATTTACCTCTCTCTCTGGGATTTCACTCTCTCTCTGTTTGGGATTTTTCTCTCTGTTTGGGATTTCTCTCTCTCTCTGTTTGGGATTTTTCTCTCTCTGGGATTTTTCTCTCTCTCTGTTTGGGATTTTTCTCTCTCTCTGTTTGGGATTTTTCTCTCTCTCTGTTTGGGATTTTTCTCTCTGTCTGTTTGGGATTTTTCTTTCTCTCTGTTTGGGATTTTTCTTTCTCTCTGTTTGGGATTTTTCTCTCTCTCTGTTTGGGATTTTTTTCTCTCTCTCTCTGGGATTTTTCTCTCTCTCTGTTTGGGATTTCTCTCTCTCTCTATTTGGGATTTTTCTCTCTGTCTGTTTGGGATTTTTCTTTCTCTCTGTTTGGGATTTTTCTCTCTCTCTGTTTGGGATTTCTCTCTCTCTCTGATTGGGATTTTTCTCTCTCTCTGTTTGGGATTTTTCTCTCTATCTGTTTGGGATTTTTCTCTCTCTCTGGGATTTTTTTCTCTCTCTGTTTGGGATTTTACTCTCTCTCTGTTTGGGATTTTTCTTTGTCTCTGTTTGGGATTTTTCTCTTTCTCTGTTTGGGATTTATCTCTCTCTCTGTTTGGGAATTCTCTCTCTCTCTGTTTGGGATTTCTCTCTCTCTCTGATTGGGATTTTTCTCTCTCTCTCTTTGGGATTTTTCTCTCTCTCTATTTGGGATTTTTCTCTCTCTCTCTGTTTGGGATTTTTCTCTCTCTCTGTTTGGGATTTTTCTCGCTCTCTGTTTGGGATTGTTCTCTCTCTCTGTTTTGGGATTTTTCTCTCTCTCTGTTTGGGATTTCTCTCTCTCTCTGTTTGGGATTTTTCTCTCTCTCTGGGATTTTTCTCTCTCTCTGTTTGGGATTTACCTCTCTCTGGGAATTCTCTCTCTCTCTGTTTGGGATTTTTCTCTCTCTCTGTTTGGGATTTCTCACTCTCTCTGTTTGGGATTTTTCCCTCTCTGGGATTTTTCTCTCTCTCTGTTTGGGATTTTTCTCTCTCTCTGTTTGGGATTTTCCTCTCTCTGTTTGGGATTTTTCTCTCTGTCTGTTTGGGATTTTTCTCTCTCTCTGTTTGGGATTTTTCTCTCTCTCCGATTTGGGATTTTTCTCTCTCTCTGTTTGGGATTTTTCTCTCTCTGGGATTTTTCTCTCTCTCTGTTTTGGGATTTTTCTCTCTCTCTGTTTGGGATTTTTCTCTCTCACTGTTTGGGATATTTCTCTCTTTCTGTTTGGGATTTTTCTCTCACTCTGTTTGGGATTTTTCTGTCTCTCTGTTTGGGATTTCTCTCTCTCTCTGTTTGGGATTTTTCTCTCTCTCTGTTTGGGATTTTTCTCTCTCTCTGTTTGGGATTTTTCTCTCTCTCTGTTTGGGATTTTTCTCTCTCTCTTTTTGGGATTTTTCTCTCTATCTGTTTGGGATTTTTCTCTCTCTCTGTTTGGGATTTCTCTCTCTCTCGGTTTGGGATTTTTCTCTGTCTCTATTTGGGATTTTTCTCTCTCTCTGTTTGGGATTTTTCTCTATCTCTGTTTGGGATTTTTCTCTCTCTCTCCGTTAGGGATTTTTCTCTCTCTCTCTGTTTGGGATATTTCTCTCCCTCTGTTTGGGATTATTCTCTCTCTCTGTTTGGGATTTTTCTCTCTCTCTGTTTGGGATTTTTCTCTCTCTCTCTCTCTGGGATTTTTCTCTCTCTCTGTTTGGGATTTTTCTCTCTCTCTGTTTGGGATTTTTCTCTGTCTCTGTATGGAATTTTTCACTCTCTCTGTTTGGGATTTTTCTCTCCCTTTGTTTGGGATTTTTCTCTCTCTCTCTCTCAGGGACTTTTCTCTCTCTCTGTTTGGGATTTTTCTCTCTGTCTCACTGGGATTTTTCTCTCTCTCTGTTTGGGATTTCTCTCTCTCTCTCTGTTTGGGATATTTCTCTCTCTCTCTCTCTGGGATATTTCTCTCCCTCTGTTTGGGATTTTTCTCTCTCTCTCTGTTTGGGATTTTTCTCTCTCTTTGTTTGGGATTTTTCTCTCTCTCTGTTTGGAATTTTTCTCCCTCTCTCTGTTTGGGATTTTTCTCTGTCTCTGTTTGGGATTTTTCTCTCTCTCTGTTTGGGATTTTTCTCTCTCTCTGTTTGGGATTTTTCTCTCTCTCTCTGGGATTTTTCTCTCTCTCTGTTTGGGACTTTTCTCTCTCTCAGATTGGGATTTATCTCATTCTCTGTTTGGGTTTTTCTCTCACTCTGTATGTGGATTTTTCTCTCGCTCTGTTAGGGATTTTTCTCTCTATGCCTCTGTTTGGGATTTTTCTCTCTCTCTGTTTGGGATTTTTCTCTCTCCCTGTTTGGGATTCCTCTCTCTCTGTTTGTTATTTTTCTCTCTCTCTCTGGGATTTTTCTCTCTCTCTGTTTGGGATTTTTCTCTCTCTCTGTTTGGGATTTTCTCTCTCTCTGTTTGGGATTTTTCTCTCTCTCTGTTTGGGATTTTTCTCTCTCTCTGTTTGGTATTTTTCTCTCTCTCTGTTTGGGATTATTCTCTCTCTCTGTTTGGGATATTTCTCTCTCTCTCTCTGTTTGGGATTTCTCTCTCTCTCTGTTTGGGATTTTTCTCTCTCTCTGTTTGGGATTTTTCTCTCTCTCTGTTTGGGATTTTTCTCTCTCTCTGGGATTTTTCTCTCTCTCTGTTTGGGATTTTTCTCTCTCTCTGTTTGGGAGTTTTCTCTCTATCTGTTTGGGATTTTTCTCTCTCTCTGTTTGGGATTTTTAGCTCTCTCTGTTTGGGATTTTTCTCTCTCTCTGTTTGGGAGTTTTCTCTCTATCTGTTTGGGATTTTTCTCTCTCTCTGTTTGGGATTTTTCGCTCTCTCTGTTTGGGATTTTTCTCTCTCTCTGGGATTTTTCTCTCTCTCTGGGATTTTTCTCTCTCTCTGTTTGGGATTTTTCTCTCTCTCTGTTTGGGATTTTTCTCTCTCTCTGGGATTTTTCTCTCTCTCTGTTTGAGATTTTTCTTTCTCTCTGTTTGGGATTTTTCTCTCTCTCTGTTTGGGATCTTTCTCTCTCTCTCTCTGGGATTTTTCTCTCTCTCTCTTTGGGGTTTTTCTCGCACTCTGTTTGGGATTTATCTCTCTCTCTCTGGGATTTTTCTCTCTCTCTGTTTGGGATTTTTCTCTCTATCTTTTTGGGATTTTCTCTCTCTTTGTTTGGGATTTTTCTCTCTCTCTGTTTGGGATTTTTCTCTCTCTCTGTTTGGGATTTGTCTCTCTCTCTGTTTGGGATTTCACTCTCTCTCTGTTTGGGATTTTTCTCTCTCTCTGTTTGGTATTTTTCTCTCTCTCTGTTTGGGATTATTCTCTCTCTCTGTTTGGGATATTTCTCTCTCTCTCTCTGTTTGGGATTTCTCTCTCTCTCTGTTTGGGATTTTTCTCTCTCTCTGTTTGGGATTTTTCTCTCTCTCTGGGATTTTTCTCTCTCTCTGTTTGGGATTTTTCTCTCTCTCTGGGATTTTTCTCTCTCTCTGTTTGGGATTTTTCTCACTCTCTTTTTGGGAGTTTTCTCTCTATCTGTTCGGGATTTTTCTCTCTCTCTGTTTGGGATTTTTCGCTCTCTCTGTTTGGGATTTTTCTCTCTCCCTGGGATTTTTCTCTCTCTCTGGGATTTTTCTCTCTCTCTGTTTGGGATTTTTCTCTCTCTCTGTTTGGGATTTTTCTCTCTCTCTGGGATTTTTCTCTCTCTCTGTTTGGGAGTTTTCTTTCTATCTGTTATGGATTTTTCTTTGTCTCTGTTTGGGATTTTTCTCTCTCTCTGTTTGGGATTTTACTCTCTCTCTATTTGGGATTTCTCTCTCTCTCTGTTTGGGATTTTTCTCTCTGTCTGTTTGGGATTTCTCTCTCTCTCTGTTTGGGATTTTTCTCTCTCTGGGATTTTTCTCTCTCTCTGTTTGGGATTTTTCTCTCTCTCTGTTTGGGATTTTTCTCTCTCTATGTTTGGGATTTTTCTCTCTGTCTGTTTGGGATTTTTCTTTCTCTCTGTTGGGGATTTTTCTTTCTCTCTGTTTGGGATTTTTCTCTCTCTCTGTTTGGGATTTTTCTCTCTCTCTCTCTGGGATTTTTCTCTCTCACTCTTTGGGGTTTTTCTCGCACTCTGTTTGGGATTTTTCTCTCTCTCTCTGGGATTTTTCTCTCTCTCTGTTTGGGATATTTCTCTCTCTCTGTTTGGGATTTTCTCTCTCTCTGTTTGGGATTTTTCTCTCTCTCTGTTTGGGATTTTTCTCTCTCTCTGTTTGGGATTTGTCTCTCTCTCTGTTTGGGATTTCACTCTCTCTCTGTTTGGGATTTTTCTCTCTCTCTGTTTGGGATTTTTCTCTCTCTCTGTTTGGGATTATTCTCTCTCTCTGTTTGGGATATTTCTCTCTCTCTCTCTGTTTGGGATTTTTCTCTCTCTCTGTTTGGGATTTTACTCTCTGGGATTTTTCTCTCTCTCTGTTTGGGATTTTTCTCTCTCTCTGGGATTTTTCTTTCTCTCTGTTTGGGATTTTTCTTTCACTCTGTTTGGGATTTTTCTCTCTCTCTTTTTGGGATTTTTCTCTCTCTCTCTCTGGGATTTTTCTCTCTCTCTCTTTGGGGTTTTTCTCGCACTCTGTTTGGGATTTTTCTCTCTCTCTGGTTGGGATTTGTCTCTCTCTCTGTTTGGGATTTCACACTCTCTCTGTTTGGGATTTTTCTCTCTCTCTGTTTGGTATTTTTCTCTCTCTCTGTTTGGGATTATTCTCTCTCTCTGTTTGGGATATTTCTCTCTCTCTCTCTGTTTGGGATTTCTCTCTCTTTCTGTTTGGGATTTTTCTCTCTCTCTGTTTGGGATTTTTCTCTCTCTCTGGGATTTTTCTCTCTCTCTGTTTGGGATTTTTCTCTCTCTCTGGGATTTTTCTCTCTCTTTGTTTGGGATTTTTCTCTCTCTCTGTTTGGGAGTATTCTCTCTATCTGTTTGGGATTTTTCTCACTCTCTGTTTGGGATTTTTCGCTCTCTCTGTTTGGGATTTTTCTCTCTCTCTGGGATTTTTCTCTCTCTCTGTTTGGGATTTTTCACTCTCTCTGGGATTTTTCTCTCTCTCTGTTTGGGATTTTTCTCTCTATCTGTTTGGGATTTTTCTCTCTCTCTGGGATTTTTTTCTCTCTCTGTTTGTGATTTTTCTTTCTATCTGTTTGGGATTTTTCTTTGTCTATGTTTGGGATATTTCTCTCTCTCTGTTTGGGATTTTACTCTCTCTCTGTTTGGGATTTTTCTCTCTCTCTGTTTGGGATTTTTCTCTTTCTCTGTTTGGGATTTATCTCTCTCTCTGTTTGGGAATTCTCTCTCTCTCTGTTTGGGATTTCTCTCTCTCTCTGATTGGGATTTTTCTCTCTCTCTGTTTGGGATTTTTCTCTCTCTCTGTTTGGGATTTTTCTCTCTCTCTCTGTTTGGGATTTTTCTCTCTCTCTGTTTGGGATTTTTCTCTCCCTCTGTTTGGGATTGTTCTCTCACTCTGTTTTGGGATTTTTCTCTCTCTGTGTTTGGGATTTTTCTCTCTCTCTGTTTGGGATTTTTCTCTCCCTCTCTCTGTTTGGGATTTCCCTCTCTCTCTGTTTGGGATTTTTCTCTCTCTCTGTTTGGGATTTCTCTCTCTCTCTGTTTGGGATTTTTCAGTCTCTCTGGGATTTTTCTCTCTCTCTGTTTGGGATTTTTCTCTCTCTCTGTTTGGGATTTCTCTCTCTCTCTGTTTGGGATTTTTCACTCTCTCTGGGATTTCACTCTCTCTCTGTTTGGGATTTTTCTCTCTGTTTGGGATTTCTCTCTCTCTCTGTTTGGGATTTTTCTCTCTCTGGGATTTTTCTCTCTCTCTGTTTGGGATTTTTCTCTCTCTCTGTTTGGGATTTTTCTCTCTCTCTGTTTGGGATTTTTCTCTCTGTCTGTTTGGGATTTTTCTTTCTCTCTGTTTGGGATTTTTCTTTCTCTCTGTTTGGGATTTTTCTCTCTCTCTGTTTGGGATTTTTTTCTCTCTCTCTCTGGGATTTTTCTCTCTCTCTGTTTGGGATTTCTCTCTCTCTCTATTTGGGATTTTTCTCTCTGTCTGTTTGGGATTTTTCTTTCTCTCTGTTTGGGATTTTTCTCTCTCTCTGTTTGGGATTTCTCTCTCTCTCTGATTGGGATTTTTCTCTCTCTCTGTTTGGGATTTTTCTCTCTATCTGTTTGGGATTTTTCTCTCTCTCTGGGATTTTTTTCTCTCTCTGTTTGGGATTTTACTCTCTCTCTGTTTGGGATTTTTCTTTGTCTCTGTTTGGGATTTTTCTCTTTCTCTGTTTGGGATTTATCTCTCTCTCTGTTTGGGAATTCTCTCTCTCTCTGTTTGGGATTTCTCTCTCTCTCTGATTGGGATTTTTCTCTCTCTCTCTTTGGGATTTTTCTCTCTCTCTATTTGGGATTTTTCTCTCTCTCTCTGTTTGGGATTTTTCTCTCTCTCTGTTTGGGATTTTTCTCGCTCTCTGTTTGGGATTGTTCTCTCTCTCTGTTTTGGGATTTTTCTCTCTCTCTGTTTGGGATTTTTCTCTCTCTCTGTTTGGGATTTTTCTCTGCCTCTCTCTGTTTGGGATTTTTCTCTCTCTCTGGGATTTTTCTCTCTCTCTCTCTGGGATTTTTCTCTCTCTCTGTTTGGGATTTTTCTCTCTCTCTGTTCGGGATTTTTCTCTCAGTCTGTTTGGGATTTTTCTTTCTCTCTGTTTGGGATTTTTCTTTCTCTCTGTTTGGGATTTTTCTCGCTCTCTGTTTGGGATTTTTCTCTCTCTCTGTTTGGGATTTCTCTCTCTCTCTGTTTGGGATTTTTCTCTATCTCTGTTTTGGATTTTTCTCTCTCTCTCCGTTAGGGATTTTTCTCTCTCTCTCTGTTTGGGATTTTTCTCTCCCTCTGTTTGGGATTTTTCTCTCTCTCTGTTTGTGATTTTTCTCTCTCTCTGTTTGGGATTTTTCTCTCTCTCTCTCTCTGGGATTTTTCTCTCTCTCTGTTTGGGATTTTTCTCTCTCTCTGTTTGGGATTTTTCTCTGTCTCTGTTTGGGATTTTTCACTCTCTCTGTTTGGGATTTTTCTCTCCCTTTGTTTGGGATTTTTTTCTCTCTCTCTCTCAGGGACTTTTCTCTCTCTCTGTTTGGGATATTTCTCTCTCTCTGGGATATTTCTCTCCCTCTGTTTGGGATTTTTCTCTCTCTCTCTGTTTGGGATTTTTCTCTCTCTCTGTTTGGGATTTTTCTCTCTCTCTGTATGGAATTTTTCTCCCTCTCTCCGTTTGGGATTTTTCTCTGTCTCTGTTTGGGATTTTTCTCTCTCTCTGTTTGGGATTTTTCTCTGTCTCTGTTTGGGATTTTTCTCTCTCTCTGTTTGGGATTTTTCTCTCTCTCTCTTGGATTTTTCTCTCTCTCTGTTTGGGACTTTTCTCTCTCTCTGTTTGGGATTTTTCTCACACTCTGTTTGGGTTTTTCTCTCACTCTGTATGTGGATTTTTCTCTCGCTCTGTTTGGGATTTTTCTCTCTATGCCTCTGTTTGGGATTTTCCTCTCTCTCTGTTTGGGATTTTTCTCTCTCCCTGTTTGGGATTCCTCTCTCTCTGTTTGGGATTTTTCTCTCTCTCTGTTTGGGATTTTTCTCTCTCTCTGTTTGGGATTTTTCTCTCTCTCTGTTTGGGATTTTTCTCTCTCTCTCTGGGATTTTTCTCTCTCTCTGTTTGGGATTTTCTCTCTCTCTGTTTGTGATTTTTCTCTCTCTCTGTTTGGGATTTTTCTCTCTCTCTGTTTGGGATTTGTCTCTCTCTCTGTTTGGGATTTCACTCTCTCTCTGTTTGGGATTTTTCTCTCTCTCTGTTTGGGATTTTTCTCTCTCTCTGTTTGGGATTTCTCTCTCTCTCTGTTTGGGATTTTTCTCTCTCTCTGTTTGGGATTTTTCTCTCTCTCTGGGATTTCTCTCTCTCTCTGTTTGGGATTTTTCTCTCTCTCTGGGATTTTTCTCTCTCTCTGTTTGGGATTTTTCTCTCTCTCTGTTTGGGAATTTTCTCTCTATCTGTTTGGGATTTTTCTCTCTCTCTGTTTGGGATTTATCGCTCTCTCTGTTTGGGATTTTTCTCTCTCTCTGGGATTTTTCTCTCTCTCTGG
The DNA here is from genome assembly GCF_964194155.1 of Cetorhinus maximus. Lineage (NCBI taxonomy): Eukaryota > Metazoa > Chordata > Chondrichthyes > Lamniformes > Cetorhinidae > Cetorhinus > Cetorhinus maximus. Next base: position 127,894,080 of record NC_135889.1, read on the forward strand.
GATTTTTCTCTCCCTCTGTTTGGGATTTCTCTCTCTCTCTGTTTGGGATTTTTCTCTCTCTGGGATTTTTCTCTCTCTCTGTTTGGGATTTTTCTCTCTCTCTGTTTGGGATTTCTCTCTCTCTATGTTTGGGATTTTTCTCTCTGTCTGTTTGGGATTTTTCTTTCTCTCTGTTTGGGATTTTTCTTTCTCTCTGTTTGGGATTTTTCTCTCTCTCTGTTTGGGATTTTTCTCTCTCTCTCTCTTGGATTTTTCTCTCTCTCTCTTTGGGGTTTTTCTCGCACTCTGTTTGGGATTTTTCTCTCTCTCTCTGGGATTTTTCTCTCTCTCTGTTTGGGATTTTTCTCTCTCTCTGTTTGGGATTTTCTCTCTCTCTGGGATTTTTCTCTCTCTCTGTTTGGGATTTTTCTCTCTCTCTGTTTGGGATTTGTCTCTCTCTCTGTTTGGGATTTCACTCTCTCTCTGTTTGGGATTTTTCTCTATCTCTGTTTGGTATTTTTCTCTCTCTCTGTTTGGGATTATTCTCTCTCTCTGTTTGGGATATTTCTCTCTCTCTCTCTGTTTGGGATTTCTCTCTGTCTCTGTTTGGGATTTTTCTCTCTCTCTGATTGGGATTTTTCTCACTCACTGTTTGGGTTTTTCTCTCACTCTGTATGTGGATTTTTCTCTCGCTCTGTTTGGGATTTTTCTCTCTATGCCTCTGTTTGGGATTATTCTCCCTCTCTGTTTGGGATTTTTCTCTCTCCCTGTTTGGGATTCCTCTCTCTCTGTTTGGTATTTTTCTCTCTCTCTCTGGGATTTTTCTCTCTCTCTGTTTGGGATTTTTCTCTCTCTCTGTTTGGGATTTTCTCTCTCTCTGTTTGGGATTTTTCTCTCTCTCTGTTTGGGATTTTTCTCTCTCTCTGTTTGGTATTTTTCTCTCTCTCTGTTTGGGATTATTCTCTCTCTCTGTTTGGGATATTTCTCTCTCTCTCTCTGTTTGGGATTTCTCTCTCTGTTTGGGATTTTTCTCTCTCTCTGTTTGGGATTTTTTTCTCTCTTTGTTTGGGATTTTTCTCTCTCTCTGGGATTTTTCTCTCTCTCTGTTTGGGATTTTTTTTTCTATCTGTTATGGATTTTTCTTTGTCTCTGTTTGGGATTTTTCTCTCTCTCTGTTTGGGATTTTACTCTCTCTCTGTTTGGGATTTCTCTCTCTCTCTGTTTGGGATTTTTCTCTCTCTCTGTTTGGGATTTCTCTCTCTCTCTGTTTGGGATTTTTCTCCCTCTGGGATTTTTCTCTCTCTCTGTTTGGCATTTTTCTCTCTCTCTGTTTGGGATTTCTCTCTCTCTATGTTTGGGATTTTTCTCTCTCTCTGTTTGGGATTTTTCTTTCTCTCTGTTTGGGATTTTTCTTTCTCTCTGTTTGGGATTTTTCTCTCTCTCTGTTTGGGATTTTTCTCTCTCTCTCTCTGGGATTTTTCTCTCTCTCTCTTTGGGGTTTTTCTCGCACTCTGTTTGGGATTTTTCTCTCTCTCTCTGGGATTTTTCTCACTCTCTGTTTGGGATTTTTCTCTCTATCTTTTTGGGATTTTCTCTGTCTCTGTTTGGGATTTTTCTCTCTCACTGTTTGGGACTTTTCTCTCTCTCTGTTTGGGATTTGTCTCTCTCTCTGTTTGGGATTTCACTCTCTCTCTGTTTGGGGTTTTTCTCTCTCTCTGTTTGGTATTTTTCTCTCTCTCTGTTTGGGATTATTCTCTCTCTCTGTTTGGGATATTTATCTCTCTCTCTCTGTTTGGGATTTCTCTCTCTCTCTGTTTGGGATTTTTCTCTCTCTCTGTTTGGGATTTTTCTCTCTCTCTGGGATTTTTCTCTCTCTGTGTTTGGGATTTTTCTCTCTCTCTGGTATTTTTTCTCTCTCTCTGTTTGGGATTTTTCTCTCTCTCTGTTTGGGAGTTTTCTCTCTATCTGTTTGGGATTTTTCTCTCTCTCTGTTTGGGATTTTTCGCTCTCTCTGTTTGGGATTTTTCTCTCTCTCTGGGATTTTTCTCTCTCTCTGGGATTTTTCTCTCTCTCTGTTTGGGATTTTTCTCTCTCTGTGTTTGGGATTTTTCTCTCTCTCTGGGATTTTTCTCTCTCTCTGTTTGGGATTTTACTTTCTATCTGTTATGGATTTTTCTTTGTCTCTGTTTGGGATTTTTCTCTCTCTCTGTTTGGGATTTTACTCTCTCTCTGTTTGGGATTTCTCTCTCTCTCTGTTTGGGATTTTTCTCTCTCTCTGTTTGGGATTTCTCTCTCTCTCTGTTTGGGATTTTTCTCTCTGGGATTTTTCTCTCTCTCTGTTTGGGATTTTTCTCTCTCTCTGTTTGGGATTTTTCTCTCTCTATGTTTGGGATTTTTCTCTCTGTCTGTTTGGGATTTTTCTTTCTCTCTGTTTGGGATTTTTCTTTCTCTCTGTCTGGGATTTTTCTCTCTCTCTATTTGGGATTTTTCTCTCTCTCTCTCTGAGATTTTTCTCTCTCTCTCTTTGGGGTTTTTCTCGCACTCTGTTTGGGATTTTTCTCTCTCTCTCTGGGATTTTTCTCTCTCTCTGTTTGGGATTTTTCTCTCTATCTGTTTGGGATTTTCTCTCTCTCTGTTTGGGATTTTTCTCTCTCTCTGCTTGGGATTTTTCTCTCTCTCTGTTTGGGATTTGTCTCTCTCTCTGTTTGGGATTTCACTCTCTCTCTGTTTGGGATTTTTCTCTCTCTCTGTTTGGGATTTTTCTCTCTCTCTGTTTGGGATTATTCTCTCTCTCTGTTTGGGATATTTCTCTCTCTCTCTCTGTTTGGGATTTCTCTCTCTCTCTGTTTGGGATTTTACTCTCTGGGATTTTTCTCTCTCTCTGTTTGGGATTTTTCTCTCTCTGTGGGATTTTTCTTTCACTCTGGGATTTTTCTCTCTCTCTTTTTGGGATTTTTCTCTCTCTCTCTTTGGGGTTTTTCTCTCTCTCAGTTTGGGATTTTCTCTGTCTCTGTTTGGGATTTTTCTCTCTCTCTGTTTGGGATTTTTCTCTCTCTCTGTTTGGGATATGTCTCACTCTCTGTTTGGGATTTCACTCTCTCTCTGTTTGGGATTTTTCTCTCTCTCTGTTTGGTATTTTTCTCTCTCTCTGTTTGGGATTATTCTCTCTCTCTGTTTGGGATATTTCTCTCTCTCTCTCTGTTTGGGATTTCTCTCTCTTTCTGTTTGGGATTTTTCTCTCTCTCTGTTTGGGATTTTTCTCTCTCTCTGGGATTTTTCTCTCTCTCTGTTTGGGATTTTTCTCTCTCTCTGGGATTTTTCTCTCTCTTTGTTTGGGATTTTTCTCTCTCTCTGTTGGGGAGTATTCTCTCTATCTGTTTGGGATTTTTCTCTCTCTCTGTTTGGGATTTTTCGCTCTCTCTGTTTGGGATTATTCTCTCTCTCTGGGATTTTTCTCTCTCTCTGTTTGGGATTTTTCACTCTCTCTGGGATTTTTCTCTCTCTCTGTTTGGGATTTTTCTCTCTATCTGTTTGGGATTTTTCTCTCTCTCTGGGATTTTTTTCTCTCTCTGTTTGTGATTTTTCTTTGTATCTGTTTGGGATTTTTCTTTGTCTCTGTTTGGGATATTTCTCTCTCTCTGTTTGGGATTTTACTCTCTCTCTGTTTGGGATTTTTCTCTCTGTCTGTTTGGGATTTTTCTCTCTCTCTGTTTGGGATTTTTCTCTCTCTCTGTTTGGGATTTTTCTCTCTCTCTGTTTGGGATTTTTCTCTCTCTCTGTTTGGGATTTCTCTCTCTCTCTGTTTGCGATTTTTCTCTCTCTCTGGGATTTTTCTCTCTCTCTGTTTGGGATTTACCTCTCTCTGGGAATTCTCTCTCTCTCTGTTTGGGATTTTTCTCTCTCTCTGTTTGGGATTTCTGTCTCTGCCTGTTTGGGATTTTTCCCTCTCTGGGATTTTTCTCTCTCTCTGTTTGGGATTTTTCTCTCTCTCTGTTTGGGATTTTCCTCTCTCTGTTTGGGATTTTTCTCTCTGTCTGTTTGGGATTTTTCTCTCTCTCTGTTTGAGATTTTTCTCTCTCTCTGTTTGGCATTTTTCTCTCTCTCTGTTTGGGATTTTTCTCTCTCTGGGATTTTTCTCTCTCTCTGTTTTGGGATTTTTCTCTCTCTCTGTTTGGCATTTTTCTCTCTCACTGTTTGGGATTTTTCTCTCTCTCTGTTTGGGATTTTTCTCTCTCTCTGTTTGGGATTTTTCTCTCTCTCGGTTTGGGATTTTTCTCTCTCTCTGTTTGGGATTTTCTCTCTGTCTGTTTGGGATATTTCTTTCTCTCTGTTTGGGATTTTTCTTTCTCTCTGTTTGGGATTTTTCTCGCTCTATGTTTGGGATTGTTCTCTCTCTTTGTTTGGGATTTCTCTCTCTCTCTGTTTGGGATGTTTCTCTCTCTGTGTTTGGGATTTTTCTCTCTCTCTCTTTGGGATTTTTCTCTATCTCTGTTTGGGATTTTTCTCTCTCTCTCCGTTAGGGATTTTTCTCTCTCTCTCTGTTTGGGATTTTTCTCTCTCTCTGTTTGGGATTTTTCTCTCTCTCTGTTTGGGATTTTTCTCTCTCTCTGTTTGGGATTTTTCTCTCTCTCTCTCTCTGGGATTTTTCTCTCTCTCTGTTTGGGATTTTTCTCTCTCTCTGTTTGGGATTTTTCTCTGTCTCTGTTTCGGATTTTTCACTCTCTCTGTTTGGGTTTTTTCTCTCCCTTTGTTTGGGATTTTTCTCTCTCTCTCTCTCAGGGACTTTTCTCTCTCTCTGTTTGGGATTTTTCTCTCTGTCTCACTGGGATTTTTCTCTCTCTCTGTTTGGGATTTCTCTCTCTCTCTCTGTTTGGGATATTTCTCTCTCTCTCTCTCTGGGATATTTCTCTCCCTCTGTTTGGGATTTTTCTCTCTCTCTCTGTTTGGGATTTTTCTCTCTCTCTGTTTGGGATTTTTCTCTCTCCCTGTTTGGAATTTTTCTCCCTCTCTCTGTTTGGGATTTTTCTCTGTCTTTGTTTGGGATTTTTCTCTCTCTCTGTTTGGGATTTTTCTCTGTCTCTGTTTGGGATTTTTCTCTCTCTCTGTTTGGGATTTTTCTCTCTCTCTGTTTGGGATTTTTCTCTCTCTCTGTTTGGGACTTTTCTCTCTCTCTGTTTGGGATTTTTCTCACTCTCTGTTTGGGTTTTTCTCTCACTCTGTATGTGGATTTTTCTCTCGCTCTGTTTGGGATTTTTCTCTCTATGCCTCTGTTTGGGATTTTTCTCTCTCTCTGTTTGGGATTTTTCTCTCTCCCTGTTTGGGATTCCTCTCTCTCTGTTTCGGATTTTTCTCTCTCTCTCTGGGATATTTCTCTCTCTCTGTTTGGGATTTTTCTCTCTCTCTGTTTGGGATTTTTCGCTCTCTCTGTTTGGGATTTTTCTTTCTATCTGTTATGGATTTTTCTTTGTTTCTGTTTGGGATTTTTCTCTCTCTCTGTTTGGGATTTTTCTCTCTCTCTGTTTGGGATTTCTCTCTCTCTCTGTTTGGGATTTTTCTCTCTCTCTGTTTGGGATTACTCTCTCTCTCTGTTTGGGATTTTTCTCTCTCTGGGATTTTTCTATCTCTCTGTTTGGGATTTTTCTCTCTCTCTGTTTGGGATTTTTCTCTCTGTCTGTTTGGGATTTTTCTTTCTCTCTGTTTGGGATTTTTCTTTCTCTCTGTTTGGGATTTTTCTCTCTCTCTGTTTGGGATTTTTCTCACTCTCTCTCTGGGATTTTTCTCTCTCTCTCTTTGGGGTTTTTCTCGCACTCTGTTTGGGATTTTTCTCTCTCTCTCTGGGATTTTTCTCTCACTCTGTTTGGGATTGTTCTCTCTCTCTGTTTGGGATTTTCTCTCTCTCTGTTTGGGATTTTTCTCTCTCTCTGTTTGGGATTTTTCTCTCTCTCTGTTTGGGATTTGTCTCTCTCTCTGTTTGTGATTTCACTCTGTCTCTGTTTGGGATTTTTCTCTCTCTCTGTTTGGTATTTTTCTCTCTCTCTGTTTGGGATTATTCTCTCTCTCTGTTTGGGATATTTCTCTCTCTCTCTCTGTTTGGGATTTCTCTCTCTCTCTGTTTGGGATTTTTCTCTCTCTCTGTTTGGGATTTTTCTCTCTCTCTGGGATTTTTCTCTCTCTCTGTTTGGGATTTTTCTCTCTCTCTGGGATTTTTCTTTCTCTCTGTTTGGGATTTTTCTTTCTCTCTGTTTGGGATTTTTCTCTCTCTCTGTTTGGGATTATCCTCTCTCTCTCTCTGGGATTTTTCTCTCTCTCTCTGGGATTTTTCTCTCTCTCTTTTTGGGATTTTTCTCTCTCTCTGTTTGAGATTTTCTCTGTCTCTGTTTGGGATTTTTCTCTCTCTCTGTTTGGGATATTTCTCTCTCTCTGTTTGGGATTTGTCTCTCTCTCTGTTTGGGATTTCACTCTCTCTCTGTTTGGGATTTTTCTCTCTCTCTGGTATTTTTCTCTCTCTCTGTTTGGGATTATTCTCTCTCTCTGTTTGGGATATTTCTCTCTCTCTCTCTGTTTGGGATTTCTCTCTCTTTCTGTTTGGGATTTTTCTCTCTCTCTGTTTGGGATTTTTCTCTCTCTCTGTTTGGGATTTTTCTCTCTCTCTGTTTGGGATTTTTCTCTCTCTCTGGGATTTTTCTCTCTCTTTGTTTGGGATTTTTCTCTCTCTCTGTTTGGGAGTATTCTCTCTATCTGTTTGGGATTTTTCTCTCTCTCTGTTTGGGATTTTTCGCTCTCTCTGTTTGGGATTTTTCTCTCTCTCTAGGATTTTTCTCTCTCTCTGTTTGGGATTTTTCACTCTCTCTGGGATTTTTCTCTCTCTATGTTTGGGATTTTTCTCTCTATCTGTTTGGAATTTTTCTCTCTCTCTGGGATTTTTTTCTCTCTCTGTTTGTGATTTTTCTTTCTATCTGTTTGGGATTTTTCTTTGTCTCTGTTTGGGATATTTCTCTCTCTCTGTTTGGGATTTTACTCTCTCTCTGTTTGGGATTTTTCTCTCTCTCTGTTTGGGATTTTTCTCTTTCTCTGTTTGGGATTTATCTCTCTCTCTGTTTGGGAATTCTCTCTCTCTCTGTTTGGGATTTCTCTCTCTCTCTGATTGGGATTTTTCTCTCTCTCTGTTTGGGATTTTTCTCTCTCTCTGTTTGGGATTTTTCGTTCTCTCTGTTTGGGATTTTTCTTTCTCTCTGCTTGGGATTTTTCTTTCTCTCTGTTTGGGATTTTTCTCTCTCTCTGTTTGGGATTTTTCTCACTCTCTCTCTGGGATTTTTCTCTCTCTCTCTTTGGGGTTTTTCTCGCACTCTGTTTGGGATTTTTCTCTCTCTCTCTGGGAATTTTCTCTCACTCTGTTTGGGATTGTTCTCTCTCTCTGTTTGGGATTTTCTCTCTCTCTGTTTGGGATTTTTCTCTCTCTCTGTTTGGGATTTTTCTCTCTCTCTGTTTGGGATTTGTCTCTCTCTCTGTTTGGGATTTCACTCTCTCTCTGTTTGGGATTTTTCTCTCTCTCTGTTTGGGATTTTTCTCTCTCTCTGTTTGGGATTATTCTCTCTCTCTGTTTGGGATATTTCTCTCTCTCTCTCTGTTTGGGATTTTTCTCTCTCTCTGTTTGGGATTTTACTCTCTGGGATTTTTCTCTCTCTCTGTTTGGGATTTCACTCTGTCTCTGTTTGGGATTTTTCTCTCTCTCTGTTTGGTATTTTTCTCTCTCTCTGTTTGGGATTATTCTCTCTCTCTGTTTGGGATATTTCTCTCTCTCTCTCTGTTTGGGATTTCTCTCTCTCTCTGTTTGGGATTTTTCTCTCTCTCTGTTTGGGATTTTTCTCTCTCTCTGGGATTTTTCTCTCTCTCTGTTTGGGATTTTTCTCTCTCTCTGGGATTTTTCTTTCTCTCTGTTTGGGATTTTTCTTTCTCTCTGTTTGGGATTTTTCTCTCTCTCTGTTTGGGATTATCCTCTCTCTCTCTCTGGGATTTTTCTCTCTCTCTCTGGGATTTTTCTCTCTCTCTGTTTGGGATTTTTCTCTCTCTCTGTTTGGGATTTTCTCTGTCTCTGTTTGGGATTTTTCTCTCTCTCTGTTTGGGATATTTCTCTCTCTCTGTTTGGGATTTGTCTCTCTCCCTGTTTGGGATTTCACTCTCTCTCTGTTTGGGATTTTTCTCTCTCTCTGGTATTTTTCTCTCTCTCTGTTTGGGATTATTCTCTCTCTCTGTTTGGGATATTTCTCTCTCTCTCTCTGTTTGGGATTTCTCTCTCTTTCTGTTTGGGATTTTTCTCTCTCTCTGTTTGGGATTTTTCTCTCTCTCTGTTTGGGATTTTTCTCTCTCTCTGTTTGGGATTTTTCTCTCTCTCTGGGATTTTTCTCTCTCTTTGTTTGGGATTTTTCTCTCTCTCTGTTTTGGAGTATTCTCTCTATCTGTTTGGGATTTTTCTCTCTCTCTGTTTGGGATTTTTCGCTCTCTCTGTTTGGGATTTTTCTCTCTCTCTGGGATTTTTCTCTCTCTCTGTTTGGGATTTTTCACTCTCTCTGGGATTTTTCTCTCTCTATGTTTGGGATTTTTCTCTCTATCTGTTTGGAATTTTTCTCTCTCTCTGGGATTTTTTTCTCTCTCTGTTTGTGATTTTTCTTTCTATCTGTTTGGGATTTTTCTTTGTCTCTGTTTGGGATATTTCTCTCTCTCTGTTTGGGATTTTACTCTCTCTCTGTTTGGGATTTTTCTCTCTCTCTGTTTGGGATTTTTCTCTTTCTCTGTTTGGGATTTATCTCTCTCTCTGTTTGGGAATTCTCACTCTCTCTGTTTGGGATTTCTCTCTCTCTCTGATTGGGATTTTTCTCTCTCTCTGTTTGGGATTTTTCTCTCTCTCTGTTTGGGATTTTTCGCTCTCTCTGTTTGGGATTTTTCTTTCTCTCTGTTTGGGATTTTTCTTTCTCTCTGTTTGGGATTTTTCTCTCTCTCTGTTTGGGATTTTTCTCACTCTCTCTCTGGGATTTTTCTCTCTCTCTCTTTGGGGTTTTTCTCGCACTCTGTTTGGGATTTTTCTCTCTCTCTCTGGGATTTTTCTCTCACTCTGTTTGGGATTGTTCTCTCTCTCTGTTTGGGATTTTCTCTCTCTCTGTTTGGGATTTTTCTCTCTCTCTGTTTGGGATTTTTCTCTCTCTCTGTTTGGGATTTGTCGCTCTCTCTGTTTGGGATTTCACTCTGTCTCTGTTTGGGATTTTTCTCTCTCTCTGTTTGGTATTTTTCTCTCTCTCTGTTTGGGATTATTCTCTCTCTCTGTTTGGGATATTTCTCTCTCTCTCTCTGTTTGGGATTTCTCTCTCTCTCTGTTTGGGATTTTTCTCTCTCTCTGTTTGGGATTTTTCTCTCTCTCTGGGATTTTTCTCTCTCTCTGTTTGGGATTTTTCTCTCTCTCTGGGATTTTTCTTTCTCTCTGTTTGGGATTTTTCTTTCTCTCTGTTTGGGATTTTTCTCTCTCTCTGTTTGGGATTATCCTCTCTCTCTCTCTGGGATTTTTCTCTCTCTCTCTGGGATTTTTCTCTCTCTCTGTTTGGGATTTTTCTCTCTCTCTGTTTGGGATTTTCTCTCTCTCTGTTTGGGATTTTTCTCTCTCTCTGTTTGGGATATTTCTCTCTCTCTGTTTGGGATTTGTCTCTCTCTCTGTTTGGGATTTCACTCTCTCTCTGTTTGGGATTTTTCTCTCTCTCTGGTATTTTTCTCTCTCTCTGTTTGGGATTATTCTCTCTCTCTGTTTGGGATATTTCTCTCTCTCTCTCTGTTTGGGATTTCTCTCTCTTTCTGTTTGGGATTATTCTCTCTCTCTGTTTGGGATTTTTCTCTCTCTCTGTTTGGGATTTTTCTCTCTCTCTGTTTGGGATTTTTCTCTCTCTCTGGGATTTTTCTCTCTCTTTGTTTGGGATTTTTCTCTCTCTCTGTTTGGGAGTATTCTCTCTATCTGTTTGGGATTTTTCTCTCTCTCTGTTTGGGATTTTTCGCTCTCTCTGTTTGGGATTTTTCTCTCTCTCTGGGATTTTTCTCTCTCTCTGTTTGGGATTTTTCACTCTCTCTGGGATTTTTCTCTCTCTATGTTTGGGATTTTTCTCTCTATCTGTTTGGAATTTTTCTCTCTCTCTGGGATTTTTTTCTCTCTCTGTTTGTGATTTTTCTTTCTATCTGTTTGGGATTTTTCTTTGTCTCTGTTTGGGATATTTCTCTCTCTCTGTTTGGGATTTTACTCTCTCTCTGTTTGGGATTTTTCTCTCTCTCTGTTTGGGATTTTCCTCTTTCTCTGTTTGGGATTTATCTCTCTCTCTGTTTGGGAATTCTCTCTCTCTCTGTTTGGGATTTCTCTCTCTCTCTGATTGGGATTTTTCTCTCTCTCTGTTTGGGATTTTTCTCTCTCTCTGTTTGGGATTTTTCTCTCTCTCTCTGTTTGGGATTTTTCTCTCTCTCTGTTTGGGATTTTTCTCTCTCTCTGTTTGGGATTGTTCTCTCACTCTGTTTTGGGATTTTTCTCTCTCTCTGTTTGGTATTTTTCTCTCTCTCTGTTTGGGATTTTTCTCTCCCTCTCTCTGTTTGGTATTTTTCTCTCTCTCTGTTTGGGATTATTCTCTCTCTCTGTTTGGGATATTTCTCTCTCTCTCTCTGTTTGGGATTTCTCTCTCTCTCTGTTTGGGATTTTTCTCTCTCTCTGTTTGGTATTTTTCTCTCTCTCTGTTTGGGATTTTTCTCTCTCTCTGGGATTTTTCTCTCTCTTTGTTTGGGATTTTTCTTTCTATCTGTTATGGATTTTTCTTTGTCTCTGTTTGGGATTTTTCTCTCTCTCAGTTTGGGATTTTACTCTCTCTCTGTTTGGGATTTCTCTCTTTCTCTGTTTGGGATTTTTCTCTCTCTCTGTTTGGCATTTTTCTCTCTCTCTGTTTGGGATTTTTCTCTCTCTATGTTTGGGATTTTTCTCTCTCTCTGTTTGGGATTTTTCTTTCTCTCTGTTTGGGATTTTTCTTTCTCTCTGTTTGGGATTTTTCTCTCTCTCTGTTTGGGATTTTTCTCTCTCTCTCTCTGGGATTTTTCTCTCTCTCTCTTTGGGGTTTTTCTCGCACTCTGTTTGGGATTTTTCTCTCTCTCTCTGGGATTTTTCTCTCTCTCTGTTTGGGATTTTTCTCTCTATCTTTTTGGGATTTTCTCTGTCTCTGTTTGGGATTTTTCTCTCTCACTGTTTGGGATTTTTCTCTCTCTCTGTTTGGGATTTGTCTCTCTCTCTGTTTGGGATTTCACTCTCTCTCTGTTTGGGATTTTTCTCTCTCTCTGTTTGGTATTTTTCTCTCTCTCTGTTTGGGATTATTCTCTCTCTCTGTTTGGGATATTTCTCTCTCTCTCTCTGTTTGGGATTTCTCTCTCTCTCTGTTTGGGATTTTTCTCTCTCTCTGTTTGGGATTTTTCTCTCTCTCTGGGATTTTTCTCTCTCTCTGTTTGGGATTTTTCTCTCTCTCTGGGATTTTTCTCTCTCTCTGTTTGGGATTTTTCTCTCTCTCTGTTTGGGAGTTTTCTCTCTATATGTTTGGGATTTTTCTCTCTCTCTGTTTGGGATTTTTGGCTCTGTCTGTTTGGGATTTTTCTCTCTCTCTGGGATTTTTCTCTCTCTCTGGGATTTTTCTCTCTCTCTGTTTGGGATTTCTCTCTCTCTCTGTTTGGGATTTTTCTCTCTCTGGGATTTTTCTCTCTCTCTGTTTGGGATTTTTCTCTGTCTCTGTTTGGGATTTTTCTCTCTCTATGTTTGGGATTTTTCTCTCTGTCTGTTTGGGATTTTTCTTTCTCTCTGTTTGGGATTTTTCTTTCTCTCTGTTTGGGATTTTTCTCTCTCTCTATTTGGGATTTTTCTCTCTCTCTCTCTGGGATTTTTCTCTCTCTCTCTTTGGGGTTTTTCTCGCACTCTGTTTGGGATTTTTCTCTCTCTCTCTGGGATTTTTCTCTCTCTCTGTTTGGGATTTTTCTCTCTATCTGTTTGGGATTTTCTCTCTCTCTGTTTGGGATTTTTCTCTCTCTCTGCTTGGGATTTTTCTCTCTCTCTGTTTGGGATTTGTCTCTCTCTCTGTTTGGGATTTCACTCTCTCTCTGTTTGGGATTTTTCTCTCTCTCTGGGATTTTTCTCTCTCTCTGTTTGGGATTATTCTCTCTCTCTGGTTGGGATATTTCTCTCTCTCTCTCTGTTTGGGATTTCTCTCTCTCTCTGTTTGGGATTTATCTCTCTCTCTGTTTGGGATTTTACTCTCTGGGATTTTTCTCTCTCTCTGTTTGGGATTTTTCTCTCTCTCTGGGATTTTTCTTTCTCTCTGTTTGGGATTTTTCTTTCACTCTGTTTGGGATTTTTCTCTCTCTCTTTTTGGGATTTTTCTCTCTCTCTCTCTGGGATTTTTCTCTCTCTCTCTTTGGGGTTTTTCTCGCACTCTGTTTGGGATTTTTCTCTCTCTCTCTGGGATTTTTCTCTCTCTCTGTTTGGGATTTTTCTCTCTCTCTGTTTGGGATTTTCTCTGTCTCTGTTTGGGATTTATCTCTCTCTCTGTTTGGGATTTTTCTCTCTCTCTGTTTGGAATTTGTCTCTCTCTCTGTTTGGGATTTCACTCTCTCTCTGTTTGGGATTTTTCTCTCTCTCTGTTTGGTATTTTTCTCTCTCTCTGTTTGGGATTATTCTCTCTCTCTGTTTGGGATATTTCTCTCTCTCTCTCTGTTTGGGATTTCTCTCTCTTTCTGTTTGGGATTTTTCTCTCTCTCTGTTTGGGATTTTTCTCTCTCTCTGGGATTTTTCTCTCTATCTGTTTGGGATTTTTCTCTCTCTCTGGGATTTTTCTCTCTCTTTGTTTGGGATTTTTCTCTCTCTCTGTTGGGGAGTATTCTCTCTATCTGTTTGGGATTTTTCTCTCTCTCTGTTTGGGATTTTTCGCTCTCTCTGTTTGGGATTTTTCTCTCTCTCTGTGATTTTTCTCTCTCTCTGCTTGGGATTTTTCACTCTCTCTGGGATTTTTCTCTCTCTCTGTTTGGGATTTTTCTCTCTATCTGTTTGGGATTTTTCTCTCTCTCTGGGATTTTTTTCTCTCTCTGTTTGTGATTTTTCTTTCTATCTGTTTGGGATTTTTCTTTGTCTCTGTTTGGGATATTTCTCTCTCTCTGTTTGGGATTTTACTCTCTCTCTGTTTGGGATTTTTCTCTCTGTCTGTTTGGGATTTTTCTCTCTCTCTGTTTGGGATTTTTCTCTCTCTCTGTTTGGGATTTTTCTCTCTCTCTGTTTGGGATTTTTCTCTCTCTCTGTTTGGGATTTCTCTCTCTCTCTGTTTGGGATTTTTCTCTCTCTCTGGGATTTTTCTCTCTCTCTGTTTGGGATTTACCTCTCTCTGGGAATTCTCTCTCTCTCTGTTTGGGATTTTTCTCTCTCTCTGTTTGGGATTTCTGTCTCTCTCTGTTTGGGATTTTTCCCTCTCTGGGATTTTTCTCTCTCTCTGTTTGGGATTTTTCTCTCTCTCTGTTTGGGATTTTCCTCTCTCTGTTTGGGATTTTTCTCTCTGTCTGTTTGGGATTTTTCTCTCTCTCTGTTTGAGATTTTTCTCTCTCTCTGTTTGGCATTTTTCTCTCTCAATGTTTGGGATTTTTCTCTCTCTCTGTTTGGGATTTTTCTCTCTCTCTGTTTGGGATTTTTCTCTCTCTCGGTTTGGGATTTTTCTCTCTCTCTGTTTGGGATTTTCTCTCTGTCTGTTTGGGATATTTCTTTCTCTCTGTTTGGGATTTTTCTTTCTCTCTGTTTGGGATTTTTCTCGCTCTCTGTTTGGGATTGTTCTCTCTCTCTGTTTGGGATTTCTCTCTCTCTCTGTTTGGGATGTTTCTCTCTGTCTGTTTGGGATATTTCTTTCTCTCTGTTTGGGATTTTTCTTTCTCTCTGTTTGGGATTTTTCTCGCTCTCTGTTTGGGATTGTTCTCTCTCTCTGTTTGGGATTTCTCTCTCTCTCTGTTTGGGATGTTTCTCTCTCTCTGTTTGGGATTTTTCTCTCTCTCTCTTTGGGATTTTTCTCTATCTCTGTTTGGGATTTTTCTCTCTCTCTCCGTTAGGGATTTTTCTCTCTCTCTCTGTTTGGGATTTTTCTCTCTCTCTGTTTGGGATTTTTCTCTCTCTCTGTTTGGGATTTTTCTCTCTCTCTCTCTCTGGGATTTTTCTCTCTCTCTGTTTGGGATTTTTCTCTCTCTCTGTTTGGGATTTTTCTCTGTCTCTGTTTCGGATTTTTCACTCTCTCTGTTTGGGTTTTTTCTCTCCCTTTGTTTGGGATTTTTCTCTCTCTCTCTCTCAGGGACTTTTCTCTCTCTCTGTTTGGGATTTTTCTCTCTGTCTCACTGGGATTTTTCTCTCTCTCTGTTTGGGATTTCTCTCTCTCTCTCTGTTTGGGATATTTCTCTCTCTCTCTCTCTGGGATATTTCTCTCCCTCTGTTTGGGATTTTTCTCTCTCTCTCTGTTTGGGATTTTTCTCTCTCTCTGTTTGGGATTTTTCTCTCTCCCTGTTTGGAATTTTTCTCCCTCTCTCTGTTTGGGATTTTTCTCTGTCTTTGTTTGGGATTTTTCTCTCTCTCTGTTTGGGATTTTTCTCTGTCTCTGTTTGGGATTTTTCTCTCTCTCTGTTTGGGATTTTTCTCTCTCTCTGTTTGGGATTTTTCTCTCTCTCTGTTTGGGACTTTTCTCTCTCTCTGTTTGGGATTTTTCTCACTCTCTGTTTGGGTTTTTCTCTCACTCTGTATGTGGATTTTTGTCTCGCTCTGTTTGGGATTTTTCTCTCTATGCCTCTGTTTGGGATTTTTCTCTCACTCTGTTTGGGATTTTTCTCTCTCCCTGTTTGGGATTCCTCTCTCTCTGTTTGGGATTTTTCTCTCTCTCTCTGGGATTTTTCTCTCTCTCTGTTTGGGATTTTTCTCTCTCTCTGTTTGGGATTTTTCGCTCTCTCTGTTTGGGATTTTTCTCTCTCTCTGGGATTTTTCTCTCTCTCTGGGATTTTTCTCTCTCTCTGTTTGGGATTTTTCTCTCTCTCTGTTTGGGATTTTTCTCTATCTCTGGGATTATTCTCTCTCTCTGTTTGGAATGTTTCTTTCTATCTGTTATGGATTTTTCTTTGTCTCTGTTTGGGATTTTTCTCTCTCTCTGTTTGGGATTTTTCTCTCTCTCTGTTTGGGATTTCTCTCTCTCTCTGTTTGGGATTTTTCTCTCTCTCTGTTTGGGATTTCTCTCTCTCTCTGTTTGGGATTTTTCTCTCTCTGGGATTTTTCTATCTCTCTGTTTGGGATTTTTCTCTCTCTCTGTTTGGGATTTTTCTCTCTCTATGTTTGGGATTTTTCTCTCTATCTGTTTGGGATTTTCTCTCTCTCTGTTTGGGATTTTTCTCTCTCTCTGCTTGGGATTTTTCTCTCTCTCTGTTTGGGATTTGTCTCTCTCTCTGTTTGGGATTTCACTCTCTCTCTGTTTGGGATTTTTCTCTCTCTCTGTTTGGGATTTTTCTCTCTCTCTGTTTGGGATTATTCTCTCTCTCTGTTTGGGATATTTCTCTCTCTCTCTCTGTTTGGGATTTCTCTCTCTCTCTGTTTGGGACTTATCTCTCTCTCTGTTTGGGATTTTACTCTCTGGGATTTTTCTCTCTCTCTGTTTGGGATTTTTCTCTCTCTCTGGGATTTTTCTTTCTCTCTGTTTGGGATTTTTCTTTCACTCTGTTTGGGATTTTTCTCTCTCTCTTTTTGGGATTTTTCTCTCTCTCTCTCTGGGATTTTTCTCTCTCTCTCTTTGGGGTTTTTCTCGCACTCTGTTTGGGATTTTTCTCTCTCTCTCTGGGATTTTTCTCTCTCTCTGTTTGGGATTTTTCTCTCTCTCTGTTTGGGATTTTCTCTGTCTCTGTTTGGGATTTATCTCTCTCTCTGTTTGGGATTTTTCTCTCTCTCTGTTTGGAATTTGTCTCTCTCTCTGTTTGGGATTTCACTCTCTCTCTGTTTGGGATTTTTCTCTCTCTTTGTTTGGTATTTTTCTCTCTCTCTGTTTGGGATTATTCTCTCTCTCTGTTTGGGATATTTCTCTCTCTCTCTCTGTTTGGGATTTCTCTCTCTTTCTGTTTGGGATTTTTCTCTCTCTCTGTTTGGGATTTTTCTCTCTCTCTGGGATTTTTCTCTCTATCTGTTTGGGATTTTTCTCTCTCTCTGGGATTTTTCTCTCTCTTTGTTTGGGATTTTTCTCTCTCGCTGTTGGGGAGTATTCTCTCTATCTGTTTGGGATTTTTCTCTCTCTCTGTTTGGGATTTTTCGCTCTCTCTGTTTGGGATTATTCTCTCTCTCTGGGATTTTTCTCTCTCTCTGTTTGGGATTTTTCACTCTCTCTGGGATTTTTCTCTCTCTCTGTTTGGGATTTTTCTCTCTATCTGTTTGGGATTTTTCTCTCTCTCTGGGATTTTTTTCTCTCTCTGTTTGTGATTTTTCTTTCTATCTGTTTGGGATTTTTCTTTGTCTCTGTTTGGGATATTTCTCTCTCTCTGTTTGGGATTTTACTCTCTCTCTGTTTGGGATTTTTCTCTCTGTCTGTTTGGGATTTTTCTCTCTCTCTGTTTGGGATTTTTCTCTCTCTCTGTTTGGGATTTTTCTCTCTCTCTGTTTGGGATTTTTCTCTCTCTCTGTTTGGGATTTCTCTCTCTCTCTGTTTGGGATTTTTCTCTCTCTCTGGGATTTTTCTCTCTCTCTGTTTGGGATTTACCTCTCTCTGGGAATTCTCTCTCTCTCTGTTTGGGATTTTTCTCTCTCTCTGTTTGGGATTTCTGTCTCTCTCTGTTTGGGATTTTTCCCATTCTGGGATTTTTCTCTCTCTCTGTTTGGGATTTTTCTCTCTCTCTGTTTGGGATTTTCCTCTCTCTGTTTGGGATTTTTCTCTCTGTCTGTTTGGGATTTTTCTCTCTCTCTCTCTCTGGGATTTTTCTCTCTCTCTGTTTGGGATTTTTCTCTCTCTCTGTTTGGGATTTTTCTCTGTCTCTGTTTCGGATTTTTCACTCTCTCTGTTTGGGTTTTTTCTCTCCCTTTGTTTGGGATTTTTCTCTCTCTCTCTCTCAGGGACTTTTCTCTCTCTCTGTTTGGGATTTTTCTCTCTGTCTCACTGGGATTTTTCTCTCTCTCTGTTTGGGATTTCTCTCTCTCTCTCTGTTTGGGATATTTCTCTCTCTCTCTCTCTGGGATATTTCTCTCCCTCTGTTTGGGATTTTTCTCTCTCTCTCTGTTTGGGATTTTTCTCTCTCTCTGTTTGGGATTTTTCTCTCTCCCTGTTTGGAATTTTTCTCCCTCTCTCTGTTTGGGATTTTTCTCTGTCTTTGTTTGGGATTTTTCTCTCTCTCTGTTTGGGATTTTTCTCTGTCTCTGTTTGGGATTTTTCTCTCTCTCTGTTTGGGATTTTTCTCTCTCTCTGTTTGGGATTTTTCTCTCTCTCTGTTTGGGACTTTTCTCTCTCTCTGTTTGGGATTTTTCTCACTCTCTGTTTGGGTTTTTCTCTCACTCTGTATGTGGATTTTTGTCTCGCTCTGTTTGGGATTTTTCTCTCTATGCCTCTGTTTGGGATTTTTCTCTCACTCTGTTTGGGATTTTTCTCTCTCCCTGTTTGGGATTCCTCTCTCTCTGTTTGGGATTTTTCTCTCTCTCTCTGGGATTTTTCTCTCTCTCTGTTTGGGATTTTTCTCTCTCTCTGTTTGGGATTTTTCGCTCTCTCTGTTTGGGATTTTTCTCTCTCTCTGGGATTTTTCTCTCTCTCTGGGATTTTTCTCTCTCTCTGTTTGGGATTTTTCTCTCTCTCTGTTTGGGATTTTTCTCTATCTCTGGGATTATTGTCTCTCTCTGTTTGGAATGTTTCTTTCTATCTGTTATGGATTTTTCTTTGTCTCTGTTTGGGATTTTTCTCTCTCTCTGTTTGGGATTTTTCTCTCTCTCTGTTTGGGATTTCTCTCTCTCTCTGTTTGGGATTTTTCTCTCTCTCTGTTTGGGATTTCTCTCTCTCTCTGTTTGGGATTTTTCTCTCTCTGGGATTTTTCTATCTCTCTGTTTGGGATTTTTCTCTCTCTCTGTTTGGGATTTTTCTCTCTCTATGTTTGGGATTTTTCTCTCTATCTGTTTGGGATTTTCTCTCTCTCTGTTTGGGATTTTTCTCTCTCTCTGCTTGGGATTTTTCTCTCTCTCTGTTTGGGATTTGTCTCTCTCTCTGTTTGGGATTTCACTCTCTCTCTGTTTGGGATTTTTCTCTCTCTCTGTTTGGGATTTTTCTCTCTCTCTGTTTGGGATTATTCTCTCTCTCTGTTTGGGATATTTCTCTCTCTCTCTCTGTTTGGGATTTCTCTCTCTCTCTGTTTGGGACTTATCTCTCTCTCTGTTTGGGATTTTACTCTCTGGGATTTTTCTCTCTCTCTGTTTGGGATTTTTCTCTCTCTCTGGGATTTTTCTTTCTCTCTGTTTGGGATTTTTCTTTCACTCTGTTTGGGATTTTTCTCTCTCTCTTTTTGGGATTTTTCTCTCTCTCTCTCTGGGATTTTTCTCTCTCTCTCTTTGGGGTTTTTCTCGCACTCTGTTTGGGATTTTTCTCTCTCTCTCTGGGATTTTTCTCTCTCTCTGTTTGGGATTTTTCTCTCTCTCTGTTTGGGATTTTCTCTGTCTCTGTTTGGGATTTATCTCTCTCTCTGTTTGGGATTTTTCTCTCTCTCTGTTTGGAATTTGTCTCTCTCTCTGTTTGGGATTTCACTCTCTCTCTGTTTGGGATTTTTCTCTCTCTCTGTTTGGTATTTTTCTCTCTCTCTGTTTGGGATTATTCTCTCTCTCTGTTTGGGATATTTCTCTCTCTCTCTCTGTTTGGGATTTCTCTCTCTTTCTGTTTGGGATTTTTCTCTCTCTCTGTTTGGGATTTTTCTCTCTCTCTGGGATTTTTCTCTCTATCTGTTTGGGATTTTTCTCTCTCTCTGGGATTTTTCTCTCTCTTTGTTTGGGATTTTTCTCTCTCGCTGTTGGGGAGTATTCTCTCTATCTGTTTGGGATTTTACTCTCTCTCTGTTTGGGATTTTTCGCTCTCTCTGTTTGGGATTATTCTCTCTCTCTGGGATTTTTCTCTCTCTCTGTTTGGGATTTTTCACTCTCTCTGGGATTTTTCTCTCTCTCTGTTTGGGATTTTTCTCTCTATCTGTTTGGGATTTTTCTCTCTCTCTGGGATTTTTTTCTCTCTCTGTTTGTGATTTTTCTTTCTATCTGTTTGGGATTTTTCTTTGTCTCTGTTTGGGATATTTCTCTCTCTCTGTTTGGGATTTTACTCTCTCTCTGTTTGGGATTTTTCTCTCTGTCTGTTTGGGATTTTTCTCTCTCTCTGTTTGGGATTTTTCTCTCTCTCTGTTTGGGATTTTTCTCTCTCTCTGTTTGGGATTTTTCTCTCTCTCTGTTTGGGATTTCTCTCTCTCTCTGTTTGGGATTTTTCTCTCTCTCTGGGATTTTTCTCTCTCTCTGTTTGGGATTTACCTCTCTCTGGGAATTCTCTCTCTCTCTGTTTGGGATTTTTCTCTCTCTCTGTTTGGGATTTCTGTCTCTCTCTGTTTGGGATTTTTCCCATTCTGGGATTTTTCTCTCTCTCTGTTTGGGATTTTTCTCTCTCTCTGTTTGGGATTTTCCTCTCTCTGTTTGGGATTTTTCTCTCTGTCTGTTTGGGATTTTTCTCTCTCTCTCTCTCTGGGATTTTTCTCTCTCTCTGTTTGGGATTTTTCTCTCTCTCTGTTTGGGATTTTTCTCTGTCTCTGTTTCGGATTTTTCACTCTCTCTGTTTGGGTTTTTTCTCTCCCTTTGTTTGGGATTTTTCTCTCTCTCTCTCTCAGGGACTTTTCTCTCTCTCTGTTTGGGATTTTTCTCTCTGTCTCACTGGGATTTTTCTCTCTCTCTGTTTGGGATTTCTCTCTCTCTCTCTGTTTGGGATATTTCTCTCTCTCTCTCTCTGGGATATTTCTCTCCCTCTGTTTGGGATTTTTCTCTCTCTCTCTGTTTGGGATTTTTCTCTCTCTCTGTTTGGGATTTTTCTCTCTCCCTGTTTGGAATTTTTCTCCCTCTCTCTGTTTGGGATTTTTCTCTGTCTTTGTTTGGGATTTTTCTCTCTCTCTGTTTGGGATTTTTCTCTGTCTCTGTTTGGGATTTTTCTCTCTCTCTGTTTGGGATTTTTCTCTCTCTCTGTTTGGGATTTTTCTCTCTCTCTGTTTGGGACTTTTCTCTCTCTCTGTTTGGGATTTTTCTCACTCTCTGTTTGGGTTTTTCTCTCACTCTGTATGTGGATTTTTGTCTCGCTCTGTTTGGGATTTTTCTCTCTATGCCTCTGTTTGGGATTTTTCTCTCACTCTGTTTGGGATTTTTCTCTCTCCCTGTTTGGGATTCCTCTCTCTCTGTTTGGGATTTTTCTCTCTCTCTCTGGGATTTTTCTCTCTCTCTGTTTGGGATTTTTCTCTCTCTCTGTTTGGGATTTTTCGCTCTCTCTGTTTGGGATTTTTCTCTCTCTCTGGGATTTTTCTCTCTCTCTGGGATTTTTCTCTCTCTCTGTTTGGGATTTTTCTCTCTCTCTGTTTGGGATTTTTCTCTATCTCTGGGATTTTTCTCTCTCTCTGTTTGGAATGTTTCTTTCTATCTGTTATGGATTTTTCTTTGTCTCTGTTTGGGATTTTTCTCTCTCTCTGTTTGGGATTTTTCTCTCTCTCTGTTTGGGATTTCTCTCTCTCTCTGTTTGGGATTTTTCTCTCTCTCTGTTTGGGATTTCTCTCTCTCTCTGTTTGGGATTTTTCTCTCTCTGGGATTTTTCTATCTCTCTGTTTGGGATTTTTCTCTCTCTCTGTTTGGGATTTTTCTCTCTCTATGTTTGGGATTTTTCTCTCTATCTGTTTGGGATTTTCTCTCTCTCTGTTTGGGATTTTTCTCTCTCTCTGTTTGGGATTTTTCTCTCTCTCTGTTTGGGATTTCTCTCTCTCTCTGTTTGGGATTTTTCTCTCTCTGGGATTTTTCTATCTCTCTGTTTGGGATTTTTCTCTCTCTCTGTTTGGGATTTTTCTCTCTCTATGTTTGGGATTTTTCTCTCTATCTGTTTGGGATTTTCTCTCTCTCTGTTTGGGATTTTTCTCTCTCTCTGCTTGGGATTTTTCTCTCTCTCTGTTTGGGATTTGTCTCTCTCTCTGTTTGGGATTTCACTCTCTCTCTGTTTGGGATTTTTCTCTCTCTCTGTTTGGGATTTTTCTCTCTCTCTGTTTGGGATTATTCTCTCTCTCTGTTTGGGATATTTCTCTCTCTCTCTCTGTTTGGGATTTCTCTCTCTCTCTGTTTGGGATTTATCTCTCTCTCTGTTTGGGATTTTACTCTCTGGGATTTTTCTCTCTCTCTGTTTGGGATTTTTCTCTCTCTCTGGGATTTTTCTTTCTCTCTGTTTGGGATTTTTCTTTCACTCTGTTTGGGATTTTTCTCTCTCTCTTTTTGGGATTTTTCTCTCTCTCTCTCTGGGATTTTTCTCTCTCTCTCTTTGGGGTTTTTCTCGCACTCTGTTTGGGATTTTTCTCTCTCTCTCTGGGATTTTTCTCTCTCTCTGTTTGGGATTTTTCTCTCTCTCTGTTTGGGATTTTCTCTGTCTCTGTTTGGGATTTATCTCTCTCTCTGTTTGGGATTTTTCTCTCTCTCTGTTTGGAATTTGTCTCTCTCTCTGTTTGGGATTTCACTCTCTCTCTGTTTGGGATTTTTCTCTCTCTCTGTTTGGTATTTTTCTCTCTCTCTGTTTGGGATTATTCTCTCTCTCTGTTTGGGATATTTCTCTCTCTCTCTCTGTTTGGGATTTCTCTCTCATTCTGTTTGGGATTTTTCTCTCTCTCTGTTTGGGATTTTTCTCTCTCTCTGGGATTTTTCTCTCTATCTGTTTGGGATTTTTCTCTCTCTTTGTTTGGGATTTTTCTCTCTCTCTGTTGGGGAGTATTCTCTCTATCTGTTTGGGATTTTTCTCTCTCTCTGTTTGGGATTTTTCGCTCTCTCTGTTTGGGATTTTTCTCTCTCTCTGTGATTTTTCTCTCTCTCTGTTTGGGATTTTTCACTCTCTCTGGGATTTTTCTCTCTCTCTGTTTGGGATTTTTCTCTCTATCTGTTTGGGATTTTTCTCTCTCTCTGTTTGGGATTTTACTCTCTCTCTGTTTGGGATTTTTCTCTCTGTCTGTTTGGGATTTTTCTCTCTCTCTGTTTGGGATTTTTCTCTCTCTCTGTTTGGGATTTCTCTCTCTCTCTGTTTGGGATTTTTCTCTCTCTCTGGGATTTTTCTCTCTCTCTGTTTGGGATTTACCTCTCTCTGGGAATTCTCTCTCTCTCTGTTTGGGATTTTTCTCTCTCTCTGTTTGGGATTTCTGTCTCTCTCTGTTTGGGATTTTTCCCATTCTGGGATTTTTCTCTCTCTCTGTTTGGGATTTTTCTCTCTCTCTGTTTGGGATTTTCCTCTCTCTGTTTGGGATTTTTCTCTCTGTCTGTTTGGGATTTTTCTCTCTCTCTGTTTGAGATTTTTCTCTCTCTCTGTTTGGGATTTTTCTCTCTCTCTGTTTTGGGATTTTTCTCTCTCTCTGTTTGGCATTTTTCTCTCTCACTGTTTGGGATTTTTCTCTCTCTCTGTTTGGGATTTTTCTCTCTCTCTGTTTGGGATTTTTCTCTCTCTCGGTTTGGGATTTTTCTCTCTCTCTGTTTGGGATTTTCTCTCTGTCTGTTTGGGATATTTCTTTCTCTCTGTTTGGGATTTTTCTTTCTCTCTGTTTGGGATTTTTCTCGCTCTCTGTTTGGGATTGTTCTCTCTCTCTGTTTGGGATTTCTCTCTCTCTCTGTTTGGGATGTTTCTCTCTCTCTGTTTGGGATTTTTCTCTCTCTCTCTTTGGGATTTTTCTCTATCTCTGTTTGGGATTTTTCTCTCTCTCTCCGTTAGGGATTTTTCTCTCTCTCTCTGTTTGGGATTTTTCTCTCTCTCTGTTTGGGATTTTCCTCTCTCTCTGTTTGGGATTTTTCTCTCTCTCTCTCTCTGGGATTTTTCTCTCTCTCTGTTTGGGATTTTTCTCTCTCTCTGTTTGGGATTTTTCTCTGTCTCTGTTTCGGATTTTTCACTCTCTCTGTTTGGGTTTTTTCTCTCCCTTTGTTTGGGATTTTTCTCTCTCTCTCTCTCAGGGACTTTTCTCTCTCTCTGTTTGGGATTTTTCTCTCTGTCTCACTGGGATTTTTCTCTCTCTCTGTTTGGGATTTCTCTCTCTCTCTCTGTTTGGGATATTTCTCTCTCTCTCTCTCTGGGATATTTCTCTCCCTCTGTTTGGGATTTTTCTCTCTCTCTCTGTTTGGGATTTTTCTCTCTCTCTGTTTGGGATTTTTCTCTCTCCCTGTTTGGAATTTTTCTCCCTCTCTCTGTTTGGGATTTTTCTCTGTCTTTGTTTGGGATTTTTCTCTCTCTCTGTTTGGGATTTTTCTCTGTCTCTGTTTGGGATTTTTCTCTCTCTCTGTTTGGGATTTTTCTCTCTCTCTGTTTGGGATTTTTCTCTCTCTCTGTTTGGGACTTTTCTCTCTCTCTGTTTGGGATTTTTCTCACTCTCTGTTTGGGTTTTTCTCTCACTCTGTATGTGGATTTTTGTCTCGCTCTGTTTGGGATTTTTCTCTCTATGCCTCTGTTTGGGATTTTTCTCTCACTCTGTTTGGGATTTTTCTCTCTCCCTGTTTGGGATTCCTCTCTCTCTGTTTGGGATTTTTCTCTCTCTCTCTGGGATTTTTCTCTCTCTCTGTTTGGGATTTTTCTCTCTCTCTGTTTGGGATTTTTCGCTCTCTCTGTTTGGGATTTTTCTCTCTCTCTGGGATTTTTCTCTCTCTCTGTTTGGGATTTTTCTCTCTCTCTGTTTGGGATTTTTCTCTATCTCTGGGATTTTTCTCTCTCTCTGTTTGGGATGTTTCTTTCTATCTGTTATGGATTTTTCTTTGTCTCTGTTTGGGATTTTTCTCTCTCTCTGTTTGGGATTTTTCTCTCTCTCTGTTTGGGATTTCTCTCTCTCTCTGTTTGGGATTTTTCTCTCTCTCTGTTTGGGATTTCTCTCTCTCTCTGTTTGGGATTTTTCTCTCTCTGGGATTTTTCTATCTCTCTGTTTGGGATTTTTCTCTCTCTCTGTTTGGGATTTTTCTCTCTCTATGTTTGGGATTTTTCTCTCTGTCTGTTTGGGATTTTTCTTTCTCTCTGTTTGGGATTTTTCTTTCTCTCTGTTTGGGATTTTTCTCTCTCTCTGTTTGGGATTTTTCTCACTCTCTCTCTGGGATTTTTCTCTCTCTCTCTTTGGGGTTTTTCTCGCACTCTGTTTGGGATTTTTCTCTCTCTGGGATTTTTCTCTCTCTCTGTTTGGGATTGTTCTCTCTCTCTGTTTGGGATTTTATCTCTCTCTGTTTGGGATTTTTCTCTCTCTCTGTTTGGGATTTTTCTCTATCTCTGTTTGGGATTTGTCTCTCTCTCTGTTTGGGATTTCACTCTGTCTCTGTTTGGGAATTTTTCTCTCTCTCCGGTATTTTTCTCTCTCTCTGTTTGGGATTATTCTCTCTCTCTGTTTGGGATATTTCTCTCTCTCTCTCTGTTTGGTATTTCTCTCTCTCTCTGTTTGGGATTTTCTCTCTCTCTGTTTGGGATTTTTCTCTCTCTCTGTTTGGGATTTTTCTCTCTCTCTGTTTGGGATT
The DNA here is from genome assembly GCF_964194155.1 of Cetorhinus maximus. Lineage (NCBI taxonomy): Eukaryota > Metazoa > Chordata > Chondrichthyes > Lamniformes > Cetorhinidae > Cetorhinus > Cetorhinus maximus. The sequence continues at coordinate 127,918,849 of NC_135889.1, forward strand.
TGTCTCTCTCTCTGTTTGGGATTTCACTCTGTCTCTGTTTGGGATTTTTCTCTCTCTCTGTTTGGTATTTTTCTCTCTCTCTGTTTGGGATTATTCTCTCTCTCTGTTTGGGATATTTCTCTCTCTCTCTCTGTTTGGGATTTTTCTCTCTCTCTGTTTGGTATTTTTCTCTCTCTCTGTTTGGGATTATTCTCTCTCTCTGTTTGGGATATTTCTCTCTCTCTCTCTGTTTGGGATTTTTCTCTCTCTCTGTTTGGGATTTTTCTCTCTCTCTGTTTGGGATTTTTCTCTCTCTCTGGGATTTTTCTCTCTCTCTGTTTGGGATTTTTCTCTCTCTCTGGGATTTTTCTTTCTCTCTGTTTGGGATTTTTCTTTCTCTCTGTTTGGGATTTTTCTCTCTTTCTGTTTGGGATTATCCTCTCTCTCTCTCTGGGATTTTTCTCTCTCTCTCTGGGATTATTCTCTCTCTCTGTTTGGGATTTTTCTCTCTCTCTGTTTGGGATTTTCTCTGTCTCTGTTTGGGATTTTTCTCTCTCTCTGTTTGGGATATTTCTCTCTCTCTGTTTGGGATTTGTCTCTCTCTCTGTTTGGGATTTCACTCTCTCTCTGTTTGGGATTTTTCTCTCTCTCTGGTATTTTTCTCTCTCTCTGTTTGGGATTATTCTCTCTCTCTGTTTGGGATATTTCTCTCTCTCTCTCTGTTTGGGATTTCTCTCTCTTTCTGTTTGGGATTTTTCTCTCTCTCTGTTTGGGATTTTTCTCTCTCTCTGTTTGGGATTTTTCTCTCTCTCTGTTTGGGATTTTTCTCTCTCTCTGGGATTTTTCTCTCTCTTTGTTTGGGATTTTTCTCTCTCTCTGTTTGGGAGTATTCTCTCTATCTGTTTGGGATTTTTCTCTCTCTCTGTTTGGGATTTTTCGCTCTCTCTGTTTGGGATTTTTCTCTCTCTCTGGGATTTTTCTCTCTCTCTGTTTGGGATTTTTCACTCTCTCTGGGATTTTTCTCTCTCTATGTTTGGGATTTTTCTCTCTATCTGTTTGGAATTTTTCTCTCTCTCTGGGATTTTTTTCTCTCTCTGTTTGTGATTTTTCTTTCTATCTGTTTGGGATTTTTCTTTGTCTCTGTTTGGGATATTTTTCTCTCCCTCTTTGGGATTTTACTCTCTCTCTGTTTGGGATTTTTCTCTCTCTCTGTATGGGATTTTTCTCTTTCTCTGTTTGGGATTTATCTCTCTCTCTGTTTGGGAATTCTCTCTCTCTCTGTTTGGGATTTCTCTCTCTCTCTGATTGGGATTTTTCTCTCTCTCTGTTTGGGATTTTTCTCTCTCTCTGTTTGGGATTTTTCTCTCTCTCTCTGTTTGGGATTTTTCTCTCTCTCTGTTTGGGATTTTTCTCTCTCTCTGTTTGGGATTGTTCTCTCACGCTGTTTTGGGGTTTTTCTCTCTCTCTGTTTGGGATTTTTCTCTCTCTCTGTTTGGGATTTTTCTCTCCCTCTCTCTGTTTGGGATCTCTCTCTCTCTCTGTTTGGGATTTTTCTCTCTCTCTGTTTGATATTTCTCTCTCTCTCTGTTTGGGATTTTTCTCTCTCTCTGGGATTTTTCTCTCTCTCTGTTTGGGATTTACCTCTCTCTCTGGGATTTCTCTCTCTCTCTGTTTGGGGTTTTTCTCTCTCTCTGTTTGGGATTTCTCTCTCTCTCTGTTTGGGATTTTTCTCTCTCTGGGATTTTTCTCTCTCTCTGTTTGGGATTTTTCTCTCTCTCTGTTTGGGATTTTTCTCTCTCTCTGTTTGGGATTTTTCTCTCTGTCTGTTTGGGATTTTTCTTTCTCTCTGTTTGGGATTATTCTTTCTCTCTGTTTGGGATTTTTCTCTCTCTCTGTTTGGGATTTTTTTCTCTCTCTCTCTGGGATTTTTCTCTCTCTCTGTTTGGGATTTTTCTCTCTCTCTGTTTAGGATTTTTCTCTCTGTCTGTTTGGGATTTTTCTCTCTCTCTGTTTGGGATTTTTCTTTCTCTCTGTTTGGGATTTTTCTCTCTCTCTGTTTGGTATTTCTCTCTCTCTCTGATTGGGATTTTTCTCTCTCTATGTTTGGGATTTTTCTCTCTATCTGTTTGGGATTTTTCTCTCTCTCTGGGATTTTTTTCTCTCTCTGTTTGTGATTTTTCTTTCCATCTGTTTGGGATTTTTCTTTGTCTCTGTTTGGGATATTTCTCTCTCTCTGTTTGGGATTTTACTCTCTCTCTGTTTGGGATTTTTCTCTCTCTCTGTTTGGGATTTTTTTCTCTCTCTCTGTTTGGGATTTATCTCTCTCTCTGTTTGGGAATTCTCTCTCTCTCTGTTTGGGATTTCTCCCTCTCTCTGATTGGGATTTTTCTCTCTCTCTGCTTGGGATTTTTCTCTCTCTCTGTTTGGGATTTTTCTCTCTCTCTCTGTTTGGGATTTTTCTCTCTCTCTGTTTGGGATTTTTCTCTCTCTCTGTTTGGGATTGTTCTCTCTCTCTGTTTTGGGATTTTTCTCTCTCTCTGTTTGGGATTTTTCTCTCTCTCTGTTTGAGATTTTTCTCTGCCTCTCTCTGTTTGGGATTTCTCTCTCTCTCTGTTTGGGATTTTTCTCTCTCTCTGTTTGGGATTTCTCTCTCTCTCTGTTTGGGATTTTTCTCTCTCTCTGGGATTTTTCTCTCTCTCTGTTTGGGATTTACCTCTCTCTGGGATTTCTCTCTCTCTCTGTTTGGGATTTTTCTCTCTCTCTGTTTGGGATTTCTCTCTCTCTCTGTTTGGGATTTTTCTCTCTCTGGGATTTTTCTCTCTCTCTGTTTGGGATTTTTCTCTCTCTCTGTTTGGGATTATTCTCTCTCTCTGTTTTGGATTTTTCTATCTGTCTATTTGGGATTTTTCTTTCTCTCTGTTTGGGATTTTTCTTTCTCTCTGTTTGGGATTTTTCTCTCTCTCTGTTTGGGATTTTTTTCTCTCTCTCTCTGGGATTTTTCTCTCTCTCTGTTTGGGATTTTTCTCTCTCTCTGTTTGGGATTTTTCTCTCTGTTTGTTTGGGATTTTTCTTTCTCTCTGTTTGGGATTTTTCTTTCTCTCTGTTTGGGATTTTTCTCTCTCTCTGTTTGGGATTTTTCTCTCTCTCTGTTTGGGATTTTTCTCTCTCTCTATTTGGGATTTTTCTCTCTCACGGTTTGGGATTCCTCTCTCTCTTTGTTTGGGATTTTTCTCTCTCTCTGTTTGGGATTATTCTCTCTCTCTGTTTGGGATTTTTCTCTATCTCTGTTTGGGATTTTTCTCTCTCTCTGTTTGGGATTTTGCTCTCTCTCTGTTAGGGATTTTTCTCTCTCTCTCTGTTTGGGATTTTTCTCTCTCTCTGTTTGGGATTTTTCACTCTCTCTGTTTGGGATTTTTCTCCCTCTCTGTTTGTGATTTTTCTCTCTCTCTCTTTCTGCGATTTTTCTCTCTCTCTGTTTGGGATCTTTCTCTCTCTCCGTTTGGGATTTTTCTTTATCTCTGTTTGGGATTTTTGACTCTCTCTGTTTGGGAATTTTCACTCCCTTTGTTTGGGATTTGTTGCTCTCTCTCTCTCAGGGACTTTTCTCTCTCTCTGTTTGGGATTTTTCTCTCTGTCTCACTGGGATTTTTCTCTCTCTCTGTTTGGGATTTCTCTCTCTCTGTTTGGGATTTTTCACTCTCTCTGGGATTTTTCTCTCTCTCTGTTTGGGATTTTTCTCTCTCTCTGGGATCATTCTCTCTCTCTGTTAGGGATTTTTCTCTCTCTCTGTTTGTGATTTTTCTCTCTCTCTGTTTGGGATTTGTCTCTCTCTCTGTTTGGGATTTCACTCTCTCTCTGTTTGGGATTTTTCTCTCTCTCTGTTTGGTATTTTTCTCTCTCTCTGTTTGGGATAATTCTCTCTCTCTGTTTGGGATATTTCTCTCTCTCTCTCTGTTTGGGATTTTTCTCTCTCTCTGTTTGGGATTTTTCTCTCTCTCTCTGTTTGGGATTTTTCTCTCTCTCTGTTTGGGAGTTTTCTCTCTCTCTGGGATTTTTCTCTCTGTTTGGGATTTTTCTCTCTCTGTGGGATTTTTCTCTCTCTTTGTTTGGGATTTTTCTCTCTCTCTGTTTGGGAGTTTTCTCTCTCTCTGTTTGGGATTTTTCTCTCTCTCTGTTTGGGATTTTTCTCTGCCTCTCTCTGTTTGGGATTTCTCTATCTCTCTGTTTGGGATTTTTCTCTCTCTCTGTTTGGGATTTCTCTCTCTCTCTGTTTGGGATTTTTCTCTCTCTCTGGGATTTCTCTCTCTCTCTGTTTGGGATTTACCTCTCTCTCTGGGATTTCTCTCTCTCTCTGTTTGGGATTTTTCTCTCTCTCTGTTTGGGATTTCTCTCTCTCTCTGTTTGGGATTTTTCTCTCTCTGGGATTTTTCTCTCTCTCTGTTTGGGATTTTTCTCTCTCTCTCATTGGGATTTTTCTCTCTCTCTGTTTGGGATTTTTCTCTCTCTCTGTTTGGGATTTTTCTTTCTCTCTTTTTGGGATTTTTCTTTCTCTCTGTTTGGGATTTTTCTCTCTGTTTGGGATTTTATTCTCTCTCTCTCTGGGATTTTTCTCTCTCTCTGTTTGGGATTTTTCTCTCTCTCGGTTTGGGATTTTTCTCTCTGTCTGTTTGGGATTTTTCTTTCTCTCTGTTTGGGATTTTTCTTTCTCTCTGTTTGGGATTTTTCTCTCTCTCTGTTTGGGATTTTTCTCTCTCTCTGTTTGGGATTTTTCTCTCTCTCTATTTGGGATTTTTCTCTCTCTCGGTTTGGGATTTCTCTCTCTCTCTGTTTGGGATTTTTCTCTCTCTCTGTTTGGGATTTTTCTCTCTCTCTGTTTGGGATTTTTCTCTCTCGCTGTTTGGGATTTTGTTCTCTCTCTGTTAGGGATTTTTCTCTCACTCTCTGTTTGGGGTTTTTCTCTCTCTCTGTTTGGGATTTTTCTCTCTCTCTGTTTGGGATTTTTCTCTCTCTCTGTTTGGGATTTTTCTCTCTCTCTCTCTCTGGGATTTTTCTCTCTCTCTGTTTGGGATTTTTCTCTCTCTCCGTTTGGGATTTTTCTTTGTCTCTGTTTGGGATTTTTGACTCTCTCTGTTTGGGAATTTTCACTCCCTTTGTTTGGGATTTGTTGCTCTCTCTCTCTCAGGGACTTTTCTCTCTCTCTGTTTGGGATTTTTCTCTCTGTCTCACTGGGATTTTTCTCTCTCTCTGTTTGGGATTTCTCTCTCTCTGTTTGGGATTTATCACTCTCTCTGGGATTTCTCTCTCTCTCTGTTTGGGATTTTTCTCTCTCTCTGGGATTTTTCTCTCTCTCTGTTTGGGATTTACCTCTCTCTCTGGGATTTCTCTCTCTCTCTGTTTGGGGTTTTTCTCTCTCTCTGTTTGGGATTTCTCTCTCTCTCTGTTTGGGATTTTTCTCTCTCTGGGATTTTTCTCTCTCTCTGTTTGGAATTTTTCTCTCTCTCTGTTTGGGATTTTTCTCTCTCTCTGTTTGGGATTTTTCTCTCTGTCTGTTTGGGATTTTTCTTTCTCTCTGTTTGGGATTATTCTTTCTCTCTGTTTGGGATTTTTCTCTCTCTCTGTTTGGGATTTTTTTCCCTCTCTCTCTGGGATTTTTCTCTCTCTCTGGTTGGGATTTTTCTCTCTCTCTGTTTAGGATTTTTCTCTCTGTCTGTTTGGGATTTTTCTTTCTCTCTGTTTGGGATTTTTCTTTCTCTCTGTTTGGGATTTTTCTCTCTCTCTGTTTGGTATTTCTCTCTCTCTCTGATTGGGATTTTTCTCTCTCTATGTTTGGGATTTTTCTCTCTATCTGTTTGGGATTTTTCTCTCTCTCTGGGATTTTTTTCTCTCTCTGTTTGTGATTTTTCTTTCCTTCTGTTTGGGATTTTTCTTTGTCTCTGTTTGGGATATTTCTCTCTCTATGTTTGGGATTTTACCCTCTCTCTGTTTGGGATTTTTCTCTCGCTCTGTTTGGGATTTTTCTCTCTCTCTGTTTGGGATTTATCTCTCTCTCTGTTTGGGAATTCTCTCTCTCTCTGTTTGGGATTTCTCCCTCTCTCTGATTGGGATTTTTCTCTCTCTCTGTTTGGGAATTTTCTCTCTCTCTGTTTGGGATTTTTCTCTCTCTCTCTGTTTGGGATTTTTCTCTCTCTCTGTTTGGGATTTTTCTCTCTCTCTGTTTGGGATTGTTCTCTCTCTCTGTTTTGGGATTTTTCTCTCTCTCTGTTTGGGATTTTTCTCTCTCTCTGTTTGAGATTTTTCTCTGCCTCTCTCTGTTTGGGATTTCTCTCTCTCTCTGTTTGGGATTTTTCTCTCTCTCTGTTTGGGATTTCTCTCTCTCTCTGTTTGGGATTTTTCTCTCTCTCTGGGATTTTTCTCTCTCTCTGTTTGGGATTTACCTCTCTCTGGGATTTCTCTCTCTCTCTGTTTGGGATTTTTCTCTCTCTCTGTTTGGGATTTCTCTCTCTCTCTGTTTGGGATTTTTCTCTCTCTGGGATTTTTCTCTCTCTCTGTTTGGGATTTTTCTCTCTCTCTGTTTGGGATTATTCTCTCTCTCTGTTTTGGATTTTTCTCTCTGTCTGTTTGGGATTTTTCTTTCTCTCTGTTTGGGATTTTTCTTTCTCTCTGTTTGGGATTTTTCTCTCTCTCTGTTTGGGATTTTTTTCTCTCTCTCTCTGGGATTTTTCTCTCTCTCTGTTTGGGATTTTTCTCTCTCTCTGTTTGGGATTTTTCTCTCTGTTTGTTTTGGATTTTTCTTTCTCTCTGTTTGGGATTTTTCTTTCTCTCTGTTTGGGATTTTTCTCTCTCTCTGTTTGGGATTTTTCTCTCTCTCTGTTTGGGATTTTTCTCTCTCTCTATTTGGGATTTTTCTCTCTCACGGTTTGGGATTCCTCTCTCTCTTTGTTTGGGATTTTTCTCTCTCTCTGTTTGGGATTATTCTCTCTCTCTGTTTGGGATTTTTCTCTATCTCTGTTTGGGATTTTTCTCTCTCTCTGTTTGGGATTTTGCTCTCTCTCTGTTAGGGATTTTTCTCTCTCTCTCTGTTTGGGATTTTTCTCTCTCTCTGTTTGGGATTTTTCACTCTCTCTGTTTGGGATTTTTCTCTCTCTCTGTTTGGGATTTTTCTCTCTCTCTCTTTCTGGGATTTTTCTCTCTCTCTGTTTGGGATCTTTCTCTCTCTCCGTTTGGGATTTTTCTTTATCTCTGTTTGGGATTTTTGACTCTCTCTGTTTGGGAATTTTCACTCCCTTTGTTTGGGATTTGTTGCTCTCTCTCTCTCAGGGACTTTTCTCTCTCTCTGTTTGGGATTTTTCTCTCTGTCTCACTGGGATTTTTCTCTCTCTCTGTTTGGGATTTCTCTCTCTCTGTTTGGGATTTTTCACTCTCTCTGGGATTTTTCTCTCTCTCTGTTTGGGATTTTTCTCTCTCTCTGGGATTATTCTCTCTCTCTGTTAGGGATTTTTCTCTCTCTCTGTTTGTGATTTTTCTCTCTCTCTGTTTGGGATTTGTCTCTCTCTCTGTTTGGGATTTCACTCTCTCTCTGTTTGGGATTTTTCTCTCTCTCTGTTTGGTATTTTTCTCTCTCTCTGTTTGGGATAATTCTCTCTCTCTGTTTGGGATATTTCTCTCTCTCTCTCTGTTTGGGATTTCTCTCTCTCTCTGTTTGGGATTTTTCTCTCTCTCTGTTTGGGATTTTTCTCTCTCTCTGGGATTTTTCTCTCTGTTTGGGATTTTTCTCTCTCTGTGGGATTTTTCTCTCTCTTTGTTTGGGATTTTTCTCTCTCTCTGTTTGGGAGTTTTCTCTCTCTCTGTTTGGGATTTTTCTCTCTCTCTGTTTGGGATTTTTCTCTGCCTCTCTCTGTTTGGGATTTCTCTATCTCTCTGTTTGGGATTTTTCTCTCTCTCTGTTTGGGATTTCTCTCTCTCTCTGTTTGGGATTTTTCTCTCTCTCTGGGATTTCTCTCTCTCTCTGTTTGGGATTTACCTCTCTCTCTGGGATTTCTCTCTCTCTCTGTTTGGGATTTTTCACTCTCTCTGTTTGGGATTTCTCTCTCTCTCTGTTTGGGATTTTTCTCTCTCTGGGATTTTTCCCTCTCTCTGTTTGGGATTTTTCTCTCTCTCTCTTTGGGATTTTTCTCTCTCTCTGTTTGGGATTTTTCTCTCTCTCTGTTTGGGATTTTTCTTTCTCTCTGTTTGGGATTTTTCTTTCTCTCTGTTTGGGATTTTTCTCTCTGTTTGGGATTTTATTCTCTCTCTCTCTGGGATTTTTCTCTCTCTCTGTTTGGGATTTTTCTCTCTCTCGGTTTGGGATTTTTCTCTCTGTCTGTTTGGGATTTTTCTTTCTCTCTGTTTGGGATTTTTCTTTCTCTCTGTTTGGGATTTTTCTCTCTCTCTGTTTGGGATTTTTCTCTCTCTCTGTTTGGGATTTTTCTCTCTCTCTATTTGGGATTTTTCTCTCTCTCGGTTTGGGATTTCTCTCTCTCTCTGTTTGGGATTTTTCTCTCTCTCTGTTTGGGATTTTTCTCTCTCTCTGTTTGGGATTTTTCTCTCTCGCTGTTTGGGATTTTGTTCTCTCTCTGTTAGGGATTTTTCTCTCTCTCTCTGTTTGGGGTTTTTCTCTCTCTCTGTTTGGGATTTTTCTCTCTCTCTGTTTGGGATTTTTCTCTCTCTCTGTTTGGGATTTTTCTCTCTCTCTCCCTCTGGGATTTTTCTCTCTCTCTGTTTGGGATTTTTCTCTCTCTCCGTTTGGGATTTTTCTTTGTCTCTGTTTGGGATTTTTGACTCTCTCTGTTTGGGAATTTTCACTCCCTTTGTTTGGGATTTGTTGCTCTCTCTCTCTCAGGGACTTTTCTCTCTCTCTGTTTGGGATTTTTCTCTCTCTCTGTTTGGGATTTCTCTCTCTCTGTTTGGGATTTATCACTCTCTCTGGGATTTCTCTCTCTCTCTGTTTGGGATTTTTCGCTCTCTCTGGGATTTTTCTCTCTCTCTGTTAGGGATTTTTCTCTCTCTCTGTTTGGGAATTCTCTCTCTCTCTCTGTTTGGGATTTTTCTTTCTATCTGTTTGGGATTTTTCTTTCTCTGTGTTTGAGATTTTTCTCTCTCTCTGTATGGGATTTTACTCTCTCTCTGTTTGGGATTTTTCTCTCTCTCTATTTGGGATTTTTCTCTCTCTCGGTTTGGGATTTCTCTCTCTCTCTGTTTGGGATTTTTCTCTCTCTCTGTTTGGGATTTTTCTCTCTCTCTGTTTGGGATTTTTCTCTCTCGCTGTTTGGGATTTTGTTCTCTCTCTGTTAGGGATTTTTCTCTCACTCTCTGTTTGGGGTTTTTCTCTCTCTCTGTTTGGGATTTTTCTCTCTCTCTGTTTGGGATTTTTCTCTCTCTCTGTTTGGGATTTTTCTCTCTCTCTCTCTCTGGGATTTTTCTCTCTCTCTGTTTGGGATTTTTCTCTCTCTCCGTTTGGGATTTTTCTTTGTCTCTGTTTGGGATTTTTGACTCTCTCTGTTTGGGAATTTTCACTCCCTTTGTTTGGGATTTGTTGCTCTCTCTCTCTCAGGGACTTTTCTCTCTCTCTGTTTGGGATTTTTCTCTCTGTCTCACTGGGATTTTTCTCTCTCTCTGTTTGGGATTTCTCTCTCTCTGTTTGGGATTTATCACTCTCTCTGGGATTTCTCTCTCTCTCTGTTTGGGATTTTTCTCTCTCTCTGGGATTTTTCTCTCTCTCTGTTTGGGATTTACCTCTCTCTCTGGGATTTCTCTCTCTCTCTGTTTGGGGTTTTTCTCTCTCTCTGTTTGGGATTTCTCTCTCTCTCTGTTTGGGATTTTTCTCTCTCTGGGATTTTTCTCTCTCTCTGTTTGGAATTTTTCTCTCTCTCTGTTTGGGATTTTTCTCTCTCTCTGTTTGGGATTTTTCTCTCTGTCTGTTTGGGATTTTTCTTTCTCTCTGTTTGGGATTATTCTTTCTCTCTGTTTGGGATTTTTCTCTCTCTCTGTTTGGGATTTTTTTCCCTCTCTCTCTGGGATTTTTCTCTCTCTCTGGTTGGGATTTTTCTCTCTCTCTGTTTAGGATTTTTCTCTCTGTCTGTTTGGGATTTTTCTTTCTCTCTGTTTGGGATTTTTCTTTCTCTCTGTTTGGGATTTTTCTCTCTCTCTGTTTGGTATTTCTCTCTCTCTCTGATTGGGATTTTTCTCTCTCTATGTTTGGGATTTTTCTCTCTATCTGTTTGGGATTTTTCTCTCTCTCTGGGATTTTTTTCTCTCTCTGTTTGTGATTTTTCTTTCCTTCTGTTTGGGATTTTTCTTTGTCTCTGTTTGGGATATTTCTCTCTCTATGTTTGGGATTTTACCCTCTCTCTGTTTGGGATTTTTCTCTCGCTCTGTTTGGGATTTTTCTCTCTCTCTGTTTGGGATTTATCTCTCTCTCTGTTTGGGAATTCTCTCTCTCTCTGTTTGGGATTTCTCCCTCTCTCTGATTGGGATTTTTCTCTCTCTCTGTTTGGGAATTTTCTCTCTCTCTGTTTGGGATTTTTCTCTCTCTCTCTGTTTGGGATTTTTCTCTCTCTCTGTTTGGGATTTTTCTCTCTCTCTGTTTGGGATTGTTCTCTCTCTCTGTTTTGGGATTTTTCTCTCTCTCTGTTTGGGATTTTTCTCTCTCTCTGTTTGAGATTTTTCTCTGCCTCTCTCTGTTTGGGATTTCTCTCTCTCTCTGTTTGGGATTTTTCTCTCTCTCTGTTTGGGATTTCTCTCTCTCTCTGTTTGGGATTTTTCTCTCTCTCTGGGATTTTTCTCTCTCTCTGTTTGGGATTTACCTCTCTCTGGGATTTCTCTCTCTCTCTGTTTGGGATTTTTCTCTCTCTCTGTTTGGGATTTCTCTCTCTCTCTGTTTGGGATTTTTCTCTCTCTGGGATTTTTCTCTCTCTCTGTTTGGGATTTTTCTCTCTCTCTGTTTGGGATTATTCTCTCTCTCTGTTTTGGATTTTTCTCTCTGTCTGTTTGGGATTTTTCTTTCTCTCTGTTTGGGATTTTTCTTTCTCTCTGTTTGGGATTTTTCTCTCTCTCTGTTTGGGATTTTTTTCTCTCTCTCTCTGGGATTTTTCTCTCTCTCTGTTTGGGATTTTTCTCTCTCTCTGTTTGGGATTTTTCTCTCTGTTTGTTTGGGATTTTTCTTTCTCTCTGTTTGGGATTTTTCTTTCTCTCTGTTTGGGATTTTTCTCTCTCTCTGTTTGGGATTTTTCTCTCTCTCTGTTTGGGATTTTTCTCTCTCTCTATTTGGGATTTTTCTCTCTCACGGTTTGGGATTCCTCTCTCTCTTTGTTTGGGATTTTTCTCTCTCTCTGTTTGGGATTATTCTCTCTCTCTGTTTGGGATTTTTCTCTATCTCTGTTTGGGATTTTTCTCTCTCTCTGTTTGGGATTTTGCTCTCTCTCTGTTAGGGATTTTTCTCTCTCTCTCTGTTTGGGATTTTTCTCTCTCTCTGTTTGGGATTTTTCACTCTCTCTGTTTGGGATTTTTCTCTCTCTCTGTTTGGGATTTTTCTCTCTCTCTCTTTCTGGGATTTTTCTCTCTCTCTGTTTGGGATCTTTCTCTCTCTCCGTTTGGGATTTTTCTTTATCTCTGTTTGGGATTTTTGACTCTCTCTGTTTGGGAATTTTCACTCCCTTTGTTTGGGATTTGTTGCTCTCTCTCTCTCAGGGACTTTTCTCTCTCTCTGTTTGGGATTTTTCTCTCTGTCTCACTGGGATTTTTCTCTCTCTCTGTTTGGGATTTCTCTCTCTCTGTTTGGGATTTTTCACTCTCTCTGGGATTTTTCTCTCTCTCTGTTTGGGATTTTTCTCTCTCTCTGGGATTATTCTCTCTCTCTGTTAGGGATTTTTCTCTCTCTCTGTTTGTGATTTTTCTCTCTCTCTGTTTGGGATTTGTCTCTCTCTCTGTTTGGGATTTCACTCTCTCTCTGTTTGGGATTTTTCTCTCTCTCTGTTTGGTATTTTTCTCTCTCTCTGTTTGGGATAATTCTCTCTCTCTGTTTGGGATATTTCTCTCTCTCTCTCTGTTTGGGATTTCTCTCTCTCTCTGTTTGGGATTTTTCTCTCTCTCTGTTTGGGATTTTTCTCTCTCTCTGGGATTTTTCTCTCTGTTTGGGATTTTTCTCTCTCTGTGGGATTTTTCTCTCTCTTTGTTTGGGATTTTTCTCTCTCTCTGTTTGGGAGTTTTCTCTCTCTCTGTTTGGGATTTTTCTCTCTCTCTGTTTGGGATTTTTCTCTGCCTCTCTCTGTTTGGGATTTCTCTATCTCTCTGTTTGGGATTTTTCTCTCTCTCTGTTTGGGATTTCTCTCTCTCTCTGTTTGGGATTTTTCTCTCTCTCTGGGATTTCTCTCTCTCTCTGTTTGGGATTTACCTCTCTCTCTGGGATTTCTCTCTCTCTCTGTTTGGGATTTTTCTCTCTCTCTGTTTGGGATTTCTCTCTCTCTCTGTTTGGGATTTTTCTCTCTCTGGGATTTTTCCCTCTCTCTGTTTGGGATTTTTCTCTCTCTCTCTTTGGGATTTTTCTCTCTCTCTGTTTGGGATTTTTCTCTCTCTCTGTTTGGGATTTTTCTTTCTCTCTGTTTGGGATTTTTCTTTCTCTCTGTTTGGGATTTTTCTCTCTGTTTGGGATTTTATTCTCTCTCTCTCTGGGATTTTTCTCTCTCTCTGTTTGGGATTTTTCTCTCCCTCGGTTTGGGATTTTTCTCTCTGTCTGTTTGGGATTTTTCTTTCTCTCTGTTTGGGATTTTTCTTTCTCTCTGTTTGGGATTTTTCTCTCTCTCTGTTTGGGATTTTTCTCTCTCTCTGTTTGGGATTTTTCTCTCTCTCTATTTGGGATTTTTCTCTCTCTCGGTTTGGGATTTCTCTCTCTCTCTGTTTGGGATTTTTCTCTCTCTCTGTTTGGGATTTTTCTCTCTCGCTGTTTGGGATTTTGTTCTCTCTCTGTTAGGGATTTTTCTCTCTCTCTCTGTTTGGGGTTTTTCTCTCTCTCTGTTTGGGATTTTTCTCTCTCTCTGTTTGGGATTTTTCTCTCTCTCTGTTTGGGATTTTTCTCTCTCTCTCTCTCTGGGATTTTTCTCTCTCTCTGTTTGGGATTTTTCTCTCTCTCCGTTTGGGATTTTTCTTTGTCTCTGTTTGGGATTTTTGACTCTCTCTGTTTGGGAATTTTCACTCCCTTTGTTTGGGATTTGTTGCTCTCTCTCTCTCAGGGACTTTTCTCTCTCTCTGTTTGGGATTTTTCTCTCTCTCTGTTTGGGATTTCTCTCTCTCTGTTTGGGATTTATCACTCTCTCTGGGATTTCTCTCTCTCTCTGTTTGGGATTTTTCGCTCTCTCTGGGATTTTTCTCTCTCTCTGTTAGGGATTTTTCTCTCTCTCTGTTTGGGAATTCTCTCTCTCTCTCTGTTTGGGATTTTTCTTTCTATCTGTTTGGGATTTTTCTTTCTCTGTGTTTGAGATTTTTCTCTCTCTCTGTATGGGATTTTACTCTCTCTCTGTTTGGGATTTTTCTCTCTCTCTGTTTGGGATTTTTCTCTCTCTCTGTATGGGATTTTACACTCTGTTGGGGATTTTTCTCTCTCTCTGTTTGGGATTTTTCTCTCTCTCTGTTTGGGATTTTTCTCTCTCTCTGTTTTGGATTTTTCTCTCTCTCTCTGTTTGGTATTTTTCTCTCTCTATGTTTGGGATTTTTCACTCTCTCTGTGATTTTTCTCTCTCTCTGTTTAGGATTTCTCTCTCTCTCTGTTTGGGATTTTTCTCTCTCTCTGGGATTTTTCTCTCTCTCTGTTTGGGATTTTTCTCTCTCTCTCTTTCTGGGATTTTTCTCTCTCTCTGTTTGGGATCTTTCTCTCTCTCCGTTTGGGATTTTTCTTTATCTCTGTTTGGGATTTTTGACTCTCTCTGTTTGGGAATTTTCACTCCCTTTGTTTGGGATTTGTTGCTCTCTCTCTCTCAGGGACTTTTCTCTCTCTCTGTTTGGGATTTTTCTCTCTGTCTCACTGGGATTTTTCTCTCTCTCTGTTTGGGATTTCTCTCTCTCTGTTTGGGATTTTTCACTCTCTCTGGGATTTTTCTCTCTCTCTGTTTGGGATTTTTCTCTCTCTCTGGGATTATTCTCTCTCTCTGTTAGGGATTTTTCTCTCTCTCTGTTTGTGATTTTTCTCTCTCTCTGTTTGGGATTTGTCTCTCTCTCTGTTTGGGATTTCACTCTCTCTCTGTTTGGGATTTTTCTCTCTCTCTGTTTGGTATTTTTCTCTCTCTCTGTTTGGGATAATTCTCTCTCTCTGTTTGGGATATTTCTCTCTCTCTCTCTGTTTGGGATTTCTCTCTCTCTCTGTTTGGGATTTTTCTCTCTCTCTGTTTGGGATTTTTCTCTCTCTCTGGGATTTTTCTCTCTGTTTGGGATTTTTCTCTCTCTGTGGGATTTTTCTCTCTCTCTGTTTGGGATTTTTCTCTCTCTCTGTTTGGGAGTTTTCTCTCTCTCTGTTTGGGATTTTTCTCTCTCTCTGTTTGGGATTTTTATCTGCCTCTCTCTGTTTGGGATTTCTCTATCTCTCTGTTTGGGATTTTTCTCTCTCTCTGTTTGGGATTTCTCTCTCTCTCTGTTTGGGATTTTTCTCTCTCTCTGGGATTTCTCTCTCTCTCTGTTTGGGATTTACCTCTCTCTCTGGGATTTCTCTCTCTCTCTGTTTGGGATTTTTCTCTCTCTCTGTTTGGGATTTCTCTCTCTCTCTGTTTGGGATTTTTCTCTCTCTGGGATTTTTCTCTCTCTCTGTTTGGGATTTTTCTCTCTCTCTCTTTGGGATTTTTCTCTCTCTCTGTTTGGGATTTTTCTCTCTCTCTGTTTGGGATTTTTCTTTCTCTCTGTTTGGGATTTTTCTTTCTCTCTGTTTGGGATTTTTCTCTCTGTTTGGGATTTTATTCTCTCTCTCTCTGGGATTTTTCTCTCTCTCTGTTTGTGATTTTTCTCTCTCTCGGTTTGGGATTTTTCTCTCTGTCTGTTTGGGATTTTTCTTTCTCTCTGTTTGGGATTTTTCTTTCTCTCTGTTTGGGATTTTTCTCTCTCTCTGTTTGGGATTTTTCTCTCTCTCTGTTTGGGATTTTTCTCTCTCTTTGGGATTTTTCTCTCTCTCGGTTTGGGATTTCTCTCTCTCTCTGTTTGGGATTTTTCTCTCTCTCTGTTTGGGATTTTTCTCTCTCTCTGTTTGGGATTTTTCTCTCTCGCTGTTTGGGATTTTGTTCTCTCTCTGTTAGGGATTTTTCTCTCTCTCTCTGTTTGGGGTTTTTCTCTCTCTCTGTTTGGGATTTTTCTCTCTCTCTGTTTGGGATTTTTCTCTCTCTCTGTTTGGGATTTTTCTCTCTCTCTCTCTCTGGGATTTTTCTCTCTCTCTGTTTGGGATTTTTCTCTCTCTCCGTTTGGGATTTTTCTTTGTCTCTGTTTGGGATTTTTGACTCTCTCTGTTTGGGAATTTTCACTCCCTTTGTTTGGGAGTTGTTGCTCTCTCTCTCTCAGGGACTTTTCTCTCTCTCTGTTTGGGATTTTTCTCTCTGTCTCACTGGGATTTTTCTCTCTCTCTGTTTGGGATTTCTCTCTCTCTGTTTGGGATTTATCACTCTCTCTGGGATTTCTCTCTCTCTCTGTTTGGGATTTTTCTCTCTCTCTGGGATTTTTCTCTCTCTCTGTTAGGGATTTTTCTCTCTCTCTGTTTGGGAATTCTCTCTCTCTCTCTGTTTGGGATTTTTCTTTCTATCTGCTTGGGATTTTTCTTTCTCTGTGTTTGAGATTTTTCTCTCTCTCTGTATGGGATTTTACTCTCTCTCTGTTTGGGATTTTTCTCTCTCTCTGTTTGGGATTTTTCTCTCTCTCTGTATGGGATTTTACACTCTGTTGGGGATTTTTCTCTCTCTCTGTTTGGGATTTTTCTCTCTCTCTGTTTGGGATTTTTCTCTCTCTCTGTTTTGGATTTTTCTCTCTCTCTCTGTTTGGTATTTTTCTCTCTCTATGTTTGGGATTTTTCACTCTCTCTGTGATTTCTCTCTCTCTCTGTTTAGGATTTCTCTCTCTCTCTGTTTGGGAATTCTCTCTCTGTCTGTTTGGGAATTCTCTCTCTCTCTGTTTGGGATTTTTCTCTCTCTGTGTTTGGGATATTTCTCTCTCTCTGTTTGGGATTTTTCTCTCTCTCTGTTTGGGATTGTTCTCTCTCTCTGTTTGGGATTTTTCTCTCTCTCTGTTTGGGATTTTTCTCTCTCTCTGTTTGGGATTTCTCTCTCTGTCTGTTTGGGAATTCTCTCTCTCTCTGTTTGGGATTTTTCTCTCTCCGTGTTTGGGATATTTTCTCTCTCTGTTTGGGATTTTTCTCTCTCTCTGTTTGGGATTTTTCTCTCTTTCTGTTTGGGATTTGTCTCTCTCTCTTTTTGGGATTTTTCTCTCTCTCTGTTTGGGATTTTTCTCTCTCTCTGTTTGGGATTTTTCTCTCTCTCTGTTTGGGATTTTTCTCTCTCTCTGTTTGGGATTTTTCACTCTCTCTGGGATTTTTCTCTCTCTCTGTTTAGGATTTCTCTCTCTCTGTTTGGGAATTCTCTCTCTCTCTCTCTGGGATTTTTCTCTCTCTCTGTTTGGGATTTTTCTCTCTCTCTGTTTGGGATTTTTCTTTGTCTCTGTTTGGGATTTTTGACTCTCTCTGTTTGGGAATTTTCTCTCCCTTTGTTTAGGATTTTTTGCTCTCTCTCTCTCAGGGACTTTTCTCTCTCTCTGTTTGGGATTTTTCTCTCTGTCTCACTGGGATTTCTCTCTCTCTCTGTTTGGGATTTTTCTCTCTCTCTGTTTGGGATTTTTCTCTCTCTCTGTTTGGGATTTTTCTCTCTCTCTGTTTGGGATTTTTCTCTCTGTCTGTTTGGGATTTTTCTTTCTCTCTGTTTGGGATTTTTCTTTCTCTCTGTTTGGGATTTTTCTCTCTCTCTGTTTGGGATTTTTTTCTCTCTCTCTCTGGGATTTTTCTCTCTCTCTGTTTGGGATTTATCTCTCTCTCTCTGTTTGGGATTTTTCTCTCTGTCTGTTTGGGATTTTTCTTTCTCTCTGTTTGGGATTTTTCTTTCTCTCTGTTTGGGATTTTTCTCTCTCTCTGTTTGGGATTTTTCTCTCTCTCTGTTGGGGATTTTTCTCTCTCTCTATTTGGGATTTTTCTCTCTCTCGGTTTGGGATTTCTCTCTCTCTCTGTTTGGGATTTTTCTCTCTCTCTGGGATTTTTCTCTCTCTCTGTTTGGGATTTTTCTCTATCTCTGTTTGGGATTTTTCTCTCTCTGTTTGGGATTTTGCTCTCTCTCTGTTAGGGATTTTTCTCTCTCTCTGTTTGGGGTTTTTCTCTCTCTCTGTTTGGGATTTTTCTCTCTCTCTGTTTGGGATTTTTCTCTCTCTCTCTCTCTGGGATTTTTCTCTCTCTCTCTCTCTCTGGGATTTTTCTCTCTCTCTGTTTGGGATTTTTCTCTCTCTCCGTTTGGGATTTTTCTTTGTCTATGTTTGGGATTTTTGACTCTCTCTGTTTGGGAATTTTCACTCCCTTTGTTTGGGATTTGTTGCTCTCTCTCTCTCAGGGACTTTTCTCTCTCTCTGTTTGGGATTTTTCTCTCTGTCTCACTGGGATTTTTCTCTCTCTCTGTTTGGGATTTCTCTCTCTCTGTTTGGGAATTTTCACACTCTCAGGGATTTTTCTCTCTCTCTGTTTGGGATTTTTCTCTCTCTCTGGGATTTTTCTCTCTCTCTGTTTGAAAATTCTCTCTCTCTCTCTGTTTGGGATTATTCTTTCTATCTGTTTGGGATTTTTCTTTCTCTGTGTTTGAGATTTTTCTCTCTCTCTGTATGGGATTTTACTCTCTCTCTGTTTGGGATTTTTCTCTCTCTCTGTTTGGGATTTTTCTCTCTCTCTGTATGGGATTTTACACTCTCTCTGTTGGGGATTTTTCTCTCTCTCTGTTTGGGATTTTTCTCTCTCTCTTTTTGGGATTTTTCTCTCTCTCTGTTTTGGATTTTTCTCTCTCTCTCTGTTTGGGATTTTTCTCTCTCTATGTATAGGATTTTTCACTCTCTCTGGGATTTTTCTCTCTCTCTGTTTAGGATTTCTCTCTCTCTCTGTTTGGGAATTCTCTCTCTCTCTGTTTGGGATTATTCTCTCTCTCTGTATGGGATTTCTCTCTCTCTCTCTGTTTGGGATTTTTCTCTCTCTCTGGGATTTTTCTCTCTCTCTGTTTCGGATTTTTCTCTCTCTCCTTTTGGGATTTTTCTCTCTCTCTGTTTGGGAATTCCCTCTCTCTCTCTGTTTGGGATTTATCTTTCTATCTGTTTGGGATTTTTCTTTCTCTGTGTTTGGGATTTTTCTCTCTCTCTGTATGGGATTTTACTCTCTCTCTGTTTGGGATTTTTCTCTCTCTCTGTTTGGGATTTTTCTCTCTCTCTGTATGGGATTTTACACTCTCTCTTTGGGATTTTTCTCTCACTCTGTTTGGGATTTTTCTCTCTCTCTGTTTGGGATTTTTCTCTCTCTCTGTTTGGGATTTTTCTCTCTCTCTCTGTTTGGGATTTCTCTCTCTCTCTCTGTTTGGGATTTTTCTCTCTCTCTGTTTGGGATTTTTCTCTCTCTCTGTTTGGGATTTTTCTCTCTCTCTGGGATTTTTCTCTCTCTCTGTTTGGGATTTACCTCTCTCTCTGGGATTTCTCTCTCTCTCTGTTTGGGGTTTTTCTCTCTCTCTGTTTGGGATTTCTCTCTCTCTCTGTTTGGGATTTTTCTCTCTCTGGGATTTTTCTCTCTCTCTGTTTGGGATTTTTCTCTCTCTCTGTTTGGGATTTTTCTCTCTCTCTGTTTGGGATTTTTCTCTCTGTCTGTTTGGGATTTTTCTTTCTCTCTGTTTGGGATTATTCTTTCTCTCTGTTTGGGATTTTTCTCTCTCTCTGTTTGGGATTTTTTTCTCTCTCTCTCTGGGATTTTTCTCTCTCTCTGTTTGGGATTTTTCTCTCTCTCTGTTTAGGATTTTTCTCTCTGTCTGTTTGGGATTTTTCTCTCTCTCTGTTTGGGATTTTTCTTTCTCTCTGTTTGGGATTTTTCTCTCTCTCTGTTTGGTATTTCTCTCCCTCTGATTGGGATTTTTCTCTCTCTATGTTTGGGATTTTTCTCTCTAACTGTTTGGGATTTTTCTCTCTCTCTGGGATTTTTTTCTCTCTCTGTTTGTGATTTTTCTTTCCATCTGTTTGGGATTTTTCTTTGTCTCTGTTTGGGATATTTCTCTCTCTCTGTTTGGGATTTTACTCTCTCTCTGTTTGGGATTTTTCTCTCTCTCTGTTTGGGATTTTTCTCTCTCTCTGTTTGGGATTTATCTCTCTCTCTGTTTGGGAATTCTCTCTCTCTCTGTTTGGGATTTCTCCCTCTCTCTGATTGGGATTTTTCTCTCTCTCTGCTTGGGATTTTTCTCTCCCTCTGTTTGGGATTTTTCTCTCTCTCTCTGTTTGGGATTTTTCTCTCTCTCTGTTTGGGATTTTTCTCTCTCTCTGTTTGGGATTGTTCTCTCTCTCTGTTTTGGGATTTTTCTCTCTCTCTGTTTGGGATTTTTCTCTCTCTCTGTTTGAGATTTTTCTCTGCCTCTCTCTGTTTGGGATTTCTCTCTCTCTCTGTTTGGGATTTTTCTCTCTCTCTGTTTGGGATTTCTCTCTCTCTCTGTTTGGGATTTTTCTCTCTCTCTGGGATTTTTCTCTCTCTCTGTTTGGGATTTACCTCTCTCTGGGATTTCTCTCTCTCTCTGTTTGGGATTTTTCTCTCTCTCTGTTTGGGATTTCTCTCTCTCTCTGTTTGGGATTTTTCTCTCTCTGGGATTTTTCTCTCTCTCTGTTTGGGATTTTTCTCTCTCTCTGTTTGGGATTATTCTCTCTCTCTGTTTTGGATTTTTCTCTCTGTCTGTTTGGGATTTTTCTTTCTCTCTGTTTGGGATTTTTCTTTCTCTCTGTTTGGGATTTTTCTCTCTCTCTGTTTGGGATTTTTTTCTCTCTCTCTCTGGGATTTTTCTCTCTCTCTGTTTGGGATTTTTCTCTCTCTCTGTTTGGGATTTTTCTCTCTGTTTGTTTGGGATTTTTCTTTCTCTCTGTTTGGGATTTTTCTTTCTCTCTGTTTGGGATTTTTCTCTCTCTCTGTTTGGGATTTTTCTCTCTCTCTGTTTGGGATTTTTCTCTCTCTCTATTTGGGATTTTTCTCTCTCACGGTTTGGGATTCCTCTCTCTCTTTGTTTGGGATTTTTCTCTCTCTCTGTTTGGGATTATTCTCTCTCTCTGTTTGGGATTTTTCTCTATCTCTGTTTGGGATTTTTCTCTCTCTCTGTTTGGGATTTTGCTCTCTCTCTGTTAGGGATTTTTCTCTCTCTCTCTGTTTGGGATTTTTCTCTCTCTCTGTTTGGGATTTTTCACTCTCTCTGTTTGGGATTTTTCTCTCTCTCTGTTTGGGATTTTTCTCTCTCTCTCTTTCTGGGATTTTTCTCTCTCTCTGTTTGGGATCTTTCTCTCTCTCCGTTTGGGATTTTTCTTTATCTCTGTTTGGGATTTTTGACTCTCTCTGTTTGGGAATTTTCACTCCCTTTGTTTGGGATTTGTTGCTCTCTCTCTCTCAGGGACTTTTCTCTCTCTCTGTTTGGGATTTTTCTCTCTGTCTCACTGGGATTTTTCTCTCTCTCTGTTTGGGATTTCTCTCTCTCTGTTTGGGATTTTTCACTCTCTCTGGGATTTTTCTCTCTCTCTGTTTGGGATTTTTCTCTCTCTCTGGGATTATTCTCTCTCTCTGTTAGGGATTTTTCTCTCTCTCTGTTTGTGATTTTTCTCTCTCTCTGTTTGGGATTTGTCTCTCTCTCTGTTTGGGATTTCACTCTCTCTCTGTTTGGGATTTTTCTCTCTCTCTGTTTGGTATTTTTCTCTCTCTCTGTTTGGGATAATTCTCTCTCTCTGTTTGGGATATTTCTCTCTCTCTCTCTGTTTGGGATTTTTCTCTCTCTCTGTTTGGGATTTTTCTCTCTCTCTCTGTTTGGGATTTTTCTCTCTCTCTGTTTGGGAGTTTTCTCTCTCTCTGGGATTTTTCTCTCTGTTTGGGATTTTTCTCTCTCTGTGGGATTTTTCTCTCTCTTTGTTTGGGATTTTTCTCTCTCTCTGTTTGGGAGTTTTCTCTCTCTCTGTTTGGGATTTTTCTCTCTCTCTGTTTGGGATTTTTCTCTGCCTCTCTCTGTTTGGGATTTCTCTATCTCTCTGTTTGGGATTTTTCTCTCTCTCTGTTTGGGATTTCTCTCTCTCTCTGTTTGGGATTTTTCTCTCTCTCTGGGATTTCTCTCTCTCTCTGTTTGGGATTTACCTCTCTCTCTGGGATTTCTCTCTCTCTCTGTTTGGGATTTTTCTCTCTCTCTGTTTGGGATTTCTCTCTCTCTCTGTTTGGGATTTTTCTCTCTCTGGGATTTTTCTCTCTCTCTGTTTGGGATTTTTCTCTCTCTCTCATTGGGATTTTTCTCTCTCTCTGTTTGGGATTTTTCTCTCTCTCTGTTTGGGATTTTTCTTTCTCTCTGTTTGGGATTTTTCTTTCTCTCTGTTTGGGATTTTTCTCTCTGTTTGGGATTTTATTCTCTCTCTCTCTGGGATTTTTCTCTCTCTCTGTTTGGGATTTTTCTCTCTCTCGGTTTGGGATTTTTCTCTCTGTCTGTTTGGGATTTTTCTTTCTCTCTGTTTGGGATTTTTCTTTCTCTCTGTTTGGGATTTTTCTCTCTCTCTGTTTGGGATTTTTCTCTCTCTCTGTTTGGGATTTTTCTCTCTCTCTATTTGGGATTTTTCTCTCTCTCGGTTTGGGATTTCTCTCTCTCTCTGTTTGGGATTTTTCTCTCTCTCTGTTTGGGATTTTTCTCTCTCTCTGTTTGGGATTTTTCTGTCTCGCTGTTTGGGATTTTGTTCTCTCTCTGTTAGGGATTTTTCTCTCTCTCTCTGTTTGGGGTTTTTCTCTCTCTCTGTTTGGGATTTTTCTCTCTCTCTGTTTGGGATTATTCTCTCTCTCTGTTTGGGATTTTTCTCTCTCTCTCTCTCTGGGATTTTTCTCTCTCTCTGTTTGGGATTTTTCTCTCTCTCCGTTTGGGATTTTTCTTTGTCTCTGTTTGGGATTTTTGACTCTCTCTGTTTGGGAATTTTCACTCCCTTTGTTTGGGATTTGTTGCTCTCTCTCTCTCAGGGACTTTTCTCTCTCTCTGTTTGGGATTTTTCTCTCTGTCTCACTGGGATTTTTCTCTCTCTCTGTTTGGGATTTCTCTCTCTCTGTTTGGGATTTATCACTCTCTCTGGGATTTCTCTCTCTCTCTGTTTGGGATTTTTCTCTCTCTCTGGGATTTTTCTCTCTCTCTGTTTGGGATTTACCTCTCTCTCTGGGATTTCTCTCTCTCTCTGTTTGGGGTTTTTCTCTCTCTCTGTTTGGGATTTCTCTCTCTCTCTGTTTGGGATTTTTCTCTCTCTGGGATTTTTCTCTCTCTCTGTTTGGAATTTTTCTCTCTCTCTGTTTGGGATTTTTCTCTCTCTCTGTTTGGGTTTTTTCTCTCTGTCTGTTTGGGATTTTTCTTTCTCTCTGTTTGGGATTATTCTTTCTCTCTGTTTGGGATTTTTCTTTCTCTTTGTTTGGGATTTTTTTCTCTCTCTCTCTGGGATTTTTCTCTCTCTCTGGTTGGGATTTTTCTCTCTCTCTGTTTAGGATTTTTCTCTCTGTCTGTTTGGGATTTTTCTTTCTCTCTGTTTGGGATTTTTCTTTCTCTCTGTTTGGGATTTTTCTCTCTCTCTGTTTGGTATTTCTCTCTCTCTCTGATTGGGATTTTTCTCTCTCTATGTTTGGGATTTTTCTCTCTATCTGTTTGGGATTTTTCTCTCTCTCTGGGATTTTTTTCTCTCTCTGTTTGTGATTTTTCTTTCCTTCTGTTTGGGATTTTTCTTTGTCTCTGTTTGGGATATTTCTCTCTCTATGTTTGGGATTTTACTCTCTCTCTGCTTGGGATTTTTCTCTCTCTCTGTTTGGGATTTATCTCTCTCTCTGTTTGGGAATTCTCTCTCTCTCTGTTTGGGATTTCTCCCTCTCTCTGATTGGGATTTTTCTCTCTCTCTGTTTGGGAATTTTCTCTCTCTCTGTTTGGGATTTTTCTCTCTCTCTCTGTTTGGGATTTTTCTCTCTCTCTGTTTGGGATTTTTCTCTCTCTCTGTTTGGGATTGTTCTCTCTCTATGTTTTGGGATTTTTCTCTCTCTCTGTTTGAGATTTTTCTCTGCCTCTCTCTGTTTGGGATTTCTCTCTCTCTCTGTTTGGGATTTTTCTCTCTCTCTGTTTGGGATTTCTCTCTCTCTCTGTTTGGGATTTTTCTCTCTCTCTGGGATTTTTCTCTCTCTCTGTTTGGGATTTACCTCTCTCTGGGATTTCTCTCTCTCTCTGTTTGGGATTTTTCTCTCTCTCTGTTTGGGATTTCTCTCTCTCTCTGTTTGGGATTTTTCTCTCTCTGGGATTTTTCTCTCTCTCTGTTTGGGATTTTTCTCTCTCTCTGTTTGGGATTATTCTCTCTCTCTGTTTTGGATTTTTCTCTCTGTCTGTTTGGGATTTTTCTTTCTCTCTGTTTGGGATTTTTCTTTCTCTCTGTTTGGGATTTTTCTCTCTCTCTGTTTGGGATTTTTTTCTCTCTCTCTCTGGGATTTTTCTTTCTCTCTGTTTGGGATTTTTCTCTCTCTCTGTTAGGGATTTTTCTCTCTGTTTGTTTGGGATTTTTCTTTCTCTCTGTTTGGGATTTTTCTTTCTCTCTGTTTGGGATTTTTCTCTCTCTCTGTTTGGGATTATTCTCTCTCTCTGTTTGGGATTTTTCTCTCTCTCTATTTGGGATTTTTCTCTCTCACGGTTTGGGATTCCTCTCTCTCTTTGTTTGGGATTTTTCTCTCTCTCTGTTTGGGATTATTCTCTCTCTCTGTTTGGGATTTTTCTCTATCTCTGTTTGGGATTTTTCTCTCTCTCTGTTTGGGATTTTGCTCTCTCTCTGTTAGGGATTTTTCTCTCTCTCTCTGTTTGGGATTTTTCTCTCTCTCTGTTTGGGATTTTTCACTCTCTCTGTTTGGGATTTTTCTCTCTCTCTGTTTGGGATTTTTCTCTCTCTCTCTTTCTGGGATTTTTCTCTCTCTCTGTTTGGGATCTTTCTCTCTCTCCGTTTGGGATTTTTCTTTATCTCTGTTTGGGATTTTTGACTCTCTCTGTTTGGGAATTTTCACTCCCTTTGTTTGGGATTTGTTGCTCTCTCTCTCTCAGGGACTTTTCTCTCTCTCTGTTTGGGATTTTTCTCTCTGTCTCACTGGGATTTTTCTCTCTCTCTGTTTGGGATTTCTCTCTCTCTGTTTGGGATTTTTCACTCTCTCTGGGATTTTTCTCTCTCTCTGTTTGGGATTTTTCTCTCTCTCTGGGATTATTCTCTCTCTCTGTTAGGGATTTTTCTCTCTCTCTGTTTGTGATTTTTCTCTATCTCTGTTTGGGATTTGTCTCTCTCTCTGTTTGGGATTTCACTCTCTCTCTGTTTGGGATTTTTCTCTCTCTCTGTTTGGTATTTTTCTCTCTCTCTGTTTGGGATAATTCTCTCTCTCTGTTTGGGATATTTCTCTCTCTCTCTCTGTTTGGGATTTCTCTCTCTCTCTGTTTGGGATTTTTCTCTCTCTCTGTTTGGGATTTTTCTCTCTCTCTGTTTGGGATTTTTCTCTCTGTTTGGGATTTTTCTCTCTCTGTGGGATTTTTCTCTCTCTTTGTTTGGGATTTTTCTCTCTCTCTGTTTGGGAGTTTACTCTCTCTCTGTTTGGGATTTTTCTCTCCCTCTGTTTGGGATTTTTCTCTGCCTCTCTCTGTTTGGGATTTCTCTATCTCTCTGTTTGGGATTTTTCTCTCTCTCTGTTTGGGATTTCTCTCTCTCTCTGTTTGGGATTTACCTCTCTCTCTGGGATTTCTCTCTCTCTCTGTTTGGGATTTTTCTCTCTCTCTGTTTGGGATTTCTCTCTCTCTCTGTTTGGGATTTTTCTCTCTCTGGGATTTTTCCCTCTCTCTGTTTGGGATTTTTCTCTCTCTCTCTTTGGGATTTTTCTCTCTCTCTGTTTGGGATTTTTCTCTCTCTCTGTTTGGGATTTTTCTTTCTCTCTGTTTGGGATTTTTCTTTCTCTCTGTTTGGGATTTTTCTCTCTGTTTGGGATTTTATTCTCTCTCTCTCTGGGATTTTTCTCTCTCTCTGTTTGGGATTTTTCTCTCTCTCGGTTTGGGATTTTTCTCTCTGTCTGTTTGGGATTTTTCTTTCTCTCTGTTTGGGATTTTTCTTTCTCTCTGTTTGGGATTTTTCTCTCTCTCTGTTTGGGATTTTTCTCTCTCTCTGTTTGGGATTTTTCTCTCTCTCTATTTGGGATTTTTCTCTCTCTCGGTTTGGGATTTCTCTCTCTCTCTGTTTGGGATTTTTCTCTCTCTCTGTTTGGGATTTTTCTCTCTCTCTGTTTGGGATTTTTCTCTCTCGCTGTTTGGGATTTTGTTCTCTCTCTGTTAGGGATTTTTCTCTCTCTCTCTGTTTGGGGTTTTTCTCTCTCTCTGTTTGGGATTTTTCTCTCTCTCTGTTTGGGATTTTTCTCTCTCTATGTTTGGGATTTTTCTCTCTCTCTCTCTCTGGGATTTTTCTCTCTCTCTGTTTGGGATTTTTCTCTCTCTCCGTTTGGGATTTTTCTTTGTCTCTGTTTGGGATTTTTGACTCTCTCTGTTTGGGAATTTTCACTCCCTTTGTTTGGGATTTGTTGCTCTCTCTCTCTCAGGGACTTTTCTCTCTCTCTGTTTGGGATTTTTCTCTCTCTCTGTTTGGGATTTCTCTCTCTCTGTTTGGGATTTATCACTCTCTCTGGGATTTCTCTCTCTCTCTGTTTGGGATTTTTCTCTCTCTCTGGGATTTTTCTCTCTCTCTGTTAGGGATTTTTCTCTCTCTCTGTTTGGGAATTCTCTCTCTCTCTCTGTTTGGGATTTTTCTTTCTATCTGTTTGGGATTTTTCTTTCTCTGTGTTTGAGATTTTTCTCTCTCTCTGTATGGGATTTTACTCTCTCTCTGTTTGGGATTTTTCTCTCTCTCTGTTTGGGATTTTTCTCTCTCTCTGTATGGGATTTTACACTCTGTTGGGGATTTTTCTCTCTCTCTGTTTGGGATTTTTCTCTCTCTCTGTTTGGGATTTTTCTCTCTCTCTGTTTTGGATTTTTCTCTCTCTCTCTGTTTGGTATTTTTCTCTCTCTATGTTTGGGATTTTTCACTCTCTCTGTGATTTTTCTCTCTCTCTGTTTAGGATTTCTCTCTCTCTCTGTTTGGGATTTTTCTCTCTCTCTGGGATTTTTCTCTCTCTCTGTTTGGGATTTTTCTCTCTCTCTCTTTCTGGGATTTTTCTCTCTCTCTGTTTGGGATCTTTCTCTCTCTCCGTTTGGGATTTTTCTTTATCTCTGTTTGGGATTTTTGACTCTCTCTGTTTGGGAATTTTCACTCCCTTTGTTTGGGATTTGTTGCTCTCTCTCTCTCAGGGACTTTTCTCTCTCTCTGTTTGGGATTTTTCTCTCTGTCTCACTGGGATTTTTCTCTCTCTCTGTTTGGGATTTCTCTCTCTCTGTTTGGGATTTTTCACTCTCTCTGGGATTTTTCTCTCTCTCTGTTTGGGATTTTTCTCTCTCTCTGGGATTATTCTCTCTCTCTGTTAGGGATTTTTCTCTCTCTCTGTTTGTGATTTTTCTCTCTCTCTGTTTGGGATTTGTCTCTCTCTCTGTTTGGGATTTCACTCTCTCTCTGTTTGGGATTTTTCTCTCTCTCTGTTTGGTATTTTTCTCTCTCTCTGTTTGGGATAATTCTCTCTCTCTGTTTGGGATATTTCTCTCTCTCTCTCTGTTTGGGATTTCTCTCTCTCTCTGTTTGGGATTTTTCTCTCTCTCTGTTTGGGATTTTTCTCTCTCTCTGGGATTTTTCTCTCTGTTTGGGATTTTTCTCTCTCTGTGGGATTTTTCTCTCTCTCTGTTTGGGATTTTTCTCTCTCTCTGTTTGGGAGTTTTCTCTCTCTCTGTTTGGGATTTTTCTCTCTCTCTGTTTGGGATTTTTATCTGCCTCTCTCTGTTTGGGATTTCTCTATCTCTCTGTTTGGGATTTTTCTCTCTCTCTGTTTGGGATTTCTCTCTCTCTCTGTTTGGGATTTTTCTCTCTCTCTGGGATTTCTCTCTCTCTCTGTTTGGGATTTACCTCTCTCTCTGGGATTTCTCTCTCTCTCTGTTTGGGATTTTTCTCTCTCTCTGTTTGGGATTTCTCTCTCTCTCTGTTTGGGATTTTTCTCTCTCTGGGATTTTTCTCTCTCTCTGTTTGGGATTTTTCTCTCTCTCTCTTTGGGATTTTTCTCTCTCTCTGTTTGGGATTTTTCTCTCTCTCTGTTTGGGATTTTTCTTTCTCTCTGTTTGGGATTTTTCTTTCTCTCTGTTTGGGATTTTTCTCTCTGTTTGGGATTTTATTCTCTCTCTCTCTGGGATTTTTCTCTCTCTCTGTTTGGGATTTTTCTCTCTCTCGGTTTGGGATTTTTCTCTCTGTCTGTTTGGGATTTTTCTTTCTCTCTGTTTGGGATTTTTCTTTCTCTCTGTTTGGGATTTTTCTCTCTCTCTGTTTGGGATTTTTCTCTCTCTCTGTTTGGGATTTTTCTCTCTCTTTGGGATTTTTCTCTCTCTCGGTTTGGGATTTCTCTCTCTCTCTGTTTGGGATTTTTCTCTCTCTCTGTTTGGGATTTTTCTCTCTCTCTGTTTGGGATTTTTCTCTCTCGCTGTTTGGGATTTTGTTCTCTCTCTGTTAGGGATTTTTCTCTCTCTCTCTGTTTGGGGTTTTTCTCTCTCTCTGTTTGGGATTTTTCTCTCTCTCTGTTTGGGATTTTTCTCTCTCTCTGTTTGGGATTTTTCTCTCTCTCTCTCTCTGGGATTTTTCTCTCTCTCTGTTTGGGATTTTTCTCTCTCTCCGTTTGGGATTTTTCTTTGTCTCTGTTTGGGATTTTTGACTCTCTCTGTTTGGGAATTTTCACTCCCTTTGTTTGGGAGTTGTTGCTCTCTCTCTCTCAGGGACTTTTCTCTCTCTCTGTTTGGGATTTTTCTCTCTGTCTCACTGGGATTTTTCTCTCTCTCTGTTTGGGATTTCTCTCTCTCTGTTTGGGATTTATCACTCTCTCTGGGATTCTCTCTCTCTCTGTTTGGGATTTTTCTCTCTCTCTGGGATTTTTCTCTCTCTCTGTTAGGGATTTTTCTCTCTCTCTGTTTGGGAATTCTCTCTCTCTCTCTGTTTGGGATTTTTCTTTCTATCTGCTTGGGATTTTTCTTTCTCTGTGTTTGAGATTTTTCTCTCTCTCTGTATGGGATTTTACTCTCTCTCTGTTTGGGATTTTTCTCTCTCTCTGTTTGGGATTTTTCTCTCTCTCTGTATGGGATTTTACACTCTGTTGGGGATTTTTCTCTCTCTCTGTTTGGGATTTTTCTCTCTCTCTGTTTGGGATTTTTCTCTCTCTCTGTTTTGGATTTTTCTCTCTCTCTCTGTTTGGTATTTTTCTCTCTCTATGTTTGGGATTTTTCACTCTCTCTGTGATTTCTCTCTCTCTCTGTTTAGGATTTCTCTCTCTCTCTGTTTGGGAATTCTCTCTCTGTCTGTTTGGGAATTCTCTCTCTCTCTGTTTGGGATTTTTCTCTCTCTGTGTTTGGGATATTTCTCTCTCTCTGTTTGGGATTTTTCTCTCTCTCTGTTTGGGATTGTTCTCTCTCTCTGTTTGGGATTTTTCTCTCTCTCTGTTTGGGATTTTTCTCTCTCTCTCTGTTTGGGATTTCTCTCTCTGTCTGTTTGGGAATTCTCTCTCTCTCTGTTTGGGATTTTTCTCTCTCCGTGTTTGGGATATTTTCTCTCTCTGTTTGGGATTTTTCTCTCTCTCTGTTTGGGATTTTTCTCTCTTTCTGTTTGGGATTTGTCTCTCTCTCTTTTTGGGATTTTTCTCTCTCTCTGTTTGGGATTTCTCTCTCTCTCTGTTTGGGATTTTTCTCTCTCTGGGATTTTTCTCTCTCTCTGTTTGGGATTTTTCTCTCTCTCTCTTTGGGATTTTTCTCTCTCTCTGTTTGGGATTTTTCTCTCTCTCTGTTTGGGATTTTTCTTTCTCTCTGTTTGGGATTTTTCTTTCTCTCTGTTTGGGATTTTTCTCTCTGTTTGGGATTTTATTCTCTCTCTCTCTGGGATTTTTCTCTCTCTCTGTTTGGGATTTTTCTCTCTCTCGGTTTGGGATTTTTCTCTCTGTCTGTTTGGGATTTTTCTTTCTCTCTGTTTGGGATTTTTCTTTCTCTCTGTTTGGGATTTTTCTCTCTCTCTGTTTGGGATTTTTCTCTCTCTCTGTTTGGGATTTTTCTCTCTCTTTGGGATTTTTCTCTCTCTCGGTTTGGGATTTCTCTCTCTCTCTGTTTGGGATTTTTCTCTCTCTCTGTTTGGGATTTTTCTCTCTCTCTGTTTGGGATTTTTCTCTCTCGCTGTTTGGGATTTTGTTCTCTCTCTGTTAGGGATTTTTCTCTCTCTCTCTGTTTGGGGTTTTTCTCTCTCTCTGTTTGGGATTTTTCTCTCTCTCTGTTTGGGATTTTTCTCTCTCTCTGTTTGGGATTTATCTCTCTCTCTCTCTCTGGGATTTTTCTCTCTCTCTGTTTGGGATTTTTCTCTCTCTCCGTTTGGGATTTTTCTTTGTCTCTGTTTGGGATTTTTGACTCTCTCTGTTTGGGAATTTTCACTCCCTTTGTTTGGGAGTTGTTGCTCTCTCTCTCTCAGGGACTTTTCTCTCTCTCTGTTTGGGATTTTTCTCTCTGTCTCACTGGGATTTTTCTCTCTCTCTGTTTGGGATTTCTCTCTCTCTGTTTGGGATTTATCACTCTCTCTGGGATTTCTCTCTCTCTCTGTTTGGGATTTTTCTCTCTCTCTGGGATTTTTCTCTCTCTCTGTTAGGGATTTTTCTCTCTCTCTGTTTGGGAATTCTCTCTCTCTCTCTGTTTGGGATTTTTCTTTCTATCTGCTTGGGATTTTTCTTTCACTGTGTTTGAGATTTTTCTCTCTCTCTGTATGGGATTTTACTCTCTCTCTGTTTGGGATTTTTCTCTCTCTCTGTTTGGGATTTTTCTCTCTCTCTGTATGGGATTTTACACTCTGTTGGGGATTTTTCTCTCTCTCTGTTTGGGATTTTTCTCTCTCTCTGTTTGGGATTTTTCTCTCTCTCTGTTTTGGATTTTTCTCTCTCTCTCTGTTTGGTATTTTTCTCTCTCTATGTTTGGGATTTTTCACTCTGTGATTTCTCTCTCTCTCTGTTTAGGATTTCTCTCTCTCTCTGTTTGGGAATTCTCTCTCTGTCTGTTTGGGAATTCTCTCTCTCTCTGTTTGGGATTTTTCTCTCTCTGTGTTTGGGATATTTCTCTCTCTCTGTTTGGGATTTTTCTCTCTCTCTGTTTGGGATTGTTCTCTCTCTCTGTTTGGGATTTTTCTCTCTCTCTGTTTGGGATTTTTCTCTCTCTCTCTGTTTGGGATTTCTCTCTCTGTCTGTTTGGGAATTCTCTCTCTCTCTGTTTGGGATTTTTCTCTCTCCGTGTTTGGGATATTTTCTCTCTCTGTTTGGGATTTTTCTCTCTCTCTGTTTGGGATTTTTCTCTCTTTCTGTTTGGGATTTGTCTCTCTCTCTTTTTGGGATTTTTCTCTCTCTCTGTTTGGGATTTTTCTCTCTCTCTTTTTGGGATTTTTCTCTCTCTCTGTTTGGGATTTTTCTCTCTCTCTGTTTGGGATTTTTCACTCTCTCTGGGATTTTTCTCTCTCTCTGTTTAGGATTTCTCTCTCTCTGTTTGGGAATTCTCTCTCTCTCTCTCTGGGATTTTTCTCTCTCTCTGTTTGGGATTTTTCTCTCTCTCTGTTTGGGATTTTTCTTTGTCTCTGTTTGGGATTTTTGACTCTCTCTGTTTGGGAATTTTCTCTCCCTTTGTTTGGGATTTTTTGCTCTCTCTCTCTCAGGGACTTTTCTCTCTCTCTGTTTGGGATTTTTCTCTCTGTCTCACTGGGATTTCTCTCTCTCTCTGTTTGGGATTTTTCTCTCTCTCTGTTTGGGATTTTTCTCTCTCTCTGTTTGGGATTTTTCTCTCTCTCTGTTTGGGATTTTTCTCTCTGTCTGTTTGGGATTTTTCTTTCTCTCTGTTTGGGATTTTTCTTTCTCTCTGTTTGGGATTTTTCTCTCTCTCTGTTTGGGATTTTTTTCTCTCTCTCTCTGGGATTTTTCTCTCTCTCTGTTTGGGATTTATCTCTCTCTCTCTGTTTGGGATTTTTCTCTCTGTCTGTTTGGGATTTTTCTTTCTCTCTGTTTGGGATTTTTCTTTCTCTCTGTTTGGGATTTTTCTCTCTCTCTGTTTGGGATTTTTCTCTCTCTCTGTTGGGGATTTTTCTCTCTCTCTATTTGGGATTTTTCTCTCTCTCGGTTTGGGATTTCTCTCTCTCTCTGTTTGGGATTTTTCTCTCTCTCTGGGATTTTTCTCTCTCTCTGTTTGGGATTTTTCTCTATCTCTGTTTGGGATTTTTCTCTCTCTGTTTGGGATTTTGCTCTCTCTCTGTTAGGGATTTTTCTCTCTCTCTGTTTGGGGTTTTTCTCTCTCTCTGTTTGGGATTTTTCTCTCTCTCTGTTTGGGATTTTTCTCTCTCTCTCTCTCTGGGATTTTTCTCTCTCTCTCTCTCTCTGGGATTTTTCTCTCTCTCTGTTTGGGATTTTTCTCTCTCTCCGTTTGGGATTTTTCTTTGTCTATGTTTGGGATTTTTGACTCTCTCTGTTTGGGAATTTTCACTCCCTTTGTTTGGGATTTGTTGCTCTCTCTCTCTCAGGGACTTTTCTCTCTCTCTGTTTGGGATTTTTCTCTCTGTCTCACTGGGATTTTTCTCTCTCTCTGTTTGGGATTTCTCTCTCTCTGTTTGGGAATTTTCACACTCTCAGGGATTTTTCTCTCTCTCTGTTTGGGATTTTTCTCTCTCTCTGGGATTTTTCTCTCTCTCTGTTTGAAAATTCTCTCTCTCTCTCTGTTTGGGATTATTCTTTCTATCTGTTTGGGATTTTTCTTTCTCTGTGTTTGAGATTTTTCTCTCTCTCTGTATGGGATTTTACTCTCTCTCTGTTTGGGATTTTTCTCTCTCTCTGTTTGGGATTTTTCTCTCTCTCTGTATGGGATTTTACACTCTCTCTGTTGGGGATTTTTCTCTCTCTCTGTTTGGGATTTTTCTCTCTCTCTTTTTGGGATTTTTCTCTCTCTCTGTTTTGGATTTTTCTCTCTCTCTCTGTTTGGGATTTTTCTCTCTCTATGTATAGGATTTTTCACTCTCTCTGGGATTTTTCTCTCTCTCTGTTTAGGATTTCTCTCTCTCTCTGTTTGGGAATTCTCTCTCTCTCTGTTTGGGATTATTCTCTCTCTCTGTATGGGATTTCTCTCTCTCTCTCTGTTTGGGATTTTTCTCTCTCTCTGGGATTTTTCTCTCTCTCTGTTTGGGATTTTTCTCACTCTCCTTTTGGGATTTTTCTCTCTCTCTGTTTGGGAATTCCCTCTCTCTCTCTGTTTGGGATTTATCTTTCTATCTGTTTGGGATTTTTCTTTCTCTGTGTTTGGGATTTTTCTCTCTCTCTGTATGGGATTTTACTCTCTCTCTGTTTGGGATTTTTCTCTCTCTCTGTTTGGGATTTTTCTCTCTCTCTGTATGGGATTTTACACTCTCTCTTTGGGATTTTTCTCTCACTCTGTTTGGGATTTTTCTCTCTCTCTGTTTGGGATTTTTCTCTCTCTCTGTTTGGGATTTTTCTCTCTCTCTCTGTTTGGGATTTCTCTCTCTCTCTCTGTTTGGGATTTTTCTCTCTCTCTGTTTGGGATTTTTCTCTCTCTCTGTTTGGGATTTTTCTCACTCTCTGGATTTTTCTCTCTCTCTATTAGGGATTTTTCTCTCTCTCTGTTTGGGAATTCTCTCTCTCTCTCTGTTTGGGATTTTTCTCTCTCTCTGTTTGGGATTTTTCTCTCTCTCTGTTTGGGATTTTTCTCTCTCTCTGTTTAGGATTTTTATCTCTCTCTGTTTGGGATTTTTCTCTCTCTCTCTGTTTGGGATTTCTCTCTCTCTCTGTTTGGGATTTTTCTCCCTCTCTGTTTGGGATTTTTCTCTCTCTCTGTTTGGGATTTTTCTCTCTCTCTGTTTGGGATTTTTCTCTCTCTCTGGGATTTTTCTCTCTCTTTGTTTGGGATTTTTCTCTCTCTCTCTGTTAGGGATTTTTCTCTCTCTCTGTTTGGGATTTTTCTCTCTCTCTCTGTTTGGGATTTTTCTCTCTCTCTGTTTGGGATTTTTCTCTCTCTCTGTTTGGGATTTTTCTCTCTCTCTGTTTGGGATTTTTCTCTCTCTCTGTTTGTGATTTTTCTCTCTCTCTGTTTGGGATTTTTCTCTCTCTCTGTTTGGGATATTTATCTCTCTCTGTTTGGGATTTTTCTCTCTCTCTCTGTTTGGGATTTTTCTCTCTCTCTGTTTGGAATTTTTCTCTCTCTCTGTTTGCGATTTTTCTCTCTCTCTGTTTGGTATTTTTCTCTCTCTCTGTTTGGGATTTTTCTCTCTCTCTGGGATTTTTCTCTCTCTTTGTTTGGGATTTTTCTCTCTCTCTCTGTTAGGGATTTTTCTCTCTCTCGGTTTGGGATTTTTCTCTCTCTCTGTTTGGGATTTTTCTCTCTCTCTGGGAATTCTCTATCTCTCTGTTTGGGTTTTTTCTCTCTCTCTGTTTGGGCTTTTTGTCTCTCTCTCTGTTTGGGATTTTTCTCTCTCTCTTTTTGGCATTTTTCTCTCTCTGTTTGGGATTTCACTCTCTCTCTGTTTGGGATTTTTTTCTCTCTCTCTCTTTGGGATTTTTCTCTCTCTCTGTTTGGGATTTCTCTCTCTCTCTGTTTGGGATTTCTCTCTCTCTGTGGGATTTATCTCTCTCTCTGTTTGGGATTTCTCTCCATCTCTCTGTTTGGGATTTCTCTCTCTCTCTCTCTTTGGGGTTTTTCTTTCTCTCTGTTTGGGATTTTTCTCTCTCTCTGCATGTGATTTTTCTCTCTCTCTGTTTGGGATTTTTCCCTCTCTCTGTTTGGGATTTTTCTCTCTCTGTTTGGGATTTTTCTGTCTCTCTGTTTGGGATTTCTCTCTCTCTGTGTTTGGGATTTTTCTCCCTCTCTGTTTGGGATTTTTCTCTGTCTCTGTTTGGGATTTCTCTCTCTCTCTGTTTGGGATTTTTCTTTCTCTCTCTGCTTGGGATTTTTCTCTCTCTCTGTTTGGGATTTTTCTCTCTCTGTGTTTGGGATTTTTCTCTCTCTCTGTTTGCGATTTTTCTCTCTCTGATTGGGATTTTTCTCTCTCTCTGTTTGGGATTTTTCTCATTCTCTGTTTGGGATTTTTCTCTCTCTCTGTTTGGGATTTTTCTCTCTCTCTGTTTGGGATTTTTCTCTCTCTCTGTTTGGGATTTTTCTCTCTCTCTGTTTGGGATTTATCTCTCACTCTGTTTGAGATTTTTCTCTCTCTCTGTTTAGAATTTTTCTCTCTCTCTGTTTGGGATTATTCTCTATCTCAGTTTGGGATTTTTCTCTCTCTCTCTTTGGGATTTTTCTCTCTCTCTCTTTGGGATTTTTCTCTCTCTCTGTTTGGGATTTTTCTCTCTCTCTGTTTGGGATTTTTCTCTCTCTGTTTGGGATTTTTCACTCTCTCTGTTTGAGATTTCTCTCTCTCTGTTTGGGATTTTTCTCTCTCTCTGTTTGGGCTTTTTCTCTCTCTCTGTTTGGGATTTATCTCTCTCTCTGTTTGGGATTTTTCTCTCTCTCTCTGTTTGGGATTTTTCTCTCTCTCTGTTTGGGATTTATCTCTCACTCTGTTTGAGATTTTTCTCTCTCTCTGTTTGGGATTTTTCTCTCTCTCTGTTTGGGATTTTTCTCTCTCTCTGTTTGGGATTTTTCTCTCTCTCTGTTTCGGATTTTTTTCTCTCTCTCTCTCTTAGGGATTTTTCTCTCTCTCTGTTTGGGATTTCTCTCTCTCTCTGTTTGGGATTTCACTCTCTCTCTGGGATTATTCTCTCTCTCTGTTTGGGATTTCACTCTCTCTCTCTGTTTGGGATTTTTCTCTCTCTCTGTTTGGGATTTCTCTCTCTCTGTTTGGGATTTTTCTCTCTCTCTGTTTGGGATTTTTCTCTCTCTCTGTTTGGGCTTTTTCTCTCTCTCTGTTTGGGATTTTTCTCTCTCTCTGCTTGGGATTTTTCTCTCTCTCTGTTTGGGATTTTTCTCTCTCTCTGTTTGGGATTTTTTTCTCTCTCTCTGTCTTTGGGATTTTTCTCTCTCTCTGTTTGGGATTTTTCTCTCTCTCTGTTTGGGATTTTTTTCTCTCTCTCTGTTTGGGATTTTTCACTCTCTCTGTTTGGGATTTTTTTCTCTCTCTCTCTCTTTGGGATTTTTCTCTCTCTCTGTTTGGGATTTTTCTCTCTCTCTCTGTTTGGGATTTTTCTCTCTCTCTGTTTGGGATTTTTCTCTCTCTCTGTTTGGGATTTTTCTCTCTCTCTGTTTGGGATTTTTCTCTCTCTATGTTTGGGATTTTTCTCTCTCTCTGTTTGGGTTATTTATCTCTCTCTGTTTGGGATTTTTCTCTCTCTCTCTGTTTGGGATTTCTCTCTCTCTCTGTTTGGAATTTTTCTCTCTCCCTGTTTGCGATTTTTCTCTCTCTCTGTTTGGGATTTTTCTCTCTCTCTGTTTGGGATTTTTCTCTCCTCTGGGATTTTTCTCTCTCTTTGTTTGGGATTTTTCTCTCTCTCTCCTG
>NC_135889.1:127954994-128091710 GCF_964194155.1 Cetorhinus maximus
GAGCTGACACTGAGACACACACACAGACTGTACAGGCACTGACACTGAGACACACACACATGGACCGTACAGGAGCTGACACTGAGACACACACACACGGACTGTACAGGAACTGACACTGAGACACACACACGGACTGTACAGGAACTGACACTGAGACACACACACAGACCGTACTGGAGCTGACACTGAGACACACACACAGACTGTACAGGAACTGACACTGAGACACACACACACGGACTGTACAGGCACTGACATTGAGACACACACACGGACCGTACAGGAACTGACACTGAGACACACACACACGGACCGTACAGGAGCTGACACTGAGACACACACACAGACCGCACAGGAGCTGACACTGAGACACACACACGGACCGTACAGGCACTGACACTGAGACACACACACACGGACTGTACAGGAACTGACACTGAGACACACACACACGGACTGTACAGGAACTGACACTGAGACACACACATGGACTGTACAGGAACTGACACTGAGACACACACACACACACACACACAGACCGTACTGGAGCTGACACTGAGACACACACACAGACTGTACAGGAACTGACACTGAGACACACACACACAACGACTGTACAGGAACTGACACTGAGACACACACACAGACCGTACTGGAGCTGACACTGAGACACACACACAGACTGTACAGGAACTGACACTGAGACACACACACATACTGTACAGGAGCTGACACTGAGACACACACACACGGACCGTACAGGAACTGACACTGAGACACACACACACGGACTGTACAGGAACTGACACTGAGACACACACACACGGACTGTACAGGAACTGACACTGAGACACACACACGGACTGTACAGGAGCTGACACTGAGACACACACACAGACTGTACAGGAGCTGACACTGAGACACACACACGGACTGTACAGGAGCTGACACTGAGACACACACACATACTGTACAGGAGCTGACACTGAGACACATACACATACTGTACAGGAGCTGACACTGAGACTCATACACATACTGTACAGGAGCTGACACTGAGACACATACACAGACCGTACAGGAACTGACACTGAGACACACACACATACTGTACAGGAGCTGACACTGAGACACATACACATACTGTACAGGAGCTGACACTGAGACACATACACATACTGTACAGGAGCTGACACTGAGACACACACACATACTGTACAGGAGCTGACACTGAGACACATACACATACTGTACAGGAGCTGACACTGAGACACATACACATACTGTACAGGAGCTGACACTGAGACACACACACAGACCGTACAGGAGCTGACACTGAGACACACACACGGACCATACAGGAGCTGACACTGAGACACACACACGGACAGTACAGGAGATGACACTGAGACACACACACAGACTGTACAGGAGCTGACACTGAGACACACACACGGACTGTACAGGAGCTGACACTGAGACACACACACGGACTGTACAGGAGCTGACACTGAGACACACACGGAACTTACAGGAGCTGACACTGAGACACACACACGGACAGTACAGGAGATGACACTGAGACACACACACAGACTGTACAGGAGCTGACACTGAGACACACACACGGACAGTACAGGAGCTGACACTGAGACACACACACGGACTGTACAGGAGCTGACACTGAGACACACACACGGACAGTACAGGAGCTGACACTGAGACACACACACGGACAGTACAGGAGCTGACACTGAGACACACACACGGACAGTACAGGAGCTGACACTGAGACACACACACGGACAGTACAGGAGCTGACACTGAGACACACACACGGACAGTACAGGAGATGACACTGAGACACACACATGGACCATACAGGAGCTGACACTGAGACACACACGGACTGTACAGGAGCTGACACTGAGACACACACACGGACAGTACAGGAGCTGACACTGAGACACACACATGGACCATACAGGAGCTGACACTGAGACACACACAGACTGTACAGGAGCTGACACTGAGACACACACACAGATTGTACAGGAGCTGACAATGAGACACACACACGGACCATACAGGAGCTGACACTGAGACACACACAGACTGTACAGGAGCTGACACTGAGACACACACACAGACTGTACAGGAGCTGACACTGAGACCCACACATGGACCATACAGGAGCTGACACTGAAACACACACGGACTGTACAGGAGCTGAGAATACACTGGTTTTCCTGGAAGTTTGTTGCATGACACTTTTATTTTGGAATATTTGAGTCGGCCGGAGTGTAGATAAACCTGCAGGAATCATTCTGCCTCTGTATTAGAGGCTGCGTACACTAATGGAATAGTAGAACTGTTATTCTCAGCATCCTGGTGTGTAATTGTGTCTTGTCATGTGGTCCCAGATCCCACACTGATTCTCATTAAGTGTCTATGGAAATGCCATCATCTGTTCATGGACTGATAATAGGAGTAATTTAAATAAATCACAGCCTCCTATTCTTCCCGGGATTTTCTCTTCTGAAACCTGTTTATCAACACTGAGCAGAGGCCCGAGTTCAAACAGAGGAAATTGTCAGCTGATAAATCCTGTCTGAGGAATGTGGAGAGGCAGTACAAATTAGACGATGCAGATGACATGGATGATGCAGCTGGTACGGGTGTCATGGATGACAAGCAGAGCACAGATGACACGGATTATACAGACAATACAGATGCTGCAAACAATGCGGATGATACGGACGCTATGGACAATATGGACGATATGGAAAATACGGACGATATGGACAATACAGATGCTATGGACGGTACAGACACTATGGACGATACAGACGCTATGGACAATACGGATGATATGGTTAATACAGATGCTATGGACAATACAGACGCTATGGACGATATAGATGATATGGTCAATGCAGACGCTATGGACGATACGGACAATATGGATGATACGGATGAAACAGACGCTATGGACGATACGGACAATATGGATGATACGGATGAAACAGACGCTATGGACGATACGGATGATACAGATGCTATGGACGAAACGAACAATACG
The DNA here is from genome assembly GCF_964194155.1 of Cetorhinus maximus. Taxonomy (NCBI): domain Eukaryota; kingdom Metazoa; phylum Chordata; class Chondrichthyes; order Lamniformes; family Cetorhinidae; genus Cetorhinus; species Cetorhinus maximus. The sequence goes on from NC_135889.1 coordinate 127,958,080, forward strand.
GACACTATGGACAATACAGGCAGTATGGACGATACGGACACTATGGACGAAATGGACGCTATGGACAATACGGACGCTATGGACGATATGGATGAAATGGACGCTTTGGACGCTATGGATGAAATGGACGCTATGGACGATATGGATGATACGGATGATACGGATGATATGGATGATATGGATGATATGGATGATATGGACGATATGGATGATATGGATGATACGGACACTATGGACGATATGGATGATATGGACACTATGGACGATATGGATGATACGGACACTATGGACGATATGGATGATATGGACGCTATGGATGATACGGATGATATGGACGATATGGATGATATGGACGCTATGGATGATACGGATGATATGGACGATATGGATGATATGGACGCTATGGACGATATGGATGATATGGACGATATGGATGATACGGATGATATGGACGATATGGATGATATGGACGCTATGGACGATATGGATGATATGGACGATATGGATGATACGGATGATATGGATGATATGGATGATATGGATGATATGGACGATATGGATAATATGGATGATACGGACACTATGGACGATATGGATGATATGGACACTATGGACGATATGGATGATACGGACACTATGGACGATATGGATGATACGGACGATATGGATGATACGGATGATATGGACGATATGGATGATACGGACGCTATGGACGATACGGACGCTATGGATGATACGGACGCTATGGATGATACGGATGATACGACCGATATGGATGATATGGACGATATGGATGATACGGATGCTATGGATGATACGGATGATACGAACGATATGGATGATATGGACGATATGGATGATACGGATGCTATGGATGATACGGATGATACGAACGATATGGATGATATGGACGATATGGATGATACGGATGCTATGGATGATATGGATGATACGGACGCTATGGACAATACAGACGCTGTGGATGATATGGATGATAGGGACACTATGGACGATATGAATGATACAGACACTATGGATGATACGGACGCTATGGTGGATATGGATGATATGGACGATATGGATGATATGGACACTATGGATGATTTGAATGATATGGACGATATGGATGCTATGGCCGATATGGATGATATGGACGATATGGACGATATGGATGATACGGACGCTATGGATGATATGAATGATATGGACGATATGGATGATATGGACGATATGGATGATACGGACGCTATGGATGATATGGACGATATGGATGATACGGACGCTATGGATGATATGGACGCTATGGATGATACGGACGCTATGGTGGATATGAATGATATGGACGATATGAATGATATGGACACTATGGACGATATGAATGCTATGGATGATACAGATGCTATGGACGTTATGGACAATATGCATGATACAGACGCTATGGACAATGTGGACGCTTTGGACGATTCAGATGCTATGGACAATATGGACGCTATGGACGATACAGAAGGTATGGACGATATGGACAATATGGACAATACAGATGCTATGGACAATACAGACATTGTGGATGATACAGATGATACAGACCCTACGGACGATATGGGCGATACGGATATTCTGGATGATATGGATGTTACAGGCATTACGGATGCTACAGACGCTATGGATGATACAGACGCTATAGATGATATGGACGCTATGGATGATATGGATCACATAGACGCTATGGATGATACAGACTCGATGGATGATATGGACGATATGGATGATGCAGTCAATACAGATGATACAGACAAAGTGGATGATGCCAAAGGTTATTGCAGAAAATAAAAGCTTATGATATAGGAGGTAACATATTGCCATGGATAGAAGATTGGCTGGCTAACAGGAAGCAGAGAGTAGGCATAAATGGGTCTTTTTCAGGTTTGCAAGATGTAGCGAGTGGTGTGCCACAGGGATCAGCGCTGGGACCTCAACTGTTTACCATTTATATAAATGACTTGTTGAAGGGACTGAAGGGATGGTTGCCAAATTTGCTGATAACACAAAGATAGGTAGGAAAGTAAGTTGTGAAGGGGACATAAGGAGGCTACAAACAGATATATATAGGGTTAAGTGAATGGGTGAAGATTTGGCAAATGGAGTATAATGTGGGAAAATGTGAAATTGTCCATTTTAGCAGGAAGAATAAAGGAGAAGCATATGATCTAAGTGGTGAGAGATTGCAGAGCGCTGAGGTGCAGAGGAATCTGGGTGTCCTAGTGCATGAATCATAAAAGGTTCATATGCAGGTACAGCGGGTAATTGGGAAAGCTAATAGAATGTTATTATTTATTGTGAGGGGAATTGAATACAAAAGTAGGGAGGTTATGCTTCAGTTGTACAGGGCACTGGTGAGACCACATCTGGAGTACTGTGTACAGTATTGGTCTCTTTATTTAAGGAAAGATGTTAATGCTTTAGGAGCAGTTCAGGAAAGGTTTACTAGATTAATACCTGGAATGAGCGGGTTTTCTTAAGAGGAAAGGTTGGACAGACCGGGCCTGGATCCACTGGAGTTTAGAAGAATGAGAGGTGATCTTATTGAAATATCTAAGATTCTGAGGGAATTTGACAGGGTGGGAATTGAGAGAATATGTCCCCGTCTGGGAGAGACTTGGGGACACACTTTAAAAATAAGGCGTCTCCCATTTAAGAAGAATTTTTTTTCTCTCCGAAGGTTGTGAATCTTTGGGGTCGGGGACGGGGACAGGGAGGGTGAGGTGGAGGGGGAGGGGAGGGGAGGAGACAGAGCAGGGAGGGGGTGGGGAGGGGACGGGGAGTGGGAGGGGAGGGGAGGGGGACGGGGAAGGGGAGGGGGAGAGGGAGGGGGACGGGGACGGGGAGGGGGAGAGGACGGGGACGGGGAGGGGGAGGGGAGGGGGAGGGGATGGGGACGGGGAGGGGAGGGGGAGGGGGATGGGGAGGGGACGGGGATGGGGAGGGGGATGGGGAGGGGGACGGGGACGGGGAGGGGGAGAGGACGGGGACGGGGAGGGGGATGGGAGGGGGAGGGGATGGGGACGGGGAGGGGAGGGGGAGGGGGATGGGGAGGGGACGGGGACGGGGAGGGGGATGGGGAGGGGGATGGGGACGGGGAGGGGGATGGGGAGGGGACGGGGAGGGGGACGGGGAGGGGACGGGGACGGGGAGGGGGACGGGGAGGGGGATGGGGAGGGGACGGGGAGGGGGACGGGGACGGGGAGGGGGACGGGGAGGGGGATGGGGAGGGGACGGGGAGGGGGATGGGGAGGGGGAGGGGGATGGGGAGGGGACGGCGGCAGGGAGGGGGAGGGGGATGGGGACGGGGACGGGGAGGGGGAGAGGGAGGGGGTGGGGAGGGGACGGGGGCGGGGAGGGGGAGGGGGAGGGGGATGGGGAGGGGACGGGGAGGGGGACGGGGACGGGGAGGGGGATGGGGAGGGGGATGGGGAGGGGACGGGGAGGGGGATGGGGAGGGGGAGGGGGATGGGGAGGGGACGGCGGCAGGGAGGGGGAGGGGGATGGGGACGGGGACGGGGAGGGGGAGAGGGAGGGGGTGGGGAGGGGACGGGGGCGGGGAGGGGGAGGGGGAGGGGGATGGGGACGGGGACGGGGAGGGGGAGAGGGAGGGGGTGGGGAGGGGACAGGGAGGGGGACGGGGAGGGGGACGGGGAGGGGGACGGGGATGGGGAGGTAGAGTGGGAGGGGATGGGGACGGGGAGGGGGACGGGGAGGGGACGGGGAGGGGGACGGGGAGGGGGAGGGGGATGGGGAGGTGGAGGGGGAGGGGACGGGGACGGGGAGGGGGACGGGGAGGGAACGGGGACAGGGATGGGGACGGGGAGGGGGCTGTAAAATGCAGTGAGCTGTTCTGAACTCCATCGACGTTGGCAGAGCGGTAAATCCCGGTCTTGGATTTTCAAAGCTCCTGCTCTGGGAATTTTTCTCCCAGCCGGAGTTTGGATTTGCTGAAGAGTCAATGGGGAGAAATCACACAGACTCTCAATGGTCTCCGTCCATGACAGGGAAATATTCCATATCCGAGCAGCCGGGATTGTTTGGTGAATCTCTCTGACCTGAAGCTCTGGTCCTGAGATTGGCCTCAACTATGATCTTCTGGGACCTTCACATCAGGCAGCCAGTTGTAAATATATTCCCGACAATACTCTCTCTTCACACCAGGAAACAAATTGCTTTTCCTCCATCACCTCAGGCTGACTGTGAGAATAATGAGAATCAGATTAAATTGCAACATGTTCACCTCCTGCCTCAGTCTGAGCGAAGCAAAAACCGGGAAAAGCTCCTGATTGTGGAAACAATGGAGATGTCCCCGGACTTGATTAAAGTTTCCAGGAAAACTGACTGGACAGAGATCCCGGGACAGAGATCCCGGGTCAGAGATCCCGGGTCAGAGATCCCGGGACAGAGATCCCGGGTCAGTGATACCGGGTCAGTGATCCCGGGTCAGTGATACCGGGTCAGTGATCCCGGGTCAGTGATGCCGGGTCAGTGATACAGGGTCAGAGATCCCGGGTCAGTGATCCCGGGTCAGTGATCCCGGGTCAGTGATACCGGGTCAGTGATGCCGGGTCAGTGATGCCGGGTCAGTGATGCCGGGTCAGTGATGCCGGGTCAGTGATACCGGGTCAGTGATACCGGGTCAGTGATACCGGTAGCTCTGCACTCCGAGGCTCATCCTCCTCAACTGGGAAATGATGCACTCCTGAGTGACCCTGACCAGAGTGACCAGACTGAGTGTGTCCAGACTCACTTGAGTGACAACACTGATCAGTCTGACTGCACTGAGAATGACAACACCAACCATAGTGACCAGAGTGGCCAGACAGGCCACACTGACCAGTCTGATGGCACTGAATGTGACCACATTGACCACACCAACCAGAGTGACCAGCCTGAAGGTGACCACACTGACCACACCAACCAGAGTGACCAGCCTGAAGGTGACCACACTGACCACACTAACCAGAGTGACCAGCCTGAGGGTGACTACACTGACCACACCAACCAGAGTGACCAGCCTGAGGGTGACCACACTGACTGCACCAACCAGTGACCAGACTGACCTGAGTGACCAGTTTGACCACACTGACCAGAGTGACCTCACTGAGAGTGACCACACTGAGAGTGACTGAACCAACCATACCAATCAGACTGACCACACCAACCAGGCTGACCAGACACCGGCCTCTTGCAGAACTGAGTCGCGAGCGCCCCATTCATTGGTCCATTGAGATTGTGAACAGTGGGAGTGAATGGAAAGGGGTTTGAACCTTTTTTCAATTCATTCACGGGATGTGGGTTTCACTGGCTAGTCCAGCATTTATTGCCCATCCTTAGTTGCCCTTGAGAAGGTGGTGGTGAGCTGCCTTCTTGAACCGCTGCAGTCCATGTGGTGTAGGTACACCCACAGTGCTGTTAGGGAGGGAGTTCCAGGATTTTGACCCAGTGACAGTGAAGGAACGGTGATATATTTCCCAGTCAGGATGGTGTGTTTATATGATGGCAGTCTGTAACTCAATCGGTGATATTTCACAGTTTTATTGAGCAGTTCCATGGACCAAGTTTAAAAAAACGAAAGTGCATTTTGCAAATTGAAAATGCTGAAAATGAAAGACAGGTTAGAAGGTCATTGTTTCTGCATTAAGGACTGCAGCAGTTTTGATAGAAAGCAGCAAAGCTGAATAAAATTATCTCCCATCTCAATCAGTGTTATATTACTGCTTTGCTGTGATAATCAGAGTTTGCACTGGGTTAAGAGCAGTTTGATTCTAAGGGCAGCGCTGTCACAGGCACTGTAGCAGTTTCTTCATTGGATTCCAAGTATCTTAAATCAATTCACTCCCAGTGATGAACGGCATTTAATATCAGTGTGTTCAGCTTCTCCCAGACACCTGTTGTGAGGATGAAATTACTCGGTTTTAAAGGGGGATTGCTGTATTTTTTGTTATTACTGTCCTGTGGTTGTCTCAGTCTCTAACTCTTGCTAAGTCAGGTGATCCTGAAGGATTTCCGATGGGTTTTCAATTCGGGAGAAATCAAATCATATTTCCGACCCTCCGTCATGTAAATCTGGGAATGTAGGATGTTACTTTCACCTACAACAGAGTCCAGAGGGAATACTGCAGCACTATTGCGCCTCCTCCTGGTGAACTGCTCTGGGCACACTGCCAAGTTCTAGGAGCAGCAAATACACGACCCTAACCCCAGGGAGGTACCTGTTCAACTTTACTCACAAACCCTTTAATTTTACATCCCGTCTAATACAAAGCTCTCCCTAGCTCCCCATGCCCTTTAATTTCCCAGCCATCCTAATCCTGTCCTCTGGCTCGCTGCCCAATAATCTCCAATCCACAGGGAGAACTATCACATCCTGCTCTCAACTGTGAAATCTCCGCACTATTCCAGGATCATCCTGAACTGCAAACCATCTTTTTAAACCCCTCTTCCCTGTCCCCTCCACCCTCACCTCCAGCAACAAGTGTGAGGAGCTCATGGATTTCTCTGTCACCAAGATCAAAACCATCCAATCAGCTGCCTCTGTCATGGCCCTTCCTTCCATTAGCCCATCTGGCCAAACTTCCTCTAAAGATCCTCTCCGCCCTAGTCTTAAATTTTCTCTAGTTTCTCTCCCATCACCCCTCATGCCCACCCTCACCCGAGCTCATCTTGTCCACAAGGCCCACTTCCTGTTTCCTTGATCCTATTCCTGCGAAACTGATCACCCAACTGCCCATCCTGACCCCTATGTTAGCCAATATTGTAAGCTGTTCTCTCTCGCCAGCTGCTTCCCTCTCACCTTTAAATCTGCTGTCATCAGCTCTCTCCTCAAAAACCAACCCTTGACCTCACCATCCTTACAAACTCCTGTCTCATCACCAACCTCCCTTTCCTCTCCAAAGTCCTTGAGCATGTTGTTGTCTCCCAAATCCATTCCCATCTTTCCCTGAAGTCCACTCTTGAATTACTTCAAACACAAGATCACAAGTAAGAGCACAAGTAGACCATGTGGCCAATTGAACATGATCCACCTTTCAATATGATCATTATATTGTATGCTTTTGAAAAATGTTTGGGGTGCAAATGGTGAACGTATGTTTTCCAAAGGAAGTCTCAAGTCCTGGGTTTCCCTGGCCGGCACTATCAGACTCCAAGGCACCACCTTTGCTGTATCCATAAGCTGAGATCCCATATCTCAGAGTTTCCCTCCTACCTTTTACCTGGAGAACTGATTGTTCATAAACCCTGGAAACTCACTCCAAAGCTTCAAAAACCCAGGACACTTCTACACTTCTCCTTGGTGATTCAAGCCTGTGGTCTCTAGTTCTGCCAAACTCTACTATTCCAGTTAATTCCCAGGTATCTCCCATTCCTTAATATCTTGCTGCATCCTGGTACATCTTTTCAACCACCTTCCTCTGTAGCCTGCACCATAAAGATCAGAGGTAAAGCTGAGCACATGAAGAGACATATTATAATAATCAAGACCTCTATAGTGTTCATGGGAAAATAGACGTGTTGTTTGATCCTTTTTATTATTGGCAAAACTCACAGAATTAAAAAAAATGTTTTCATTACTCAGTTGGCAGAAGTATCATCTTTTATTCAGAAGGCTGTAAATTCAAGTCCCACACCATGACATCATCTAGAGTAACACCTCAGTGCAGTACTGAGGGAATGCAGCAGTCAGCAATGCCTTATTTCAGATAGGGCACTAAGCCAAAGTCAGCTTGTTCAGGTGAATGTATATGATCTCATGTCACTATTAATAGGGGGGCAGGGAGTTCTCCAGAAGATGTTAAAGCCATGGCCATTATTGCTGCTATAGGCTTCACAGGCCTGTAACAGGAGTTGGCTTTCCTCCTGTGAACACAGCCTCTGCCAAGGTCTCTGCAAATGTTTGTTGAGCATCGGACCTGACCTGAACTGGGGAATATAAATAGGGTCAGGTCAGGCGGAGTATGGCCAAGTGGAACGGCATTCGGGGGGTTGGGGTGGGGGTGGGGAGGGTGGCAGGAAGATAATTAGGTCCTAATTATTTTCTTTTTCTGAGATATTTTCTTAGCAGGTGTCATAGAAATGGTTGGAACTTTATTAATATTGTTTGGACCTTCTGAAACCATAAGAGATGGGAACTGGAGTAGGTCATTTAACCCTTGGGGCCTGCTCTGTCATTCGGGAGGATCATGGCTGATCTTCTGCCTCAACTCCATCTTCCCACACTATTCCCAAATGCCTCGGCCCTTAGGACCCAAAAATATATTGATCTCTGCCTTGAATATACACTTTCTGCTATTTATGCTGCATATCCTAGCTAGCTCCATGCTATGCACAAAGTGCAATTATTTGTATGTTTTCATTTACCATTGGCAACTATCTAGTCGAATGCAACATTAAGTCATTTTTAAACTCTCTGTTACAAGCAATAACATTTAGAAATCGCCTCAGCCTAGTGCTGGAAAATAGGATTAGAATAGTTAGGTGCTTGTTTGACTGGCGCAGACTCGATGGACCGAAGGGCCTTTTTCTGTGCTGTAGACCTCTATGATACTATTAGGAGGCTGCAAAGAGATATAGACAGGTTAAGTGAGTAGGCAAAGGTCTGGCAAATGGAGTATAATGTGGGAAAATGTGAAATTGTCCATTTTGGCAGGAAGAATAAAAAAGAAGCATATTATCTAAATGGTGAGAGATTGCAGAGCGCTGAGGTGCAGAGGGATCTGGGTGTCCTAGTGCATGAATCATAAAAGGTTAATGTGCAGGTACAGCAAGTAATTAGGAAAGCTAATAGAATATTATAGTTTATTGTGAGGGGAATTGAATACAAAAGTAGGGAGGTTATGCTTCAGTTGTACAGGGCATTGGTGAGACCACATCTGGAGTACTGTGTACAGTATAGATTGCCTTATTTAAGGAAGGATGTAAATGCGTTTGAAGCAGTTCAGAGAAGGTTTACCGGACTAATACCTGGAATGGGCGGGTTGTATTATGAGGAAAGATTGGACAGACTAGGCTTGTATCTGCTGGAGTTTAGAAGAGTAAGAGGTGACTTGATTGAAACATAAGATCCTGAGGGGTCTTGACAGGGTGGATATGAAGAGGATGTTTCCTCTTGTGGAAGAGTCTAGAACTAGGGGTCACTGTTTAAAAATAAGGGGTCACTCATTTAGGACAGAGATGAGGAGAAATGTTTTCACTCAGAGGGTAGTGAGTCTTTGGAACTCTCTTCTTTGGAAGCAGAGTCTGAATATTTTTAAGGCAGAGGTGGATAGATTCTTGATTAACAAGGGGGTGAAAGGTTATCAGGGGTAGATGGGAATGTGGGATTGAGGTTACATTCAGATAAGCCATGATCCTATTGAATGGTGGAGCAGGCTCGAGGGGCCGAGTGGCCTCCTCCTGCTCCCAATTTGTGTGTTTGTATGTTCACATGGCAAATCTTGGCTTCAACTCCACTTTCCTGCCCATTCCCCATATCCCTTGAGAGGCCAAAAATCTGTCTATCCCGGCCTTAAATGTCTAAGCAGGATAGCGCATTATGCTGCAGGATGTCTTTGATGCCCCTATTTCAGCATCAAGCTTGTATAGTGAGCAAATGGCTTGGGCTCTGTTTATAAGGTTACTGATAAGACCAATCTTACAGCCTGTGGAAGTGTAAGAACCCCAATGTGATTTGACCCCTTTATGCTGCTCTATTGCCTCAATTGATGACTGCACCATAAAAAATACCCTCTTGAAACACGTCCACACTGTAAACTCACTTAAGCAGAAGCGGTTTGGCAGCACAATTAATGATACCGCCAAACACGTAGTAAATCTCTGACCATGTCCTTTCGGAAGGCGAGGAGTTTGTTGCATGCCTTCATCCCACTCCAAACAGGAAGAGGTATTTGCTGAGTTCAAACTCCTCTACTCCAAACTATCCCATCACAAACCAGCATCCAATGAAGGCACTGAATTCTCGAAAGCACGTCCAGCTGATCTGACATCTTTCAGGATACGGAATGACTTGGGCTGATTTTCACATGCAATGCAAATATCTGGGAGCATTGTGAGTCCTCAAGGTCAACCCAAGCATAAATATGCAGCACCTTCCAAACCCATGACCGCTACCATCGAGAAGGGCCAGGGGAGCAGATAGATGGGAACACCACCTCCTCGAAGTTCCCCTCCAAGTCACTCACCATCCTGACTTGGAAATATATCACCGTTCCTTCACTGTCGCTGGGTCAAAATCCTGGAACTCCCTTCCTAACAGCACCGTGGGTGTACCTACACCACATGGACTGCAGTGGTTCAAGAAGGCAGCTCACCACCACCTTCTCAAAGGCAATTAGGGACGAGCAATAAATACTGGCCAAGCCAGCGACTCCCACATCCTGTGAAAGAATGAAAAAGGTATGTAGACAAATTGGAGAAGCTGGGGCTGTTCTCTTTGGAGAAGAGAAGGTTGAGAGGAGATTTTTTAGAGGTATTCAAAATGATGAGGGGTCTGGACAGGGTAAATGGGGAGAAATTGTTCCCATTGTCAGAAGGATCGAGAACCCAAGGGCACAGATTCTGGGGAGGTGATGGCGTAGTGATGGTGTCACTGGGAACCAGGGTAATGTTCTGGGGACCCGGGTTTGAATACCACCATGGCAGATGGTGAAATTTGAATTCAATTTTTTTAAAAATCTGGAATTAAAAGTCAAATGAAGTTTGGAATTAAAAGTCTATTCGTAACCATGAAACCATTGTCATTCAAACATGTCTCGTTTACTAACCTGACCTGGTCTGGCCTACATGTGACTCCAGACCTACAGCAATGTGGTTGACTCTTAAGTGCCCTCTGAAATGACCTAGCAAATCACACAATTCTCTAGGGCGATTAGGGTTGGGCAATAAATGCTGGTCCAGCCAGTGAAGCCCACATCCTATGAACGAATAAAGAAAAAGGTAATTGACAAAGAAACCAATGGTGACATGAGGAAAATCTTTTTCACGCAGTGAGTGGTTAGGATCTGGAATGCACTGCCTGAGAATGTGGTGGAGGCAGGTTCAATCGAGGCATTCAAAAGAGAATTGGATCAATATCTGTAGAGAAAATATTTGCACAACGAGAGGAAAGGGAGGAGCGTGGGATGAGGTGAGCTGCTTACTGAGAGCTAGCACAGGTATGATGAGCTGAATGGCCTCCTCATCCTAGTCCTAAATGATCGATCCTTTATCCTGAGATTATGACTCCTAGTTCCAGACTCTCCAGTCTGTAATGTAATGAGATGGGATTAATTAATGATCTCATAGTAAAGGATCCTCTAGGGAATAGTGATCATAACATGCTAGAATTTCAAGTTCAGTTTGATAGTGAGAAACTTGAGTCCCACATTAGTGTTCTGGAGTTAAACAAAGGTAACTACATAGTTATGAGGGCAGATTTGGCTCTAGTGGACTGGGCAGGAAGACTTCAAGGTAGGACAGTTGATGAGCAGTGGCAGATATTTAAGGAGATATCCAATTCCTCCCAAGTAAAATATATTCCAAAGAAGAAGAAAGATGGTAAGAGGGGAAAAAGCATCCATGGCTAAGCAAGGAAGTTAAAGATAACATAAAGGCAAAAACTAAGGCATATCAAATTGCAACGGTCAGTGGCAGGCTGGAAGATTGGGAAACTTTAAAGATCAACTAAGGGTAACTAAAAAAAAATAAAAAGAGCAAAGGTAAATTATGAAAGAAAACTAGCGTAAAATATAAAAACTGATAGCAAAAGCTTCTACAAGTATATAAAAGGAAAGAGAGTAGCTAAAGTGAATGTTGGTCCTTTGGAGGACGAGACTGGTGAGTTAATAGTGGGGAACGCAGAAATGGCAGAGACGCTTAATCAATATTTTGCCTCAGTTTTCACAGTGGAGGACACTAGTACCACCCCAATAGTAACAGGTAGTGCAGAGGGTATAGAGAAGGAGGAACTTAGAACAATCACCATCGTTAGAGAAAAAGTACTGAGCAAACTATTGGGATTAAAGGGTGACAAGTCCCCAGAACCTGATGGCCTACATCCCAGGGTCTTAAAGGAAGTGGCAGTGGAGATAGTGGATGCATTGGCTATAATATTCCAAAATTCCCCGGATTCTGGAAAGGTTCCAGTGGATTGGAAAAATGCTAATATAGCGCTCTTATTCAAAAAGGGGGGAGGCAGAAAGTAGGAAACTATAGACCAGTTAGTTTAATGTCTGTCATTGGGAAATTGTTGGAATCCATTATTAAGGAAGTAGTAATGGGGCATTTGGAAAGTCAAAATGCAATCCAGCAGAGCCAGCATGGTTTTATGAAGAGTAAATCGTGTTTGACTAATTTACGAGAGTTCTTTGAAGATGTGACAAGCAAAGTGGATAATGGGGATCCTGTAGATGTAGGATATCTGGACTTCCAGAAGGTCTTTGATAAGGTGCTGCACCAAAGATTAATACACAAGATAAGATCACACGGAGTTAGGGGTAATATATTAGCTTGGATAGAGGATTGGCTAACCAACAGAAAGCAGAGAGTTGGGATAAATGGGTCTTTTTCTGGATGGCAAGCTGTAACTAGTGGGGTGCCACAGGGTTCGGTCCTTGGACCCCAACTATTTATAATCTATATTAATGACTTGGATTCAGGGATAGTAGGCACTAGAGCTAAACTTGCAGATGACACCAAAATAGGTGGGAAAGTAAGTTGCAATGAAGAAATAAGAAATTTAACAATTAACTAAAAGTTGCTGTTAGGGTTGGAAGGAGGTGAGTTTTAGTCCAGCCTTAAAACAGGGCTCATACAGGCTCTGCTTGCAGCTGAACCTAGTTAGATAACTGGCTTAATCAGGTTTTCAAAGGCGAGGTTCAGAGTGTATAAAAGTAGGCTATTTTATAGTGCTGACTTAGTCTGCACTGGGGTGCTGTTTTTGGCTGCAGTCGAGTGCTTCAGTTGGAGTTTGGTGACTGAGGGAGTGAGGGAGGAGGTGCTCCTTTCCCTTTCTACCTTTCCTCAGAAAGACAAGGGTGGCCTTGGAAAGTAGGAACTGGTGAGTAAGGTAGAAAAGTGTAATATTTTTGAAGTTGATATACTTGCATTGACCTGAGAAGCGCCAGGAATAAGGGAAATGTGGGCCAATATAATAAAGTAATATAAATAACCTAAATTAGAATAAAGTTAACATAAGGGAAGTAGAGTTAAGACGTGGCCGGGCAGCTCAGTCAAGTGTCCTGTAGTATTTGTGAAGTTATGGACGTTACCCGTGTCCTAGCTGACCACATGTGCAGGAAGTGCTGCAGCTGCAGAACATTGAGTTCCGGGTTTTAGACCTCGAGCGGCGGCTGGAGTCACTGTGGCACATCAACAAGGATAAGAGCTACATGGATAGCACCTTCAGAGAGGTGGTCACACCACAGCTTCAGGGCCTGGAGACAGAGAAAGAATGGGTGACCACCAGGCAGTCCAAGAAAAGTAGGAAGGCAGCGCAGCAGTCCCCTGGGGTCCCGCTCACAAATCAATTTTCCATTTTGGAAGCTGGTGAGGACACTAGTTCCTCAGAGGAGTGAGTCAGAGCAAAGATTGAGGCACCACAAGTAACTCGGCTGTACAGGAGGGGAGGAAGAAGAAAGGAAGAGCTATAGTGATAGAGGGTTCATTGGCTAGGGGAACAGACAGGTATTTCTGTGGCTACAGACGTGACTCCAGGATGGTATGTTGCCTCCCTGGTGCCAGGGTCAAGGATGTCACAGAACGGCTGCAGGACATCCTTCTGGGGGAGGATGATCAGCCAGAGGTTGTGGTCCACATTGGTACCAATGACTTAGGTAGGAAAGGGGGTGTGGTCCTGCGATCAGAATTTAAGGAGCTAGGTGGAAAATTAGCAAGCAGGACCTCTAATGTAGTAATCTCCAGATTGCTCCCAGTGCCACTTGCCAGTGAGTACAGAAATAGGAGGATAAGTTATATGAATGTGTGGCTGGAAAGATGGTGCAGGATGGATGGCTTTAGATTCCTGGGACATTGGAACTGACTCTGGGAGAGATGGCACCTGTACAAGCCGGACAGGCTGCACCTGAACAGAGCTGGAACTGAGTTCCTTGCGGGGTATTTTGCTAGTGCCATTGGGAGGGCTTTAAACTAACTCGGCAGGGGTCTGTGAACCAAGAAACAATATTAGAGAGGAATACCAGGGTGCACAAAATATTGGGAGGGACAGATAGCTCTAGTATAGAGAATAGTAAGTTAATAGGTAAAGTTGGGGTAGGGGAGAAAGTAACAAAATCTAAATCAGGGTTACTATGCACGTATGTGAATGGACGGAGTATAGTAAATAAAATTGGGGAGTTACAGGCACAGATTGTCATGTGGAAATATGATGTGGGGATAACAGAGACCTGGCTCAAGGAAGGGCAGGACTGGGTGTTGATGAATGGGTATTTATCAATGAAGAGTGCGTAACAGACATCGGCAAAATAAGACCATCAAATGCCGAGCCAAGCTACATGGTCAGATGATGAAGATAAGCAGAATATCGATACACAGAATAAGCAGACATTCACACAGTGAACATTAAGGAATGTATTGACCCTGTGGTACCAATAGAAGCCTTTGCTACTGTCCAGACTATACGCCCACGGATATGGTGTCAACATTATCTCTCCGCAAATATCTAATTATTTATGATCTATTTGCAAAACTGGATGCTCATGCAGGTGCAGACATCCTTCCAGCTTATACATTGAAATATATCTACCATCCAGGGCAAGTGACGATTTGACCAACCACAGCCAAACTCACCGCATACAATGTCCAGGAGATTCCATCCCTGGGATCCATTACATTCAAATGTTGCTACAAAAACTCACCCAGGTCACCCCAGAGATTTTATATTGTGGACACAGTGGGTGAAGTGAGCACAGACCTACCAGAGTGCAGGGGCCTGTCCTTGTGAGCACAGACCTACCAGAGTGCAGGGGCCTGTCCTTGTGAGGGAGCACAGACCTACCAGAGTGCAGGGGCCTGTCCTTGCTTACCACCCATTGTATGGTCAGAACAATGAGCACAGGGAGCACCATTGAAAACTCTGTGCTTACACTGCAAAAAGACCACCAAACTCTGCAGCACAGATCATCAGCCGACAGGCTACGTAGCCTGGTCTGAAGCAAATATGTATACTGATATGTATATGAAATATACCATGTATATGTATATGATATGAATATGTATATGTAAATGTAAATGTATATGTATATGGTATGAAATACGTAGCCTGGTCTGAAGCAAATATGTATACTGATTCCAAACTTGCAAACTTCACCCGACTGGAACCACTACAGAATTACTGTTCAGCAGACAGTGTGGACAAGCATTCTCATTCAACAATACTCCCAGCTGTAAGAGGTGCCTTAATTGAAAAACAGGGGAGGGTGAGAGATGTCCACGACCAGCATGTCAGCAACAAATTACCCGTCCACAATGCCAGACAAAATGTTTCAGTACCAAACCCAACCAATGGCACATGGAATCCAATGCAAATCGTCAAGTATGTGCCCAGAGCTAAAATCATATTAAGTACAAACACCAAGTGACATGTCAGTGTTAATGAAACAAATAGCAAATCAGACAAATAACACAACAGAAACATGGTCTAAGACACAACCCAAAATTGCATCCCTACCAACAAACACTTAAGGTAATCTCAAACCAAGGTCACAATGACTAAGTCTTGACATATGAGTAAACCAGTAATACACATCAGAGACTCATAACTTTATTGCCCTGTAGAGAATATATCCAAACACAACATACTTTTTTTGATGTAGTGTAAATAGTTTTTGATTCTTAAAGGATGAAACTTTAATTTAGAAGAAAAGGGGATGTTTGATGTAAAGTACATGTACTGTTAAGGGAGCATTTCTTAAAGTACAATCCATCACTAGGCACCACATGGCAGGATGTGATGTATAATCCCAGGACTCTGTAGACAGAGTACATCAGCAGTCCTCTAGGTCAGATGTGTCTACAGAGCCTTCCAGTTACCATTCTCTGTATAGAGACTTGTCTTCAAATAAAGAACACACATTATTGTTTTACCAATCCTTGTATGATTGATTGGTAGGTTTGCAGTAAACAGAAGAATGCAGCAACTTACTCAGACTGTCCTCATAGGACAAGACTCTTCCCAGGAAACAATTCAGTCAGCATTTGTAGCACTACCTCTAGGGCAAGATGTCCTTCCTTTGGTAAAGGGACCAAAACTGTACACAATATTTCAAGTGAAGCCTTACCAAAGCTCAGTATAATTTTAGCAAGGCTTCCTTACTCTTATACTCCAATCCCCTTGCATTAAAGGCTAACAGAATATTTGCTTTCCTAACTGTTTGCGATACCTGAATGTTACCCCCGAGTGATTCATGCAGAAGGACTTTCAAATCCAAAATCCTCCGAATTCCAAAATTTACTGGTATCTCACCTTTTAAAAACTATTCTGCTTTTCCAATCTCCCTGTCATAGTCAAAACGCTAACAACCCCCACATTGCACTGCCCTTGTCAATTTTCTGATTAACCATTACATCCCTGTGCTACCTCTTTTGTGTCCGCACTGCTTATTTTCATACTTAGCTTTCTATCATCTGCAAACCTGAATATATTACTATTGATTCCCTAAGTCATTAATATTGACTATAAATGGCTCAGGCCCCATCATTTGTCCTTAAGCCACCCAATTAGTTACACCAGCAACCGGCCATATCCTTAAATATTCTACTCAGCCTAATCCCATTATTTGGACACATCACCCATTCTCGATTTCACATGATATGTGATGCTCTCAGTGAGTTTATGGACAAGACCTTATGCGTATTTACAGCTACCTCACAAGATGAAAATTGTTGCTGAATTCTGTGATAAATGGAGATATTGTATTTACTGTAAAGGCAATGGAAAGGCTGGAGACATTAGTGATGCGTGACTGCTCCCTTCTGGATAGAGCTGGAAACTGCAGAGAAATAGAGCAGAATATTTTATTCATTCATTAATAAAATGTAGGCATCACAGGCTAGGCCAGCATTTGTTGCCCATTCCTAGTTGCCCTTGAGAAGTTGGGGGTGAGCTGCCTTCTTGAACCGCTGCAGTCCATGTGGTGTAGGTACACCCACAGTGCTGTTAGGAAGAGAGTTCCAGGACTTTGACCCAGTGACAGTGAAAGAACGGGATATATTTCCAAGTCAGGATGGTGAGTGACTTGGAGGGGAACTTCCAGGTAGGTGGTGGTGTTCCCATGCGTCTGCTGCCCTTGTCCTTCTAGATGGTAGAGGTCACGGGTTTGGAAGGTGCTGTCGAAGGAGCCTTGGTGAATTCCTGCAGTGCATCTTGTAGATGGTACACACACTGCTGCTACTGTGCGTCGGTGGTGGAGGGAGTGAATGTTTGTGGATGGGGTGCCAATCAAGCAGGGCTGCTTTGTCCTGGATGGTGTCAAGCTTCCTGAGTGTTTTGGGACCTGCATTCATCCAGGCAAGTGGGGAGTATTCCAACATTATACATCTTTATACATTAATGATCTAGATGAAGGAACTGAGAGCATCCTGGCTAAGTTTGCAGATGATTCAAAGATAGGTGGAGGGACAGGTAGTATTGAGGAGGACGGGAGGCTGCAGAAGGATTTGGACAGGTTAGGAGAATGGGCAAAGAAGTGGCAGATGGAATACACCGTTGGGAAGTGTGAGGTCATGCACTTTGGTAGGAAGAATAGAGGCATAGACTATTTTCTAAATGGGGAGAGAATTCAGAAATCTGGAGTGTAAAGGGACTTGGGAGTCCTAGTCCAGGATTGTCTTAAGGTTAACTTGCAGGTTGAGTCGGTAGTTAGGAAGGCAAATGCAATGTTGGCATTTATTTTGAGAGGACTAGAATATAAAAGCAGGGATGTGCTGCTGAGGCTTTATAAGGCTCTGGTCAGACCACATTTAGAATATTGTGAGCAATTTTGGGCCCCGTATCTCAGGAAGGATGTGCTGGCCCTGGAGAGGGTCCAGAGGAGGTTCACAAGAATGATCCCAGGAATGAAAGGCTTAACATATGAGGAACGTATGAGGGCTCTGGGTCTATACTCGATGGAGTTTAGAAGGATGATGGGGGATCTGATTGAAACTTACAGAATACTGAAAGGCCTGGATAGAGTGGACGTGGGGAAGATGTTTCCATTAGTAGGAGAGACTAGGACCCAAGGGCACAGCCTCAGAGTAAAGGGAAGACCTTTTAGAACAGAGATGAGGAGAAACTTCTTTAGCCAGAGAGTGGTGAATGTATGGAATTCATTGCCACAGAAGGCTGTGGAGGCCAGGTCATTGAGTATATTTAAGACCGAGATAGATAGGTTCTTGATTGGTAAGGTTACGGAGAGAAGGCGGGAGAATGGAGTTGAGAAACTTATCAGCCAGGATTGAATGGCGGAGCAGACGCGATGGGCCGAATGGCCTAATTTCTGCTCCTATGTCTTATGGTCTTATCACACTCTTGACTTGTGCCTTGTAGATGGTGGACAGGCTTTGGGGAGTCAGGGGGTGAGTTACTTGCCGCAGGATTCCTAGCCTCTGACCTGCTCTTGTAGCCACAGTATTTATATGGCTAGTCCAGTTCAGTTTCTGGTCAATGGTAACCCCCAGGATGTTGATAGTGGGGGATTCAGTGATGACATTCAGTGGGAACATTGGCGAATTCCTACAGTGCATCTTGTAGATGGTACAGGCTGCTGCTACTGGGTGGCGAAGGTGAAGGAAGTGAATGTTTGTGGATGTGGTGCCAATCAAGCAGGGCTGCTTTGTCCTGGATGGTGTCAAGCTTCTTAAGTATTTTGGGAGCTGCACTCATCCAGGCAAGTGGGGAATATTCCATCACACTCCTGACTTGTGCCTTGTAGATGGTGGGCAGGCTTTGGGGAGTCAGGGGGTGAGTTACTCATTGCAGGATTCCTAGCCTCTGACCTGCTCTTGTAGCCACAGTATTTAAATGGCCAGTCTAGTTCAGTTTCTGGTCAATGGTAACCCCCAGGATGTTGATAGTGGGGGATTCAGTGATGGTAATGCCATTGAACATCAGATGGTGTTGATTGGGTTCTCTCTTGTTGGAGATGGTCATTGCCTGACACTTGTGTGGCATGAATGTTATTTGCCACTTGTCAGCCCAAGCCTGGATATTGTCCAGGTCTTGCTGTATTTGGACATGGACTGCTTCAGTATCTGAGGAGTCGTGAATGGTGCTGAACATTGTGTAATCAGCAGCGAACATCCCCACTTCTGACCTTATGATGGAAGGAAGGTCATTGATGAAGCAGCTGAAGATGGTTGGGCTGAGGACACTACCCTGAGGAACTCCTGCAGTGATGTCCTGGAGCTGAGATGACTGACCTCCAACAACCACAACCATCTTCCTTTGTGCTAGGTATGACTCCAACCAGCAGAGAGTTTTCCCCCTGATTCCCTTTGACTCAGTTTTGCTGGGGCTCCTTGATGCCACACTCTGTCAAATGCGTCCTTGATGTCAAGGGCAGTCACTCTCACCTCACCTTGGAAGTTCAGCTCTTTTGTCCATGTTTGAACCAAGGCTGTAATGAGGTCAGGAGCTGAGTGGCCCTGGTGGAACCCAAACTGGGCATCAGTGAGCAGGTTATTGCACAGTAAGTGCCACTTGATAGCACTGTTGATGACCCCTTCCATTACTTTACTGATGATCAAGAGTAGGGTGATGGGGTGGTGATTGGCCGGGTTGGATTTGTCCTGCTTTTTATGTACAGGACGTACCTGGGCAATTTCCCACATAGCCGGGTAGATGCCAGTGTTGTAGCTGTACTGGAACAGCTTGGCTAGGGGCACGGCAAGTTCTGGAGCACAAGTCTTCAGTACTATTGCTGGAAAATTGTCAGGGCCCATAGCCTTTGCAGTATCCAGTGCCTTCAGTCATTTCTTGATATCATGTGGAGTGAATTGAATTGGTTGAAGACTGGCATCTGTGATGTTGGGGACTTCCGGAGGAGGCCAAGGTGGATCATCCACTCAGCACTTCTGGCTGAAGATTGTTGCAAATACCTACCTTTTGCACTGATGTGCTGGGCTCCTCCATCATTGAGGATGGGGCCAGTTGTGAAGCCTCCTCCTCCAGTGAGTTGTTTAATTGTGCACCACCATTCACAACTGGATGTGGCAGGACTGCAGAGCTTAGATCTGATCCGTTGGTTGTAGGATCGCTTAGCTCAGTCTATCACTTGCTGCTTCTGCTGTTTGCCACGCAAGTAGTCCTGTGTTATAGCTTCACCAGGTTGACACCTCATTTTTAGGTATGCCTGGTGCTGCTTCTGTCATGCCCTCCTGCACTCTTCATTGAACCAGGGTTGATCCCCTAGCTTGATGGTAATGGTAGAGTGGGGGATATGTCGGGCCATGAGGTTAGATTGTGTTAGAGTACAATTCTGCTGCTGCTGATGGCCCACAGCACCTCAAGGATGCCCAGTTTTGAGCTGCTAGATCTGTTCGAAATCTTTTCCATTTAGCACTGTGGTCGTGCGATGGAGGATATCATAGAACCATAGAACACTACAGCACAGAAAAACAGGCCATTCGGCCCTTCTAGTCTGTGCCGAAATATTATTCCGCTAGTCCCATTGACCGCACCCAGTCCATAACCCTCCAGACCTCTCCCACCCATGTATCTATCCAATTTATTCTTAAAACTTAAGAGTGAGCTCGCATTTACCATGTCAGATGGCAGCTCGTTCTATCCTCAATGTGAAGACAAAAACTGTACGGTGGTCACTCCTACTGATACTGTCATGGACAGGTGCATCTGCAGCAGGCAGGTTGGTGAGGATGAGGTCAAGTATGTTTTTTCCCTCTTGTTGGTTCCCTCACCACCTGCCGCAGACCCAGTCTAGCAGCTATGTCCTTTAGGACTCAGTAGCTCGGTCGGTAGTGGTGCTACCGAGCCACTCTTGGTGATGGATATTCTGAGCCCTTGCCACCCTCAGTGCTTCCTCCAAGTGGTGTTCAACATGGAGGAGGCACTGATTCATCAGGTAGGGGCGGTACATGGTAATTAGCAGGAGGTTTCCTTGCCCATGTTTGACTTGGTGCCATGAGACCACATGGGGTCTGGGGTCGATGTTGAGGACTCCCAGGGCAACTCCCTCCCGATCGGACACCACCTCTGCTGGGCCTGTCCTGCCAGTGGGACAGGACATACACAGGGATGGTGATTGTGGTGTCTGGGACATTATCTGTAAGATATGATTCATGCCCCCAGATGTTAGTAAGGAGGACTTTAGTTAGGAGGCTGAGGTTGCCGTTGTCGTTTCCAGTGCCTAGGTCGATGCCGGGTGGTCCGTCCAGTTTCATTTCTTTTTTGTGACTTGGTAGTGGTTTGACACAACTGAGAGGCTTATTTGGCCATTTCAGAGGGTGTTTAAGAGTCAACCACATTAGGTCTGGAGTCACATGTAGGCCAGACCAGATAAGGACGACAGGTTTCCTTCTCTAAAGGGCAATAGTGAACCAGATGGGTTTTTACAACAATTGACAATGGTTTCATGGTCATCATCAGACTTATAATTCCAGATTTTTATTGAATTCAAATTCCACCATCGGCGTTTGAACCCAGGTCCCAAGAGCATTACCCTGGGTCTCTCAATTACTAGTCTTGCGACAATACCACTACGCCATCGCCTCCCCTTAAATTATTAGCCCAAGCCTGAATGTTGTCCAGATCTTATTGCATATGGACACAGGCTACTTCAGTATCTGAGTCACCGTGAATGGTGCTGAACATTGTGAAATCATCAGTGAACATCCCTACTCCTGACCTTATGATGGAAGGAAGGTCATTGATGAAGCAGCTGAAGATGGTTGGGCCGAGGACACTGGCCTGAGGAACTCCTGCAGTGATGTCCTGGAGCTGAGATGACTGACCAACAACCACAATTATCTTCCTTTGTGCTATGTATGATTCCAACCAGCAGAGAGTTTCCCCGATTCCCATTGACTCCAGTTTTGCTAGGGCTCCTTGATGCCACACTCAGTCAAATGCTGCCTTGACATCAAGGGCAGTCACTCACACCTCACCTTTAGAGTTCAGCTCCTTTGTCCATGTTTGAACCAAGGCTGTAAAAAGTCAGGAGCTGAATGACCCTGGAGGAACCCAAACTGGGCGTCAGTGATCAAGTTATTGCTAAGCAAGTGCTGCTTGATAGCACTGTTGATGACCCCTTCCATTATTTAACTGATGATCGAGAGTAGACTGGTGGGACTGGTAATTAGCCGGGTTGGATTTGTCCTGCTTTTTGTGTACAGGACATACCTGGGCAATTTTCCACATTGCTGGGTAGATGTCAGTGTTGTAGCTGTACTGGAACAGCTTGGCTAGGGGCGCAGCAAATTCTGGAGCACAACTGTTCAGTACTACAACTGGAATGTTGTCAGGGCCCCTAATCATTGCCACGTCCAGTGTCTTCAGCCATTTTCTGATATCTCTTGGAATGAATCGAATTAACTGAAGGCTGGCATCTGTTATGCTGGGGACCTCAGGAAGAGGCTGAGATGGGTCATCCACTCAGAACTTCTGGCTGAAGATTGCTTCAAATGCTTCAGCTTTGTCGTTTGCACTGATGGACTTGGCTCAAATTCATCATGTGACAGGCACTGAATTTCCCAGGATGCACCAGCAGTCAGATAGCTGTAATGGTGGAACCTCGTGGTATCTGCTCGAATGTTCTTACCCCCCTCAATTGCTTAGAAGGGAAACTCGCGGCTGTGTCAAAAAACTTACTTCAGGCAAACTTATGAGATTTCGTTTTAAACAGAGAATGTCTTTGTGTATTTCTCTGAGAGAGAGAGAGGGACCAGCAGATTGAGAGAGCGAGAATTGCAATGCCTTTCCTCATTCTAATTTTAGTTCATTTATTTTTAAAAACATTGAATTTTCAAACAAGTTTAAAACCTATTATCTCACGCACACTCGCACCTTAGCATGGTCTGGTAACTGAGAGGATAGTGTCATTGCTCGTGGAGGAGAGTCAGGTTATGAAAGCAGGAGGTAAAAGCTATGTTTACAATTGCAGCAAAATTTTACAGATGTAAACTTTGTGTGCATGTCATTGCAGAGGGTGTTTCTTAGCAAGTACTTGAAGTTTACTGTGTGGACTGAGTTTTATGAGGTATGGACAGTGGAACAGGTGAGGATCCACTTCCCTTGATGGAGGAGGAAGGCAAAGTCAAGAATCTGGCTTGTTGTGACATTATACTTTTTATTATCAATCGGCTATACATTTGTAAAAAATGTGCAATATACAGATTTGATACAAAACAAGTCTGTACACATACGATTAAAAAGTGCAAATAACCTTGACCCCATGAGCTGATTTACTGTTAGGTTTGGGAGGTCTGGGAGCACAGAAACAAGAGTTACAATCAGAGTCATTATTAAAAGTAACTGAGAGCTACTTGCATTGATACATCATCCCTCTTACACATCAAAGCACTTCACAGGTAATGAATTACTCAAAATAGTCACCATCAAAATAGGCAAATGCAGCAGCCATTTGGTTTATATACAGCAAGATTATACAAACAGCAACAAGATAATCAGTGACGATGATACAGAGAGGAGTGTGGGTCTAGGATACCAGGTGAACTGCTCTGCTCTTCAAATAGAGGCCAGGAGATTGTTAACATCTACCTGAGGGGGAAGCTGCGTCTTGGATCTGATCTGCACACGATGGGAGCAAAACAACAGCTTCAAATCTGGGGCTTCAAGTTGGGGGGGGGGGGGCGGGGGGGGGGGGGGGAGTAAACGGGGCGGGGGGGTAAACGGGGCGGGGGGGTAAACGGGGCGGGGGGTAAACGGGGCGGGGGGGTGTAAACGGGGCGGGGGGGTGTAAACGGGGCGGGGGGGTGTAAACGGGGCGGGGGGGTGTAAACGGGGCGGGGGGGTAAACGGGGCGGGGGGGTAAACGGGGCGGGGGGGTAAACGGGGCGGGGGGGTAAACGGGGCGGGGGGGTGCTTCACCTAGGATCAAGACTGGTCATGTGGAGGGTAACTACCAAGATGGACAGTTTAGGTTCAAAGGGTTTCTTTTAAATATATGTGGGTGAACCAAGATCTTGTAGCTCAGGGGGTAAGAAAGGCAACAACAGAGTGTGAGCAAGTCCTACCCACAGGGAGGGTCAGAAACAAGCCCCACCCAGGGTGGCCCCACATTGGGGGTGGGGGGGTCGTGACACTAGGTCAGTCAAATATGGGCATTTAAATATAGAAAATGGCCTAATTCCAGGAATGAAAATAAACTGAGAATCTGTAAAAATGGGGCAGGAAATAAGGGAAACAAGCAGGGAGCAGGGGACAGACTCTCTCTGCCATTAGTCCCCCTGCCCCAAAGGTCAGCCTGTGCAGTTTGTGCTGAATCTCACTAAGCTGTGTATTGGCACATTGCATTGTACAGTTTCTAAATTAATGTCCTGTTTTATTCCAGACACTATTACATAAATAAATAAATCCCCAGAACCTGAGTCAGGCCCAGTCAGTTACCCTAACACCAGGGCCCGTGTAGCTCAGGGGGTAAGAAAGGCAACAACAGAGTGTGAGCAAGTCCTGCCCACAGAGAGGGTCAGAAACGAGCCCCACCCAGGGTGGCCCCACATTGGGGGTGGGGGGGTCCTGACCCCTCCTCCGATACTCTCAGCTCCTGGCATTTGTACAAGTTATGAAGGTCCCTGTCTGAAAATGTCATGGTAACAGTGAACACTCAGAGTGCTGAACGGAGAGTTCACTACAAATGCCCCAGTGCCACTGACCATCTTATCAGTCTCCCAGCTATTAGCACAGCGCTGCTGAGATTAGGTGGGTGAGGAGAGTAGCTGAGATTAGGTGGGTGAGGAGAGTAGCTGCTGAGATTAGGTGGTTGAGGAGAGTAGCTGAGATTGGGTGGGTGAGGAGAGTAGCTGAGATTAGGTGGGTGAGGAGAGTAGCTGAGATTGGGTGGGTGAGGAGAGTAGCTGAGATTAGGTGGGTGAGGAGAGTACCTGAGATTGGGTGGGTGAGGAGCGTAGCTGAGATTAGGTGGGTGAGGAGAGTAGCTGAGATTGGGTGGGTGAGGAGAGTAGCTGAGATTGGGTGGGTGAGGAGAGTAGCTGAGATTAGGTGGGTGAGGAGAGTAGCTGAGATTAGGTGGGTGAGGAGAGTAGCTGAGATTAGTTGGGTGAGGAGAGTAGCTGAGATTGGGTGGGTGAGGAGAGTAGCTGAGATTGGGTGGGTGAGGAGAGTAGCTGAGATTAGGTGGGTGAGGAGCGTAGCTGCTGAGATTAGGTGGGTGAGGAGAGTAGCTGAGATTGGGTGGGTGAGGAGAGTAGCTGAGATTGGGTGGGTGAGGAGAGTAGCTGAGATTAGGTGGGTGAGGAGAGTAGCTGAGATTAGGTGGGTGAGGAGAGTAGCTGAGATTGGGTGGGTGAGGAGATTAGCTGAGATTGGGTGGGTGAGGAGCGTAGCTGAGATTAGGTGGGTGAGGAGAGTAGCTGAGATTGGGTGGGTGAGGAGAGTAGCTGCTGAGATTAGGTGGGTGAGGAGAGTAGCTGCTGAGATTAGGTGGGTGAGGAGAGTAGCTGAGATTAGGTGGGTGAGGAGAGTAGCTGAGATTGGGTGGGTGAGGAGAGTAGCTGAGATTGGGTGGGTGAGGAGAGTAGCTGAGATTAGGTGGGTGAGGAGCGTAGCTGAGATTGGGTGGGTGAGGAGAGTAGCTGAGATTAGGTGGGTGAGGAGCGTAGCTGAGATTGGGTGGGCGAGGAGAGTAGCTGAGATTGGGTGGGTGAGGAGAGTAGCTGCTGAGATTAGGTGGTTGAGGAGAGTAGCTGCTGAGATTAGGTGGTTGAGGAGAGTAGCTGAGATTGGGTGGGTGAGGAGAGTAGCTGAGATTAGGTGGGTGAGGAGAGTAGCTGAGATTAGGTGGGTGAGGAGAGTAGCTGAGATTGGGTGGGTGAGGAGAGTAGCTGAGATTGGGTGGGTGAGGAGCGTAGCTGAGATTAGGTGGGTGAGGAGAGTAGCTGAGATTGGGTGGGTGAGGAGAGTAGCTGCTGAGATTAGGTGGGTGAGGAGAGTAGCTGCTGAGATTAGGTGGGTGAGGAGAGTAGCTGAGATTAGGTGGGTGAGGAGAGTAGCTGAGATTGGGTGGGTGAGGAGAGTAGCTGAGATTGGGTGGGTGAGGAGAGTAGCTGAGATTAGGTGGGTGAGGAGCGTAGCTGAGATTGGGTGGGTGAGGAGAGTAGCTGAGATTAGGTGGGTGAGGAGCGTAGCTGAGATTGGGTGGGCGAGGAGAGTAGCTGAGATTGGGTGGGTGAGGAGAGTAGCTGCTGAGATTAGGTGGTTGAGGAGAGTAGCTGCTGAGATTAGGTGGTTGAGGAGAGTAGCTGAGATTGGGTGGGTGAGGAGAGTAGCTGAGATTAGGTGGGTGAGGAGAGTAGCTGAGATTAGGTGGGTGAGGAGAGTAGCTGAGATTGGGTGGGTGAGGAGAGTAGCTGAGATTGGGTGGGTGAGGAGCGTAGCTGAGATTAGGTGGGTGAGGAGAGTAGCTGAGATTGGGTGGGTGAGGAGAGTAGCTGCTGAGATTAGGTGGGTGAGGAGAGTAGCTGCTGAGATTAGGTGGGTGAGGAGAGTAGCTGAGATTAGGTGGGTGAGGAGAGTAGCTGAGATTGGGTGGGTGAGGAGAGTAGCTGAGATTGGGTGGGTGAGGAGAGTAGCTGAGATTGGGTGGGCGAGGAGAGTAGCTGAGATTGGGTGGGTGAGGAGAGTAGCTGCTGAGATTAGGTGGTTGAGGAGAGTAGCTGCTGAGATTAGGTGGTTGAGGAGAGTAGCTGCCTCTTCTTCAGCTGCTGCTGTTATTGAGTTATTCTCGGCCCCACACCCGCCGCTGACACTTGGTGTCTCCCTCACTGCTAGCAAAAATAAATGTAATGGAATGGCTAGAGGGGCTGAAGGGTCTCCTGTTCTTTTGGAAAATAATGCCGTGTTTCCAGATGATGTTGCCAAGGTGACATGTTTGGCATCCATGAAGGAAGCTTGCCTTGGATTTACAGGCAACCGATTGACATGGATAGGGAATTGGTTAGGAAATAGGAGACAGAGAGTGGGGATAGTGGGAATGTGCTCAACTGGGCAGAATGTGAGCAGTGGTGTCTCCCAGGGACCTGCTCTGGGGCCTCAGCTTGTCACTATATTTATACATGACCTGGATGAAGGAATAGGGACCATACAATCAAATCTGCTGACACTAAGTGAGGTGATACAGTAAAATTAAAGAATAGTCACAGCACAGGAGGCAACTATTCAGCATATCAAGAACACAGCTCATCTCACTCCTCACACTTTCCCTTTAGCCCTGCAAATTTTTTCCCTTCAGGTATGTATTCAATTCCCTTTTAAAATCCATGATTGAATCTGCCTGCATCACACTCTCAGGCAGTGCATTTCACATCCTAAACATTCACTGTGCAAAAAAACACCCATCCTCATCATCACTGGCAGGGCCAGAATCTGTTGCCCACCCCTAACTGCCCTCGAACTGGGTGGCTTGCTCAGCCATTTCAGAGGGCAGTTAAGAGTCAACCTCATTGCTATGGGTCTGGGGTCACTTGTAGGCCAGGCTGGATAAGGAGGGCAGGTTTCCTTCCCTAAAGGGCATTAGTGAATGGCAGGTGGGTTTTTACAACTATCAATGATAGTTTCATTACTGAGACAGGTTTATATTCCAGATGTTTATTAATTGAATTTAAATTCCACCAGTTGCCATGGTGAGATTGGAACCTGTGTCCTTAGAGCTTCAGCTTGGCCTCTGGATTACTGTCCAGTGACATTACCACTATGCCACCATCTCCCCCAATGGGTTTCTCCCCATCCACTCTGATGCCATATAATTTTGAACACCTCTATCAAATCTCTTCTCCAAGAAGAATAACACCAGCTTCTCCAATCTAGCCTCGTAACTGAAAAGTCTTTGGGGCCATTCACGTAAAACCTCTCTGCATCCTCTCTGATGCCTTCACATCCTTCCTAAAGGGTTGTTCCTAGAATTAGACACAATGCTGCAGTTGAGGTCAAAGTGGTGTTTTATACAGGTTTATCACAACTTCCTTGCTTTTGTACTTTGTGCCTTATATATAAAATGCAGTAGACAATATGCTTTACTAACTGCGCACTCTCAGCCTGTCCTGCCACCTTTAATGATTTGTACTCATATACACTCTGGTCCCTCTCCTCCTGCACATCCTTTTAAATGTACCCTTTTATATTGTCTCTCCTACCAAAATTTATCACTTTACACTTCTCTGCATTAAATCTCATCTGCCATGTGCCCACCCAATCCAGCCTATGTCTTCTTGAAGTCTATCATTATCCTCCTCACAATATTTCCAAGGTTTGTCTCATCTGCAAATCTTGAAAATATGCTCTGTACACTCAACTCTAGATCATTAATGTAGGTCAAGAAAAGCTGTAGTCTTAATACTGAACCATGGAGAACTCCATTGTATACCCTCTTCCAGGCTAAAAAACAACTCACTCATATCCCTACTGCCGAGGTCCCTTTTATTTCATAGGCTTTAATTTGCTGATAAACCTGTTAAGTAGCGCCTATCAATTGCCTTTGGAAGCCCATGTACACATCAACAGCATTGCCCTTATCAACCTCTCTGCTGCCTCATCGAAACAACCCAGCAAGTTAGCTAACCAAGATTTGCCTTTAATGAATCCATGCTGGCTTTTCTTAATTAATCCACATTTATCCAAGTTACTGTTAACTTTATCCTGAATTATTGTTTCTAAAAGCTTCCCCAGCACCCAGATTAAGTTAAATTAAATTAACTGGCTGATGGGTTTATCATTAAAACCCTTTTCTTATCAAGGGTTTAAGATTTGCAATTCTAATTGTAATTGTAAATACGGTGGATGGGAGCCTAAAGTTACAAATGGTTAGTGATAGTGAGTGGGCAAATTGTGGCAGGTAGAGCTCAATTTGGGGAAAGGTGAGGTCATCTACTTTGGGCCCAAGAAAAATAGATCAGAATATTTTCTAAATAGCGAGAAACTGGGAATTGTGGAGGATCAGAGAGATTTAGGGAGTTGTGTATAGAAATCATTAAAAGCTAGTGGACAGATACAAAAATTAATTAAAAGGCTAATAGAATGTTGCCCTTTACCCCAGGGGCTGGAATACAAAGGGGAGGAGGTGAGATTACAGTTATATAAAGCTCTGGTCAGACCCCATCTGGAGTAACTGGGTTCAGTTGTGGGCCCCGCATCTCAGGAAGGATATGTTGGCCTAGGAGGGGGTACAGCACAGATTCACCAGAGTGATACTGGGGGTAAAAGGGTTAAATTATGAGGACAGGTTACACAGACACTGCTTGTATTCTCTCGAATAAACGAGATTAAAGGGGTGATCTAATCGAGATGTTTAAGATGATTAGAGGATTCGATAGGGTCAATAGAAACGATTTGCTCTGGTGGGATGGGGAGGAGTCCAGGACAAGGGGGCAGAACCTTAAAATTAGATCAAGTCCATTCAGGCGGGGAGGCAGGAAGCAGCTCGTCACACAAAGGGGAGTGGGAATCTGGAAGGTGCTCACTTAACAGTGCTGCAGAGATTAGGCGTCAATTGGAAATTTCAAAACTAAGATTGATGGATTTTTTGGGGGGTAAGTGGATTTATAATTATTACAGAAAGATGAAAGCAAAATACTGCAGACGCTGGAAATCTGATATAAAAACAAAATGCTGGAAATACTCAGCAGGTCTGGCAGCTTCTGTGGAGAGAGAAACAGTTAATGTTTCAAGTCCAATATGGCTCTTCAGAACTGGAAAAGAAAGGCTTTCATTTATAAAGTGTTCTTTATGACCACCTGATATTCAAAGCACTTTACTTATGTGGTACTTTTTGAAGTGTAGTCACTGTTGTAATGTAGGAAATGCAGTAGCTAATGTCAGTGCACAGCAAGCTCCCACAAACAGCAATGCATAGAACCATAGAACCACTGAAAAGTTACAGCACATAAGGAGGCCATTCGGCCCATCTTGTCCATGCCAGCCCAAGTACACACAGGTGCCCTTTCTAATCCCACCTTCCTGCACCCGGCCCATAGCCCTGCAGCTTACAGCACTTAAGGTGCAGATCCAGGTACTTTTGAAAAAGAGTTTAGAGTTTCTGCCTCTACCACCAACTTGGGCAGCAAATTCCAGACACCCACTACCCTCTGCGTAAAAATGTTCTTCCTCATGTCCCCCCTACACCTTCTGCCACTTATCTTGAATCTATGTCCCCTGGTTCTAGAATTCTCCACCAAGGGAAACAATTTTATCCTGTCCACTCTATCGATTCCCCTCATAATTTTGTACACCTCAATCAAGTCACCTCTCAGCCTTCTTTGTTCTAAGGAAAATAACCCCAACCTATCCAATCTCTCCTCGTGGCTATACTTTTCTAACCCCGGCAACATTCTTGTAAACCTCCTCTGCACTCTCTTCAGGGCTATTACGTCCTTCCTGTAATGTGGTGACCAGAACTGCACACAATACTCCAGTTGTGGCCTCACCAGTGTTTTATACAATTCCAACATCATATCCTTACTTTCATATTCTGTACCTCTGCCAATGAAGGAGAGCATTCCATATGCCTTCTTTACAACCTTGTCTACCTGAACTGCTGCCTTCAGGGACCTGTGTACTTGTACGCCAAGACCTCTCACTTCATCTACCCCTCTTAGTACATTCCCATTTATTGTGTAATCCCTGTAACTGTTTGACCTCCCTAAATGTATGACCTCACACTTCTCTATGTTAAAATCCATCTGCCACTTTACCGCCCACTGCACCAACCCATCTATATCGTTTTGGAGATTATGACTATTCTCTACACTCTCCACTACTCAGCCAATCTTTGTGTCATCTGCAAATTTCCCAATCGTGCCCCCCACATTCACGTCCAAATCGTTAATATACAACACAAACAGCAAGGGTCCCAACACCGAGCCCTGTGGAACACCACTTGAGACAAGGGCATCTATCGACCATTACCCTTTGTTTCCCGTTACAAAGCTAACCTTTTATCCAGTTTGCCACATTACCCTGAATCTCATGGGCTTTTACTTTCCTGACCAATCTGCCATGTGGGACTTTGTCAAATGCTTTGCTAAAATCCATGTACACAACATCCACTGCACTACCTTCATCAACCCTTCTTGTCACTTCCTCAAAGAATTCAATCAAATTTATGAGGCAAGACCTTCCTTTAACAAATCCATGCTGACCATCCCTGACTAGTCCATGCCTTTCCACTTGACAGTTAATCCTAACTCTCAGGATTGATTCTACTAATTTGCTCACCACCGATGTAAGACTAACTGGCCTATGATTGTTTGACATTTCCTTTGATCCTTTTTAAACAATGGAACTACGTTTGCATTTCTCCAGTCCTCCGGTACCTCCCCTGTATCTAGTGAAGATTGGAAAATCATCCTCAGATCTTCTGCAATCTCCTCCCTGACTTCCTTCAGCAGCCTCGGGAACAAACCATCTGGCCCTGGTGACTTATCAACTTTCAAGGATTTCAACCCTTCGAGTACTTCCTCTCTCTTTATGACTGTCCCGTCCAATATCTCGCAGCGTTCCTCCTGGAATACTATATCTACATCCTCCCTTTCCTTTGTAAACACAGAGACAAAATATTCATTCAAAACCCTTCCCACAGCCTCTGCATCTACACACAAGTTTCCATCTTCATCTCTGATAGGTCTCACTTTTTCCTTAACTAACCTTTTAGCATTAATGTATTGGTGGAACATCTTTGGGTTATCTTTAACTTTACTTGCTAATCTTTTTTCATGCCCTCTCTTTGATTTCCTTATTTCCTCTTTTACTTTGTCCCTTCACTTCCTATATTCATCTAGGCTATCTGCAGTGCTTAGTTCTTTGTGCCTATCGTACGCTTTCTTTTTCTGTTTGATCTTCCCCTGTATTACTCTAGACAACCAGGGGGGGTCTAGATTTGGCAGTACCACTCTTATTTTTGTAGGGGACATGTCTACTTTGTACAATTAGGATCTCGCTTTTTAGTGCTTCCCACTGGTTTTCCACTGTTTTATCCTCCAGCAGTGCTGTCCAGTCCACCTCAGCCAAGTCCCTTCTCATTTCTGCAAAATTTGGCTTCCCACAGTTCAAGACTTTGACTCCTGCCTTATCTCTGTCCTTTTCCATGGTAATGCTAAATCTAACTGAATTGTGATCAACCAGATCAATTGTTTTTTCCCACCAAACACATCTTCCCTTCACGCCCCCTGGCGGCATTCCGCAGGGATCATTCCATCCGGGACACCCTGGTCCATTCCTCCATTACCCCCTACACCTCAACCCCCTCCCACAGCACCTTCCCATGCAACCACAGAAGGCGCAACACCTGCCCCTTTACTTCCCCCCTCCTCACCGTCCAAGGGCCCAAACACTCCTTTCAAGCATTTCACTTGCACATCCCTCAATTTAGTCTACTGCATTCGCTTCTCCCAATGCGGTTTCCTCTACATTGGAGAGACCAAACGCAGACTGGGTGACCGCTTTGCGGAACACCTTCGGTCTGTCCGCAAGCATGACCCAAACCTCCCTGTCGCTTGCCATTTTAACACTCCACCCTGCTCTTATGCCCATATGTCTGTCCTTGGCCTGCTGCAGTGTTCTAGTGAAGCTCAACGTAAACTGGAGGAACAGCACCTCATCTTCCGACTAGACACTTTACAGCCTTCCGGACTGAATATTGAGTTCAACAATTTTTGATCATGAACTCTCCCCTCCATCCCCACCCCCTTTCCGATCCCCCTTTTTCCAATAATTTATATTTTTAAATATATTTTTCTTTTCCCACCTATTTCCATTATTTTTAAATGTATTTCCATCCATTGTTTTATCTCCACGTTTTAGCCTATTTCAATCCCTTCCCCCACCCCACCCCCACTAGGGCTACCTGTCACTTGCTCGTCCTGTTTTCTACCCTTAATGTCATCATTAGCACATTCCTCAGCTAATATCACCACCGTCAACACCCCTTCGTCCTTTTGTCTGTGACATCTTTGGCAATCTCTTCTTTGCCTCCACCTATCACTGGCCCTCTATCCAGCTCTACCTGTCCCAACCCCCTCAACCAGCTTATATTCCACCTCATTTCTATATTTCCTCAGTTCTGATGAAGAGTTGTACGGACTCGAAACGTTAACTGTGTTCCTCTCCGCAGATGCTGTCAGACCTGCTGAGTTTTTCCAGCTATTTTTATTTTTGTTTTTTTGCTGATGTTGATTGAGGGATAGATATTGGCCAGGTCACCAGGAATAACTAACTTCCATTCTATTCTTCAAAACAGTGCTATGGAATCTTTTACATCCACCCAAACAGACAGATGGGCCCTCGGTTTGACGTCTCATCTGAAAGACGGCACCTCTGGCAGTGCAGCACACCCTCTGTATTGCACCGAAGAGTCAGCCTTGATTTTTGTGCTCAAGCCCTAGAGTGGCATTTGAACCCAGAACCTTGTGACTCAGACATGAGTATGTTACCGACTGAACCGTGCTGACATAGGGCCAAAACAGGGAGGCGGAGTGAAGATTTAGATCAGCCGTAATCTAACTGAATGGTGGAACAGGCTCAACACTGAATGGTCTCCTCCTGTTCTTATGACAGCAAGCCTCCCTGTGAGAGAAATGTTTCTCCATATTGGATAAACAGGTTCCTCAATCGTCTGTTGAGACTTTTAAAGATGGCAATAGAAATCTCCTTTATCAGAACAATATTAAAAATAAAAGAGTCAAGAATCATTTGGGAGGACAGCAGCTAGTGGTCAGCCCATCAACTCCATCACTGACCCAGAGAGAGAGACAGGCCCAGGGAACAAGACTCCAACTCCATCACTGACCCAGAGAGCCCATGAGCATCACTGAATCAGGCCCCGGTCCCCGGTCCTGGGAGTGAATGACTCTGAGTTGTTTAAAACCTTTTCAGAACTCTCAGGGCTACAGAAATCAGAGAGATCTGTTCATAAATATTCAAACATCTTAACAATGATTTATTAAAAGTGACAAAGTTTGTCAGAACATTCTGGAGCACAGTTTGACATACCTCAACAACCAATTACATAAACGCCAATATGATTGCGACAAATTTAGTCAAACGCACACCAGTGAGTCATGCATTGCACAGTCCAGCATCAGCGAGTCCCAAGCACCCATATCTTCTCCAAGTCCCGTGTCACACATTCCAGGTCTACTAGACCTTCAAACAAAAAAAGGAATTAATTCAGTGAACAAGTTGGTTCTGATCTCCAGAAACATCCCCCCCAACACCCAACCCGCATCTTTCCTGAGAATCCATACCTGAATCCTCCATCACCGACTCTCCCTGCTGTGTGGGCCTACCTTGCTCTGGTTACCTTGGCTGAAAGGTGTGCTTACCTGGTGCATTTGTGGGGGTAGTTCATCCTCTGATCCCTCCTCTGGTACAGTCTCATGATGTCGAGGGGGAGAGCTCTCCTCTGTCCACCCCCCCATGGGCTGTCGGGAGAAAGGCCTTTGGGGCTCAGTGGAATCTAAGATCACAGGAAAAACAGTAAAGAATTATATTCTGCGGTACAGCGCAGAAGGAGGCCATTCAGTCCTTCATGTCTGCACCAGCTCTTCAAATGAGCAGCTCACCTACTGCCATTCTCCTGCCTTCCCCTCATAACTCTACACATTCTTCCTTTTCAGGTAACAGTCTAATTCCCTTTTGAATGCTTCAATTGAACCTGCCTCCACCACACTCTCAGGCAGCGCATTCCAGACCCTGATCACTCGCTGCGTGAAAAAGTTTTCCCTCATGTCACTTTTGCTTCTTTTGCCAAATGCCTTAAATCTGTTTCCTCTCGTTCTCGATCCTTCCACCAATGGGAACAGTTTCTCCCTGTCTACTCTGTCCAGACCCCTCATGATTTTGAATATCTCTCTCGAATCTCCTCTCAACCTTTCCCAACTTCTCCAACTATCTTCATAACTGAAGTTCCTCATCCCTGGAACCATCCCCATGAATCTTTTCTGCACTCTCCTCCAATTCCTTCACATCTTTCCTAAAGTGTGGCGCCCAGACCTGGACGCATTACTCCAGCTGAGGCTGAACTAATGTCTTAAACATAACCTCCCTGCTCTTGTAGTCTATGCCCCAATTAATAAATTCTAGGATACTTTTTGCTTTATTAACCGCTCTCTCCACCTGTCCTGCCACCTTCAATGACTTTTAAGCATACACACCCAGGCCCCTCTGCTCCTGCACCCTCTTTAGGGTTGTACCCTTTATTTTATATCATCTCTTCATGTTCTTCCTACCAAAATGAATCACTTCACAGTTCTCTACACTGAAATCCATCTGCCACCTGTCTGCCCATTCCACCACCTTGTCTATGTCCTTTTAAAGTTCTACCCTATCCTCTTATCTCAATGCTTCCAAGTCTCGCATCTACAGCCTTTGAAATTGTGCCCTGTACACCAAGGTCTATATAATTAGTATAAATCAGGAAGAACAAGGGTCCTAACACTGATCCCTGGGGAACTCCAATACAAACCTTCCTCCAGCCCAAAAAATATCCATTAACCACTATTCTGTTTCCTGTCACTCAGCCAATTCTGTATCCATGTTGCTGCTGTCCCTTTTATTTCATGAGCTATAACTTTGCTCATATCTCTATTGTGCAGCGCTGCATCAAACGCCTTTTGGAAGTCCATGTACACCGCATTGACAGCATTGCCCTCATCAACCCCCTCTGATAGAGTGGACGTGGGGTAGCTGTTTCCATTAGTAGGAGAGACTAGGACCCAAGGGCACAGCCTCAGAGTAAAGGGAAGACCTTTTAAAACAGAGATGAGGAGAAACTTCTTTAGCCAGAGAGTGGTGAATCTATGGAATTCATTGCCACAGAAGGCTGTGGAGGCCAGGTCATTGAGTGTATTTAAGACCGAGATAGATAGGCTCTTGATTGGTAAGGAGATCAAAGGTTACGGGGAGAAGGCGGGAGAATGGGGTTGAGAAACTTATCAGCCATGATTGAGTTGCGGAGCAGACTCAATGGGCCGAATGGCCTAATTTCTGCTCCTATGTCCTATGGTCTTATGGTTACCTCTTCGTTAAAGTTAGTTAAACATGCCTTTGCCTTAACAAATCAGTGCTGGCTTTCCTTAATTAACCCACAGTTGTGTACGTCACTATTAACTTTGTCCTGAATTATTGTTGTTAGAAGTTTCCCTACCGAGGTTAAACTAACTGGCCTGTAGTTGCTGAATCACTGCTGGGTTTGTCTTTACATCCTTTTTGAACAAGGCTGTAACATTAGCAATTCTCCAGTCCTGTGGCACCACCAGAGTCTAAGCAAAACTGAAAAGTTATAGTCACTGCCTCTGCAATTTCCGCTCTCACTTAACTCAGTGAGATTTGGAACAGTTGGTGAGCAGAGATCAGGTGGAGCTGGTTCACACTCAGAGAACTAACAGCAGGGATGATGGCAATGAGCTAGTAATCCAGAGGTTAATGATCTGGAGACATGAATTCAAATCCCACTATGGCCGCTAGAAGAAGTTAAATTCAATGAATTAATCAATCTGGAATTGAAAGCTAGTCTCAGTCATGGTGACCCTGAAACTATCAGATTGTCTTAAAAACCCTTCTGGTTCACTAATGTCCTTTAGGGAAGGAAATCTGCTGTCCTTACCTGGTCTGGCCTACATGTGACTCCAGATGCACAGCAATGTGGTTGACTCCTAATTGCTCTCTGAAATGGCCTAGCAAACCACTCTGTTGTATCAAACAGCTACAGGAAAGTTAAAAAGGTACAGTACTGTGGGTGCACCTACACCACATAGACTGCAGCAGTTCAAGAAGGCAGCTCACCACCACCTTCTCAAGGGCAATCAGGGATGGGCAATAAATGCTGGTCTAGCCAGTGAAGCCCCACATTCCATGAATGAATGAGAAAAAAAGGCAGTTGGTCCTGGTCCATTAAGTTAAGCACTCAGCAGGCAGGAGGGATCGATGAGGGTGAGCACTCAGCAGGCAGGAGGGATCGATGAGGGTGAGCACTCAGCAGGCAGGAGGGATCGATGAGGGTGAGCACTCAGCAGGCAGGAGGGATCGATGAGGGTGAGCACTCAGCAGGCAGGAGGGATCGATGAGGGTGAGCACTCAGCAGGCAGGAGGGATCGATGAGGGTGAGCACTCAGCAGGCAGGAGGGATCGATGAGGGTGAGCACTCAGCAGGCAGGAGAGATCGATGAGGGTGAGCACTCAGCAGGCAGGAGGGATCGATTTACAGTCGGCTCCTGCTATATTGTTCACATGGTCACTTGATGGGGACAGGGATAGGCTTGGATACTAGATGTCCAGATTCGAATGGCCACTGACACTCTCTGTGAGTGGTCACATCAAGAAAGCTCCAGGTTGCAGCCAATACCCTGCAGAGTCAGGCTATTTAGGGGTATATGATAACACAGGTTTGTACCCCCAGAGTCAGGAGTCAAGGGTTATGGAGGGCAGGCAGGAAAGTGGAGTTAGGGCCACTATCATATCAGCCATGATCTTATTGAATGGCTGAGTGGGTTTAGGGGGTTGAACAGTGAACTCCTGCTCCTAATTTTGTCTGAGCATAGGGTATTCAGAGGTAAATTGTAGCAATCTGCACTCCCACCCTGGAAGACCCAGTCTTACTGCTGATCCCTCCGTATCTCTTGTGGATGGTGGGCAGGAGTCCAGCTGGTTCTTCACCGAGATCTGGGGGTCTGTTAGCGGTGATGGGGTAGGTACAGGATCGTGGTATGGTCAGTGGTGATGGCCTCGTCTCAGCCTCCTCCAGTCCGCTCTCGCCGCTGTCATCACTGTCCTGTCGGTGCCACACGTGACGCGATGGCTCTCCCTGCATTTGCTGCTTGTGGAGCTGGAAGGAAATGGAGAGTTGCTGAGGTGGTTTTGGGAGTTTCAGTATAACTTGCATCAGTTCTGGGCACCACAGGGAGGGGGAGCAGCACAGATTGACCAGAATGATACCAAGGCTAAAAGAATGAAATTATGAGAACAGATTGCATGGACTAGGCTGGATTCACTTGAACATAGAAGGTTAAAAGTGATCTAATCAAGGTGTTTAAAATTATTAACGATATGATAGGGTAGATAGAGAGGAACTCTGGTTGGCAAAGTCCAGAACAAGTGCGCTGTCATTCAGGGGTGATATCAGGAAGCATTTCCTCACACAGAGTGTTATCAAATCTGGAACTTTCCCCCCACCTAAAGAAGCTGCTGATGCTGGGAGTCAAAATAAGGAATTCCAGAAAAGATGGATATGGATTTGGGAGGTTAGAGGTGGGATGGTAGGGTTAGTTTTTGAAGAGGGGTGATGACAGCAGTTTTGAAGGAAGACAGAAAACATTAACAATATCAGCAAACATCAGGGCCAGAAAGGAAAGTTGAATGGTCAGCAGTTTAATGGAAATAAGGCCAGTATGGGTTCTATGGGCCGAATGGCCTCCTTCTATGCCATGATAATTCTATGACTCGATAAGAACAGGCTGTGGGCCTCATGAAGAAGATAGCAGAGAAACTAAAACTGCTTCAGGGCACAGAATGGAGTGGGCACAGGAGTGAGTGTTGGTGTGGGAGGGGACAAGGGAAGGGATCGATGCAGCGAGGAAGCTGAGTGAATGATCTCAGAGCTAGTGACAGGTGGGCGAACGAGGAGGAGGCCAAGAATAGGAAGACACCCGAAGTTGACAATATGGAGGAGTGAATAGGAGCCATTACCGGAGATATCACGTGTCAGGTTCAAATAGCTGGGAAACATGAGCATGCCTCATGAAGCTGAACAAGGAGAGGGTGGCAATGAAGGGAGGAGTCCAGCTTACCTCATGCATGTAGAGTGCGTGCAGGCTCATTTCTGTTGAAGCGTACTCAGAGAGAACCATACTCTGGAGCTGAGCCTCCCATGCGCTGCTCCCAGAACTCATCATCCTCACATCAGGACTGCCAACAATAAAGAAACAAAAAGTGGGTCACAACTCCAGAAGCCTGGTCAGCCAAACCAGTCAGAGCAACACTGCCAAGAACTGTGAGCAGAGTCATTCACACCCGGGCACAGAGAGAGCTTGGGGTGGGGGGCAAACGCCTGTAGGAAAAGGCCCAGCCCCTCTCACCCTCACCTCACGGCCACAATTCAGCAAGGGTGGCAACCCAGCCTGCTTTACCCCTCTCTAAGCAGGGACACCATCAGATTTCACCCCGGCCCCATTCCCAAAATCAATTCTTAACCTGGGTGCATCAGTCAATTGCACATTCTCTGTCACTGGGTGAAAATCCTGGAACTCCCTCCCTAACAGCACTGTGGGTGTACCTACACCACATGGACTGCAGCGGTTCAAGAAAGCAGCTCAACACCACCTTCTCAAGGGCAACTAGGGATGGGCAATAAATGCAGCCGCAGCCAGTGATGCCCACGTCCCGTGAAGAAATAAAATGCTTTGCTCATTTCTAAGGATGGAAAATCTAACTCTCTCAGAAACCCTCTCCTCTGTCCAAACATTCACCATTCTCCTTTCTTAAATCAACTCTCAGCTACTTCCCATTGGACTGCTGCAGCATTCCCTCGACAGAGTCTGGCCCCTTTCACCATATCATAATCATCTGAGACGTCCCATTTCTTCACCAGCTCTCCACCCCACACACCCGCTTTCCAACCTCACTCCCGTTTCATCTCCAACACCTGACATATCAGGAGCTTCTCCACACATCAGACAACAAGCACCCTCCCCACCCGCCGCAGACACCCCCTCTCCACCCAACCCCCCCAGACACCCCCTCTCCACGCCTCCACCCAACCCCCCCAGACACCCCCTCTCCACGCCTCTACCCAACCCCCCCCAGACACCCCCTCTCCACGCCTCCACCCAACCCCCCCAGACACCCCCTCTCCACGCCTCTACCCAACCCCCCCCAGACACCCCCTCTCCACGCCTCCACCCAACCCTCCCAGACACCCCCTCTCCACGTCTCCACCCAACCCCCCAGACACCCCCTCTCCACGTCTCCACCCAACCCCCCAGACACCCCCTCTCCACGTCTCCACCCAACCCCCCCAGACACCCCCTCTCCACCCAACCCCCCAGACACCCCCTCTCCACGCCTCTACCCAATGCCCCAAGCACCCCTTCTCTGCGCCCCACCCCTGACCTCCCAGGGAGGCACCCCTCTCCACCAAACTCCTCCTCACCACCAGCCCTGTCAAGCACTCCTCCCCATCACCCTCCTCCCACCAATAACCACCCCCCCTCCCCCAGACACCCACCATCCCTCCCCCACGCCCCAGCCCTGGCGGCACCCCCCCCACCCAGACACCCTTCCCTTCCCCCCACCCCCACGCCCCAGCCCTGGCAGCACGCCTCCCCCCAGGCGCCCACCATCCCTCCCCACCACCAGCCCCAGGCACCTCTCCCTGAGCCTAACCTCAGAGCCCGCTCCCAACCTACCCCATAGACACCCTTCACCATCACCCTCCAGCCCAAAAGCCACCCTCTCCAGGTACCCTTCCCCTTACCACTCTCTCCCTCCAAACTTCCCTTCTTACACCAACCCTTCTATCCCTCCCTCCTCACCCTCACTACTGCCTGGTAAACTGGATATACTGCTGGTGGGAGAGGAGATGCACTCAGCAAGTGACAGGTTTGATAGATCGAACAAGTCTGTTAATCATACAGAGCCTCAGTGTCTCCGCACCCTGATCCAGCCATGGCTCGCCCAGGCCTGGTCCGTTGCAGAGAGTTGTGGAGACTTCCAGGAGGGTTCTGGCTGCTCTGCCCTGGAGAGAATGAGCGCAACGAGGATGCTGGATCCAAGGGACCTTCTCGGCCTCTCTGAAACACGAGTGATGGGGGTCCCGCAATCAGGTTGGTGATCAAACTGTGAGGCTGCAACAACACAATATCTCACTGTTAGAAAACTCACCGAGACAACTAGTCCATGCACCATCCCCCTGGGGTCCTGCCCTGTGGGACTGGGCCCTTCACCTGGGGTCCCGCCCTGTGGGACTGGGCCCTTCCCCTGGGGTCCCGCCCTGTGGGACTGGGCCCTTCCCCTGGAGTCCTGCCCTGTGGGACTGGGCCCTTCCCCTGGTGTCCTGCCCTGTGGGACTGGGCCCTTCCCCTGGGGTCCTGCCCTGTGGGACTGGGCCCTTCCCCTGGTGTCCTGCCCTGTGGGACTGGGCCCTTCCCCTGGGGTCCTGTCCTGTGGGACTGGGCCCTTCCCCTGGGGTCCTGTCCTGTGGGACTAGGCCCTTCCCCTGAGGTCCTGTCCTGTGGGACTGGGCCCTTCCCCTGGAGTCCTGGGCCCTTCCCCTGGTATCCTGCCCTGTGGGACTGGGCCCTTCCCCTGGGGTCCTGCCCTGTGGGACTGGGCCCTTCCCCTGGGGTCCTGCCCTGTGGGACTGGGCCCTTCCCCTGGTTTCCTGCCCTGTGGGACTGGGCCCTTCCCCTGGGGGACTGTGCCCTTCCTGTGTTGCTCATGGGCTGCTTCTTACCTCTGACTCAGACTGTACGGACTGTAGGGATGTGAAGAGGCCATTCTCCGGAAGGAAGCTGTGGCTTCCAATCACTGCTCCCTTGTCTCGATTGACCTTCTCCTTCAGTTGGCTGATGAAGGCAGTGCTGCCCTGAGGGGGTTGCCAATGCGGGTTTGT
Source organism: Cetorhinus maximus (assembly GCF_964194155.1). Classification (NCBI taxonomy): domain Eukaryota; kingdom Metazoa; phylum Chordata; class Chondrichthyes; order Lamniformes; family Cetorhinidae; genus Cetorhinus; species Cetorhinus maximus. The sequence continues at coordinate 127,999,905 of NC_135889.1, forward strand.
GATAGCGAAGTGCATGAGAGAGAGTTCAGTCTTGCCATCCTCGGCCTGCTGGTAGATGGAGGCCTCAGTCTTTCTGCCAGAGAACCACTGAGAGGCAACAGGGTTATAATCAACTACAAATTGCACTCATGTAGCATCTTTAATGTGATATGACACCCCAAGGTGCTTCAAAGTAGCATTATCAGGCAAAATATGACACTGAGTCACATAAGGAGATACTGGGGCCAAACGCTTGTCATAGGAACAGGAGGCCATTCAGCCCCTCAAACCTGTTCTACTATTCATTGAGATCATGACTAATCTGTGACCTAACTCCATATAGCCGTCTTTGATCCATTGCCCTTAATATCTTTGGATAACAAAAACAATTAATTTCAGATTTAAACTTAAATTCACATAAAATTAAATCTTGCAGAAATTTCTGTTTGCAGAAGAGTTCTGAACTTCTATCACACTTTGTGTGTGGAAATGTTTCCTATTTTCACTCCTGAAGGGTGTGTTTCTTATAGAGTCTGACCCTGGTTCTAGCCAGTGGAAATAGTTTCTATCTACCCTTCCTGTTCCCCTTAATATCCTGGAAATATCAATCAGACAACACTTAACCTTCCAAATTCCAGGGAATACAACTCTCATTTGTGTAATTCGTCCTTGTAACTTAAACCTTGGAGTCCAGGTATCATTCTCCATCTACACTCCCTCCAAGGCCCATATATTGTCCCTAAGGTGTGGTGTCCAGGTCTGTTCACAGTAACTCCAGGTGTGGTTTTATTGGAGCTTTATGCAGCTGAAGCTTGACTTCCACCCTTTGTATTCTAGTCTCTAAATATAAAGGCCAGTATTCAATTATCCTTTTTGCCCATTTTAAAATCTAGGCATGACTGGACCGGGAACCAGTGTAGGTCAGTGAGCAGAAGGGTAATGGGGGAACGAGACTTGGTGCGAGCATGGACATGGGCAGCAGAGTTTTGGATGACTTTGTGTTGATAGAGGATAGAATGTGGGAGATCAGCCAGGAGTGTGTTGGAATAGACAAGTTCACAGGTAACAAAGGAATGAATCAGAAGCAGATGAGCTGAGGCAGGGATAGAGTTGGGCAATGCCATGAAGGTGAAAAGAGGCAGTTTTAGTGATGTCACGGATATAAGATCATAAGAATTAGGGGCAGGAGGAGGCCATTCAGCCCATCAAACCTGTTCCGCCATTCAGTAAGATCATGACTGATCTGTATGAAGCCTTAACTCCACTTTCCTGCCGGCCCCCTTAACCCTTGACTCCCTTGTCTAACTCAGCCCTGAAAATATTCAAGGACCCAGCTCACACTGTTCTCACTGGAGGGAAATTCCAAAGACTAACGACTGTCAGAGAAGAAATTCCCCTTCTCTCAGTCTTAAGTGGGAGACTCCTTATTTTTAAACAGTGCTCCCTCCTTCCAGATTGCCAGGTGAGAGGAAACATCCTCTCAACATCTACCCTTTCAAGCTGCCTCAGAATCTTACAGGAACACATGAAGTAGGAGCAAGAGTAGGCCGTTTGAGCTGCTCTGCCATTTGATACGGCCATGGCTGACCTGATTGTGGCCTCAACTCTTCTTTCCTCTCTACCCCTCTGCCCTTTGGCTCCCATGTTAATTAAGATTCTATCGAACTCAGCTTTAAGAATATTCAATGACCCAGCCTCCACTGCTCTCTGGGACGAGAGTTCCACAGACTAACCACCCTCAGAGGAAAAAAAAATCTCCGCATCTCTGTCTTATATGGGAGACATCTTTATTTAAACTGTGTCCCCTAGTTCTAGGCTCTTCCACAAGGGGAGACATCCTCTCAGCATCCACCCTGTCAATTCCCCTCAGGACCTTTTTTTATTTCAGTAAGATCATCTCTCATTCTTCTAAACTCCAACAGTTACAGGCCCAACCCATCCAACCTTTCCTCATAAGCTAACCCCCTCAGCCCAGGTATCAGTCGAGTGAACCTTCCTCTGAACTGCTTCGAATACAACTAAATCCATTTTCATGTAAGGATGCCAAAACTGTACACAGTATTCCAGACGTGGTCTCATCAGGACCCTATACAACTGTAGCAAAACATCTCTACTTTTATATTCCATTCCCCTTGCAATAAACGCCAGCATTCCATCTGCCTTCCTAACCATTTGCTGTACCTGCACACTAACTTTTTGTGATTCATGTACCAGGACACCCAGATCCTTCTGCACCACCGAGTTCCCCAATCTCTCTCCATTTAAATAATTTGCTGCTTTTCTATTCTTCCTGCCAAAATGGACAAGTTCACATTTTCCCACATTAAACTCCATCTGCCAATTTTTTTTCCACTCACTTAACCTGTGTCCATCTCTTTGCAGACTCTTTGTATCCTCCTTACAACTTTCCAACTCACCTATCTTTGTATTGTCAGCAAATTTGGCTACAATACACTCAGCCCCTTCATCCAAGTCATTAACACAGATCAGAAATAGCTGAGGCCCCAGCACTGATCCCAGTGGCACTTCCACTAGTTACACATTGCCAACCTGAAAATCACCCATTTATCCTGACTCTGTTCCATTAGTCAGCCAATCATCTATCCATATTAATATACCACCCCCAACATACCCGCACCATATGGGGACCATGGGTGGAGGACTGGGGCACAGGGTCCGCCCAGCGTCACTTACCGCAGGGTGCCCATGCTGTCGGACATCCATCTGGGCGAAGGAACAGGTATCCCCGACACCCACAACCTCCACAGTGAAGTTTCGGAAGAAGTCAATGATCTCGAGGGACTTTCGTCTCAGACAGAAGATGAGGATGAAGGGAGTGATGATGGGACTGAGCAGCTCCTCGAGGATGAAAACCTGTGGACAGAAGCTGTTTACTTTCAGGAAAAAGCCACCTCCTGGACTGAGAGCCCCTCACTCACAGATCCCGAGTAATGGATACCCCATCACAGTTTACAGCCTTGCTCACACATTCCCCCACCAGGCCCCCTCACCTGCTCTGACTGACCCAAGCTCACCCAACACTGTTCCCCCCACCAGCTGCTCTATGCTGACTGATTTTCCTCCCCATTCAATAGACCACCCAAACGGATTACTGCAGGATCTGACCCAGCCCAGGGCACCACCACCACCCCTCTCCCCACCCCCCAGCAGCACCCCCCTCTCTGGGACTATGTGAACCATAACTCAGTGTCATAATCCTGGAATAGGAAGCAAAAGCCCCACCAAAGCTCCTTACTGCTTTGTATTGAAAGAGCTGAGCAAACTCGTCCCTGGTCTCGTAGCGGTTTGCGGTGCCCTGCCAGTGATCAGGCATGTAGTGGATATGAGACAGAATCACCCTCAGTAGCTGCTCCGGGCAGAACACCATGTGTTTGTCTGGGATAAAACACCTGAACAAGAGAAAGATTGTTCACATAAACAGGAGAGGAATCAGCAGTAACCAGATACTGAAACTCAGCAGCCTAATTGTGCAGCTTTTCTCTAAAATGAGATGCTGGTTGTCGCATAAATATTGGCCACAACACCAAGGCAAGTTCCCCTAGTTCTCTTCAAAATGGTGCCATGGGAACGTTTACATCCACCTGGGAAGACAGACAGGGCCTCATCTGAAAGACAGCACCTCAAACAGCACAAATCTCCCTCAGTACTGACCCTCCAACAGTGCAGCACTCCCTCAGTACTGACCCTCTGACAGTGCAGCACTCCCTCAGTACTGACCCTCTGACAGTGCAGGGCTCCCTCAGTACTGACCCTCTGACAGTGCAGGGCTCCCTCAGTACTGACCCTCTGACAGTGCAGCTCTCCCTCAGTACTGACCCTTCGACAGTGCAGCACTCCCTCAGTACTGACCCTTCGACAGTGCAGCACTCCCTCAGTACTGACCCTTCGACAGTGCAGCATTCCCTCAGTACTGACCCTTCGACAGTGCAGCACTCCCTCAGTACTGACCCTTCGACAGTGCAGCACTCCCTCAGTACTGACCCTCTGACAGTGCAGCACTCCCTCAGTACTGACCCTTCGACAGTGCAGCACTCCCTCAGTACTGACCCTCCGACAGTGCAGCACTCCCTCAGTACAGACCCTGTACGATCTGTGTAAATTCAGGCAAAGAATACTGGAAACCCATCTAAAGGTGACTTAAGGGCTTGGGTAGCCATCTGTGACACAGGATGAAATGCTTTTTTCAAAGCGTGAAGAATGCTTTGGAAGAAAATCATTGAGGCAACTAAACTCAATGTGCAGAGATAAAAGGAGATGTGAAAATGTTATGCGGCATTTCATGATTGAAAGGTTACCAAAATATTTTTTTAAATGCATTTAGCTGTAAGACTGGAAGAGCTGCAGAAGAAAGCACTCAGGGGATAAGGGAACCTTACAGAGGAAATTATGGCAGAATTTTCTGTGGAGTTTAGGGAAAGGACCAGACTCAGAGGCCTCTCCTAAGCTTAAAATCATAGAATAATCAAATTATACAACACAGAAGGAAGCCATTCGGCCTATCATGTCTCTGCTGACTCTAGGAAGTAGTGTAACTATCCAATCAGTCCCAATCCTCTGTTCTTTCCCTATAACCCAGCAACGTTTCCCTTCAATTTCTTCAGTGTTTCTTTCATATTTAGGGACTTATTTTATAGTGCAAGTTAGTTCTGCTAGAAATGCACATCGTATGGTTCAGTATTTCAACATGTACATTTTTCCGTGTGAGAAATGTTAAAAGGAACCTAAATCTGGCTTTAACGTTGATTCCTATGGGAACCCATGAGTAATGTGATGTCATGATTTTCAGGAATGCAACTACAGTGAGGACTTATTGTACTGACCCTCCAACCTATGCAGCGCTCCTTCAGTACTGATCCTTTGACAGTGCAGCACTCCCTCAGTACTGATCCTTTGACAGTGCAGCACTCCCTCAGTACTGACCCTTCGACAGTGCAGCATGCCCTCAGTACTGACCCTTCGACAGTGCAGCACGCCCTCAGTACTAACCCTTCGACAGTGCAGCATGCCCTCAGTACTGACCCTTCGACAGTGCAGCACTCCCTCAGTACTGACCCTCTGACAGTGCAGCACTCCCTCAGTACTGACCCTTCGACAGTGCAGCATTCCCTCAGTACTGACCCTTCGACAGTGCAGCACTCCCTCAGTACTGACCCTTCGACAGTGCAGCACTCCCTCAGTACTGACCCTTCGACAGTGCAGCACTCCCTCAGTACTGACCCTTTGACAGTGCAGCACTCTCAGTACTGATCCTTTGACAGTGCAGCACTCCCTCAATACTGACCCTCTGACAGTGAGGCACTCCCTCAGTACTGACCCTTCGACAGTGCAGCACTCCCTCAGTACTGACCCTGTGACAGTGCAGCACTCCCTCAGTACTGACCCTTCGACAGTGCAGCACTCCCTCAGTACTGACCCTTTGACAGTGCAGCATTCCCTCAGTACTGACCCTTCGACAGTGCAGCATTCCCTCAGTACTGACCCTTCGACAGTGCAGCACTCCCTCAGTACTGACCCTCTGACAGTGCAGCACTCCTTCAGTACTGACCCTTCGACAGTGCAGCACTCCTTCAGTACTGACCCTTTGACAATGCAGCACTCCCTCAGTACTGACCCTCTGACAGTGCAGCACTCCTTCAGTACTGACCCTTTGACAATGCAGCACTCCCTCAGTACTGACCCTTCGACAGTGCAGCACTCCCTCAGTACTGACCCTTCGACAGTGCAGCACGCCCTCAGTACTGACCCTTCGACAGTGCAGCACGCCCTCAGTACTGACCCTTCGACAGTGCAGCACTCCCTCAGTACTGACCCTCTGACAGTGCAGCACTCCCTCAGTACTGACCCTTCGACAGTGCAGCATTCCCTCAGTACTGACCCTTCGACAGTGCAGCACTCCCTCAGTACTGACCCTTTGACAGTGCAGCATTCCCTCAGTACTGACCCTTCGACAGTGCAGCACTCCCTCAGTACGGACCCTTCGACAGTGCAGCATTCCCTCAGTACTGATCCTTCGACAGTGCAGCACTCCCTCAGTACTGACCCTTCGACAGTGCAGCACGCCCTCAGTACTGATCCTTTGACAGTGCAGCACTCTCTCAGTACTGATCCTTTGACAGTGCAGCACTCCCTCAATACTGACCCTCTGACAGTGCAGCACTCCCTCAGTACTGACCCTTCGACAGTGCAGCACTCCCTCAGTACTGACCCTTTGACAGTGCAGCATTCCCTCAGTACTGACCCTTCGACAGTGCAGCATTCCCTCAGTACTGACCCTTCGACAGTGCAGCACTCCCTCAGTACTGACCCTCTGACAGTGCAGCACTCCTTCAGTACTGACCCTTCGACAGTGCAGCACTCCTTCAGTACTGACCCTTTGACAGTGCAGCACTCCCTCAGTACTGACCCTTCGACAGTGCAGCACCCTCAGTACTGACCCTTAAATAGTGCTGCGTTACCTCAATGCTAGCCTTCCGACAATGCAGCTCTCTCTCAGTAATGACCCTATGACAGTGCAGCACTCCCTCAGTACTAACCCTACGATATTGCAGTGCTCCCTCAGTACTGACCCTCCTGCAGTGCAGCACTCCCTCAGTACTGACTTTAGGAAGGTTACGTTGGAGCTGTACAAAACGCTAGTTAGGCCACAGCTGGATGGAGTACTGTGTGCAGTTCTGGTCATGACACTATAGGAAGGATGTGATTGCACTGGAGAGGGTGCAGAGGTGGTTCAACCAGGATGTTGCCTGAGCTGGAGCGTTTCAGCTTTCAAGAAGGCTAAGAAGGGGACCTGATAGACGTATACAAAATTATGAAGGGTTTAGATAGGGTAGCTGGGAAGAAACTTTCCCCCTTAGCGGAGGTGTCAATAACCAGATAACCAGGGGACATAGATTTAAGGTAAGGGGCAGGAGGTTTAGAGGGGATTTGAGGAGGGATTTTTTTCACCCAGAGGGTGGTTGTAATCTGGAACACACTGACTGAGGGGGTGGTAGAGGCAGGAACCCTCACAACATTTAAGAAGTATTTAGATGAGCACTTAAAATGCCACAGCATACAGGGCTATGGTGCTAGAAAATGGGATTAGAACAGAAAGGTGCTTGATGGCCAGCATAGACACGATGGGTCGAAGGGCCAAGTTCTGTGCTGTATAACTCTATGACTCCATGAGTGCTGACCCTCCTACAGTGCAGCACTGTGACTGTCAGCCTCGATTGTGTGTTCAAGTCTGTGGAATGTGCAGACAGGCAGAACTACCAGTTGATGACCCGAGACATCACTCCTTCTGGGATTCTCACTCCCTTTTCTCTCCACGTTCCCCCATTCCTCGCACAGATTCAACCCACGTTTCTACCCAGGATTCTCACCTACACACAGTAACACAGAGGCCGAGGAGAGTTATGGTAGTCAGCACATGCTCTACAGCTAGAACGTCCTCATCGTAGACAGTTAGAGCAATGAGCACGGCCAGGATTGAGCCAGCAAAGAAGGCGAGATTTTTTGCGAGAACCGTGAGCAGTGGGGACAGGAAGCAGTTCATGTATTTTGAGGCGGCTTTATAGCCCTTGCTGAGCCGAGACTGTAGCTCATGGTCCAGCTCATTGAAATGGCGGAGGTAACATCGGCCGTACAATGACCAGCAGCGAGCCCCTAGGCTGCCTGGCTCTCGCTTGATCACCTCAGTGTAGCTGAAGAAAGCATAGAGAATCTGCCAGATGAGGATAACGGGGCACAGCAGCAGATTGGTGATGCCAATCCACAGGATCCTCGTGCTGAGTTTCTCCGCCAGTTCCAATCGGTTCCCTGCCTTCTTGTACTCCGACTTCAAACTCCACTCGTTCTGAAAGAGAGAGCCCGGTCCCCACAGGAAGATCAGCTCAAAGTTATACTTTAAGCCTCTGGTGTAGAAGACCACCTCACCGAGGGCGGGAAGGTGAAAGCAAATTGGTAGAAGGGATTTGTTGATCATAGCCACAGTGTAGTTTTTGAAACGCAGGATGCGATGGTAGATATCCAGCTCACTCAGCTCCCTCTTGTGGATGCAGATTTGATGTTCTTTCTGAATCTGGATAATACGAGCTTGAACTTCCTGCCAGCTGAAGTAGGGGAGATGAGACTGAAACAAAGCACGACAGCATCAGTTCAGACCCGCTACTCCCCACTGCCCCCCACCCGCTGCCCCCCACCCGCTGCCCCCCACCCGCTGCCCCCCTCCCGCTGCCCCCACTGACCCCCACCCCCGATTCCCCACTGACACCCACCCGCTGCTCCCCACTGACCCCCACCCGCTGCTCCCCACTGACCTCGACCCACTGCCCCCCACCCGCTGCTCCCCACTGACCCCCGCCCCCTGCTCCCCACTGACACCCCCCCACTGACACCCACCCGCTGCCCCCCCACCCGCTGCCCCCACTGACCCCCGCCCCCGATTCCCCACTGACCCCCACCCGCTGCTCCCCACTGACCCCCACCCGCTGCCCCCACTGACCCCCGCCCCCGATTCCCCACTGACCCCCACCCGCTGCTCCCCACTGACCCCCACCCGCTGCACCCCACCCGCTGACCCCCACCCGCTGCCCCCCACCCGCTGCTCCCCACCCGCTGCTCCCCACCGACCCCCGCCCCCTGCTCCCCACTGACCCCCGCCCCCTGCTCCCCACCGACCCCCGCCCCCTGCTCCCCACCGACCCCCGCCCCCTGCTCCCCACTGACCCCCGCCCCCTGCTCCCCACTGACCCCCGCCCCCTGCTCCCCACTGACCCCCGCCCCCTGCTCCCCACTGACCCCCGCCCCCTGCTCCCCACTGACCCCCGCCCCCTGCTCCCCACTGACCCCCGCCCCCTGCTCCCCACTGACCCCCGCCCCCTGCTCCCCACTGACCCCCGCCCCCTGCTCCCCACTGACCCCCGCCCCCTGCTCCCCACTGACCCCCGCCCCCTGCTCCCCACTGACCCCCGCCCCCTGCTCCCCACTGACCCCCGCCCCCTGCTCCCCACTGACCCCCACCCGCTGCTCCCCACTGACCCCCACCCGCTGCACCCCACCCGCTGCTCCCCACTGACCCCCGCCCCCTGCTCCCCACTGACCCCCGCCCCCTGCTCCCCACTGACCCCCGCCCCCTGCTCCCCACTGATCCCACACCGCCGTTCCCACTGACACCAACCCCCGTTCCCCATTGACCCCCCAACTCTGCTGTCCCCCACAGACCCCCCTCCGCTGCTGTTTCCCACAAACCCCCTCACTCTGGTGTTCCCCACTGAGTCCCACCCCACTGTTTCCCACTCACCCCCATATGCCACCTTAAACACCCACTCGCCCTTCCCCAGCTTTAACATTCACTCCCTCCACCACCGACGCACAGTAGCAGCAGTGTGTGTACCATCTACAAGATGCACTGCAGGAATTCACCAAGGCTCCATAGACAGCACCTTCCGAACCCACGACCACTACCATCTAGAAGGACAAGGGCAGCAGACACATGGGAACACCACCACCTGGAAGTTCCCCTCCAAGTCACTCACCATCCAGACTTGGAAATATATCGCTGTTCCTTCACTGTCGCTGGGTCAAAATCCTGGAACTCCCTCCCTAACAGCACTATGGATGTACCTACACCACACGGACTGCAGCGGTGTAAGAAGGCAGCTCACCACCACCTTCTCAAGGACAATTAGGGATGGGCAATAAATGCTGGCCTAGCCAGCGAAGCCCACATCCCATAAGTGAATTCTAAAATCCAGATGGCCAGTGTAACCTGCATCAACCGACACACCACAGTAATTCCAAACGTGTCACTGGCTCAGTCGTAGCTCTTTCACCTGTCACGATATCATGGCTTCAAGCCCCACTCAAGAGACAGGACTCCCCCCCAGCCACCCCCAGCAGTTCTCAACTCAACCCCAAGGAATGTAAGCAACAGAGAGCTGGAACTAGAGCTACAGGGAGCAGTAACATACCATGGGTATCTTCAGAGCATTCCTGTAAAACGCCCGAATCTCCCAGTAACAGCAGATGTTGTAGATGAATTTCACCAGCCGATGAACCCAGAAGACTCCAGCAATCAGCAGGATGAAGATGATCAGCACATTCTGCCGGATCCTGTAAAACAGGGACCCTTATCTTAAAAACCACTACATATACAACTCACAATTACAGGATCGGTTGAGGTGAAAAGTATCAGTACTTTTAAGGGGAAGTTGTATTAACACAATGGAGAAAGGAATAGAAGGCTATGTGAATGAGGTTAGATGTAGAACAGTGGGGAGGCTCGGGTGGAGCATAAGCACCAACATTGACCATGTGGGCTGAATGGCCTGCTCCTGTGCTTTCTGTACTGTGTAATTCTATGTAAATAAATGAAACTTGTTTCTTAAAAAAGCTGCTAAAATTGTAAAAAACCCAACTGGTTCACTAATGTCCATTAGGGAACAAGACTTCTGGTATCCTTAAAGGTGCTTCAGTCTGGCTCTCTGTGTAACTCTGCCCATTACCCATAGGAGGCGACAGCGACTCCATAGTGCTTACTCGGCAGTGCAGACATGTGGGGGCAGAAAGGCATCTGGCAGCGTGACCTTGACCAGCTGATTTTCGCGATGTGTGTTGTTCACCAGCTTGTTAGCGAACAGGATGTCGTAATCAACACAGTTGATGAGGAAAGTGGTGAAAGTTACAACGAAAACAAACTGCCTGTAAAAACCAAGAGAGGGAAAGAAAGAGAGAGAGAGATTACAACCACAGTCAGATACAGTGCAGAGTTACATACAGAGTAAAGCTCCCTCTACACTGTCCCCATCAAACACTCCCAGGACAGGTACAGCACGGGGTTAGATACAGAGTAAAGCTCCCTCTACACTGTCCCCATCAAACACTCCCAGAACAGGTACAGCACGGAGTTAGATACAGAGTAAAGCTCCCTCTACACTGTCCCCATCAAACACTCCCAGGACAGGTACAGCACGGGGTTAGGTACAGAGTAAAGCTCCCTCTACACTGTCCCCATCAAACACTCCCAGGACAGGTACAGCACGAGGATAGATACAGAGTAAAGCTCCCTCTACACTGTCCCCATCAAACACTCCCAGGACAGGTACAGCACGGGGTTAGGTACAGAGTAAAGCTCCCTCTACACTGTCCCCATCAAACACTCCCAGGGCAGGTACAGCACGGGGTTAGGTACAGAATAAAGTTCCCTCTACACTGTCCCCATCAAACACTCCCAGGGCAGGTACAGCACAGGGTTAGATACAGAGTAAAGCTCCCTCTACACTGTCCCCATCAAACACTCCCAGGGCAGGTACAGCACGGGGATAGATACAGAGTAAAGCTCCCTCTACACTGTCCCCATCAAACACTCCCAGGGCAGGTACAGCACGGGGATAGATACAGAGTAAAGCTCCCTCTACACTGTCCCCATCAAACACTCCCAGGACAGGTACAGCACGAGGATAGATACAGAGTAAAGCTCCCTCTACACTGCCATGCTGCAGTTATACAAAGTCCTGGTTAAACTGGCCCTGGAGTAATGTGAGCAGTTCTGGGCACCACACCTCAGCGGGAGTGCAGGGTAGTTTTACTAGAATGAAACCTGGATCCAAAGGTCGAACTAAGTGGACAAATTACACAAGATGGGGTTTATCCCCTGGAAATTAGACCAGGAAGGAGTGATTTGATCAAAGGGGAAGTGAAAGGGTAGATCGAAAAACATTTTCGGCTGGTTTGGAAGGTTGGTCAGGTTTAAGGGGCAAAGTCTAAAAATTGGAGCCTGACCTTTCAGCTGTGAAATTCGGAAAGATTTCTACAAACAAGGAACTATAGAATCTTAAATTTATTTCTGTAAACAGCAACTGATGCTAGATCCACTGTTGATTTTAAATCTGAGACTGAGAGATTTTTGTTAATCAAATATATTAAGGGGTGTGGGTCAAAGCAAGGGACATGGAATTAGATCACAGAGCAACCATTAAATGGCAGAGCAGGCTCGAGGAGTTGAATAACTTCATCCTCGTCCTATGTTCCTATTTGCTGTGACTCAGACTGACAGTTTTAAGGCAGTTTGGAGACTGCTGAACTCATTTCAATCAGGGTGCTTACAGGGAGCTGCCCATCAGTTTGTGCTGGACAGGAACCCACTGCCAAAGCTTCTTCCAAATTTATTTGTTCAAGGGATGTGTGTATCACTGGTTGGGCCAGCATTTATTGCCCATCCTTAATTGCCCTTGAGACGGTGGTGGTGAGCAAACTATTGGGATTAAAGGGTGACAAGTCCCCAGGACCTGATGGCCTACATCCCAGGGTCTTAAAGGAAGTGGCAGCGGAGAAAGTGGCTATAATACTCCCAAATTCCCTGGATTCTGGAAAGGTTCAAGTGGATTGGAAAAATGCTAATATAGCGCTCTTATTCAAAAAAGGGGGGGAGGCAGAAAGTAGGAAACTATAGACCAGTTAGTTTAACGTCTGTCATTGGGAAATTGTTGGAATCCATTATTAAGGAAGTAGTAATGGGGCATTTGGAAAGTCAAAATGCAATCCATCAGAGCCAGCATGGTTTTATGAAGAGTGAATCGTGTTTGACTAATTTGCTAGAGTTCTTTGAAGATGTGACAAGCAAAGTGGATAATGGGGATCCTGTAGATGTAGTATATCTGGACTTCCAGAAGGTCTTTGATAAGGTGCTGCACAAAAGATTAATACACAAGATAAGATCACACGGAGTTAGGGGTAATATATTAGCTTGGATAGAGGATTGGCTAACCAATGGGAAGCAGAGAGTCGGGATAAATGGGTCTTTTTCTGGATGGCAAGCTGTAACTAGTGGGGTGCCACAAAGTTCGGTCCTTGGGCCCCAACTATTTACAATCTATATTAATGACTTGGATTCAGGGATAGAAGGTACTATAACTAAATTTGCAGATGACACCAAAATAGGTGGGAAAGTAAGTTGCAATGAAGAAATAAGAAATTTACAAATGCATATGGACAGGTTAGGTGAATGGGCCAAAATTTGGCAGATGGAGTTTAACGTGGATAAGTGTGAGGTTATCCATTTTGGTCGGAAGAATAAAAAGGCGACTTATTATTTAAATGGAGAGAAACTTCAGAATGCTTCAGTGCAGAGGGATCTGGGTGTCCTAGTGCATGAATCGCGGAAAGCTAGTATGCAGGTACAGCAGGTAATAAGGAAGGCAAATGGAATTTTGGCATCTATTGCTAAAGGAATAGAGTATAAAAATAGGGAAGTGTACAAGGCATTGGTGAGACTGCACCTGGAGTACTGTGCACAGTTTTGGTCCCCTTACTTGAGGGAGGATGTAGTTGCACGGGAGGTGGTTCAGAGGAGGTTCACTAGATTGATTCCAGAGATGTGGGGCTTGTCTTATGAGGAGAGATTGAGTAGTTTAGGCCTATACTCGCTAGAGTTTAGAAGGATGAGAGGAGATCTAATTGAGGTATATAAGATGCTAAAGGTGATAGACAAAGTAGACGTGGAGCAGATGTTTCCCCTTGTGGGGCATTCTAGAATGAGAGGCCACAGTTTTAGGCTAAGGGGTGGTAAATTTAATCAGAGATGAGAAGGAATTACTTTTCTCAAAGGGTCATGAATCTGTGGAATTCACTACCTCAGAGTGCAGTGGATGCCGGGACGCTGAATAAACTTAAGGAGGAGATAGACAGATTTTTAATTAGTAACGGGTTGAAAGGTTATGGGGAGAGGGCGGGAAATTGGAGTTGGGGCCAAAATGAGATCAGCCATGATCGTATTGAATGGCGGGGCAGGCTCGAGGGGCTGAATGGCCTACTCCTGCTTCTAGTTCTTATGTTCCTGAACCGCTGCAGTCCATGTGGTGTAGGTACACCCGAGCTCCTGGGCAATCCCCAGATCTCCACACAATAAAAGCAAAATACTGTGGATTCTGGAAATCCAAAATGCAAACTGAAAACGCTTGAAATTCTCATCAGGTCCGGCAACATCAGTAGAGAGATATTGAGTTTGAAACGTTAATTCTGTTTCTCTCTCCCTAGATCTCCATGTTCCCAGAGTCGAGGCCGGACCCCCGCCCGGCGGCCGAGGGGAGGCCGGACCCCCGCCCGGCGGCCGAGGGGAGGCCGGACCCCCGCCCGGCGGCCGAGGGGAGGCCGGACCCCCGCCCGGCGGCCGAGGGGAGGCCGGACCCCCGCCCGGCGGCCGAGGGGAGGCCGGACCCCCGCCCGGCGGCCGAGGGGAGGCCGGACCCCCGCCCGGCGGCCGAGGGGAGGCCGGACCCCCGCCCGGCGGCCGAGGGGAGGCCGGACCCCCGCCCGGCGGCCGAGGGGAGGCCGGACCCCCGCCCGGCGGCCGAGGGGAGGCCGGACCCCCGCCCGGCGGCCGAGGGGAGGCCGGACCCCCGCCCGGCGGCCGAGGGGAGGCCGGACCCCCGCCCGGCGGCCGAGGGGAGGCCGGACCCCCGCCCGGCGGCCGAGGGGAGGCCGGACCCCCGCCCGGCGGCCGAGGGGAGGCCGGACCCCCGCCCGGCGGCCGAGGGGAGGCCGTACCCGTGCCCGGCGGCCGAGGGGAGGCCGTACCCCCGCCCGGCGGCCGAGGGGAGGCCGTAACCATGCCCGGCGGCCGAGGGGAGGCCGTACCCCTGCCGGCGGCCGAACCCCCGCCCAGCGGCCGAGGGGAGGCCGTACCCGTGCCCAGTGTCCGAGGTGATGCCCCCCTCGGTCGAGCAGCTGGGGTGATGCCTCCCTCTGGCGAGCAGCTGGGGTGAGGCTGTACCTCGGTCGAGCAGCTGAGGTGATGTCTCCCTCTGCCGAGCAGCTAGGGTGAAGCTGTACCTGTGCTGGGAACACATTCTACTAGAGTTTAGTTAAGACAAAACAAACAACTTACACCAATTCAAACATTTCTGTCAGCAGCATACAGAGAAAGCCATTCTTCTGATGTAAGTGGTAGATGTGCCAGACAGTTAAGGAAAGACCAGAAACTTCAAATAAAGAAATACAGCAGGAGACACATCACATTCCCAAACCGAGGCAGCCCAATGTACAGAGAACCAGAAACAACAGCATGAACATTGAACATTATCTTGGGACACACAGTAAATAATCCTGCCAATACTGCCAGCTGCTGTTAGACACAGTATTTTCCCAGAGAGAGGGGAGGAGGAGAGAACAGTCAGTGTACAGATATCGCCCTGAGAGAGAGAGGGACTGAGACACACCAGTCAGTGTACAGATATCTCCCTGAGAGAGAGGGGACTGAGAGACACCAGTCAGTGTACAGATATCTCCCTGAGAGAGAGGGAACAGAGAGACACCAGTCAGTGTACAGATATCTCCCTGAGAGAGAGGGACTGAGAGAAACCAGTCAGTGTACAGATATCTCCCTGAGAGAGAGGGACTGAGAGAAACCAGTCAGTGTACAGATATCTCCCTGAGAGAGAGGGGACTGAGAGACACCAGTCAGTGTACAGATATCTCCCTGAGAGAGAGGGACTGAGAGAAACCAGTCAGTGTACAGATATCTCCCTGAGAGAGAGGGGACTGAGAGACACCAGTCAGTGTACAGATATCTCCCTGAGAGAGAGGGGACTGAGAGACACCAGTCAATGTACAGATATCTCCCTGAGAGAGAGAGGGACTGAGACACACCAGTCAGTGTACAGATATCTCCCTGAGAGAGAGGGGACTGAGAGACACCAGTCAGTGTACAGATATCTCCCTGAGAGAGAGGGGACTGAGAGACACCAGTCAGTGTACAGATATCTCCCTGAGAGAGAGGGACTAAGAGACACCAGTCAGTGTACAGATATCTCCCTGAGAGAGAGGTGACTGAGAGACACCAGTCAGTGTACAGATATCTCCCTGAGAGAGAGGGGACTGAGAGACACCAGTCAGTGTACAGATATCTCCCTGAGAGAGAGGGGACTGAGAGACACCAGTCAGTGTACAGATATCTCCCTGAGAGAGAGGGACTAAGAGACACCAGTCAGTGTACAGATATCTCCCTGAGAGAGAGGGGACTGAGAGACACCAGTCAGTGTACAGATATCTCCCTGAGAGAGAGGGGACTGAGAGACACCAGTCAGTGTACAGATATCTCCCTGAGAGAGAGGGGACTGAGAGACACCAGTCAGTGTATAGATATCTCCCTGAGAGAGAGAGAGAGGGACTGAGAGACACCAGTCAGTGTGCAGGTATCTCCCTGGTAGAGAAAGGGACTGAGAGATGCCAATGTACAGATATCTCCCTGAGAGAGAGGGGACTTTAGAGACACCAGTCAGTGTGCAGGTATCTCCCTGAGAGAGAAAGGGACTGAGAG
Source organism: Cetorhinus maximus (assembly GCF_964194155.1). Lineage (NCBI taxonomy): Eukaryota > Metazoa > Chordata > Chondrichthyes > Lamniformes > Cetorhinidae > Cetorhinus > Cetorhinus maximus. The sequence continues at coordinate 128,016,202 of NC_135889.1, forward strand.
ACACCAGTCAGTGTACAGATATCTCCCTGAGAGAAAGGGGACTGTTATGACTGAGCAGTTGGTAAAGTTGACTTATTTATAAAAATCCCAGCGGGAAACTTAAAACAACTGTCATAACCTATAATTTTAAGTGTTATCTTTGAGATGCAACTTTAAATTCAGGAATCATACCACCAGTTCTCGAGAGGTTTCATTTAGCTTAATATAAAACATTGTATTAATTTACACATGGCTACAAATTACTACGATCATAACTTTTAACAAATTCCCAAACTAATCCCCATGAAGGCAACAGCAACCCATAGATTTAACCAGACACTGGGCAAAGCATTTTCACTTTATGAATTCAAAATTAGATTCTTTTCACTTTGGTTCCTGTGGAGACAGTTGGACGCTTACAGCTGCTTTTGATCTCACATTGCCTCTGCCTTACACACACAAAAACGGTTGTCTTGTTATACCTAGCACAGCTCATTGAATGTAAATTTTCAATGTATTACCAGCTACTTTGAACTCCACCTCTTCTAACAATAAAACCCCTTTCATTGTACCAATTTTATTAGTAATATAAACATATTGCTTGGTCTCTGCTAGCTAGGTGCCAGAATTCACCCCACTTCTTGAATGCTATATTCAAAAAAATGCAAATGCACTCTGTCTCTCTTACATATCAAAACTAGTACACATCAAAGCACCCAGACTAACTGGCTTTAATCCAATTAAGGCACACCCACAGACAAAACCTCTATTTTAAAGGGAAAATATTTTCCAATAATATTATGTACATTAATAGCTTCATGAAAGGGACCGAGAGACACCAGTCAGTGTACAGATATCTCCCGGAGAGAGAGAGGGGACTGAGAGACACCCGTCAGTGTACAGATATCTCCCTGAGAGAGAGAGGGGACTGAGAGACACCAGTCAGTGTACAGATATCTCCCTGAGAGAGAGAGAGGGGGCTGAGAGAGACCAGTCAGTGTACAGATATCTCCCGGAGAGAGAGAGGGGGCTGAGACCAGTCAGTGTACAGATATCTCCCTGAGAGAGAGAGGGGGCTGAGACCAGTCAGTGTACAAATATCTCCCTGGGAGAGAGAGGGGGCTGAGAGAGACCAGTCAGTGTACAGATATCTCCCGGAGAGAGAGAGAGGGGACTGAGAGACACCAGACACTGTACAGATATCTCCCTGAGAGGGACTAGGAGACACCAGACACTGTACAGATACACATTCGGTAGTGCAGAACTTGAGTATTGCAGAAAAAAGACATATGTTGTCGAAGCTTTTCATCTTGCACTCATCAGGACAATCCGCAAGAATACCAAATGTAAAAGGAACAATAACTTATACTGAATGAGAAGAGAGTGCTGATTGGTTAGCAAGTCGACTCTGATTGGTAGAGGCGCTGCCATGGAGAATACATCAGTCAACTGATGACTGACAAGCTTTGTTTAAAATCAAACCAGACAGTCTGGTCAAGGCATTGCCACTGAGAATGAACCAGAGACTGGCTATCACCGATTTTGTAACATGCAAAATATGTGTACACATTCTGTCCGCAAAGGACAGGGCCTGTGGATTGATATATGTAGCTCCTAGCACACGTAAGTGAGCTATACTGTGAGCCTGACTGATAATCTTAAATCGGTTCTCCGTGTAATTCTTAACACACTCAGGGTTGTTCAGCAAGTGTTGTCTAATCGCAGAATCATATCTAATGTCAGACACTGTGTTTTGAGTTTTGCCAACATGGGATGGTTGGGTGCTGTCAGTACCTTGCCTGTTATGAGCAGCCAAAGGGATGTGATGTTTGATACAATCTGCCAGTCTTTTTCCAGCAACACGCAAGTCAGTATACAGATATCTCCGAGAGAGAGAGGGGACTGAGAGAGACCTGTCAGTGTACAGATATCTCCGAGAGAGAGAGGGGACTGAGACACCAGTCAATGTACAGATATCTCCGAGAGAGAGAGAGGGGACTGAGAGACGCCAGTCAGTGTACAGATATCTCCCAGAGAGAGAGGGGTCTGAGACACAGCTGTCAGTGTACAGATATCTCCCTGAGAGAGAGGGGGCTGAGAGAGACCAGTCAGTGTACAGATATCTCCCTGAGAGAGAGGGGACTGAGACACAGCTGTCAGTGTACAGTTATCTCCCTGAGAGGGGACTGAGACACAGCTGTCAGTGTACAGATATCTCCCTGAGAGAGAAGGGACTGAGACACAGCTGTCAGTGTACAGATATCTCCCTGAGGGAGAGGGGACTGAGACACAGCTGTCAGTGTACAGATATCTACCTGAGAGAGAGGGGACTGAGAGACACCAGTCAGTATACAGATATCTCCCTGAAAGAGAGGGGTCTGAGACACAGCTATCAGTGTACAGATATCTCCCTGAGAGAGAGGGACTGAGACACACCTGTCCGTGTGCAGATATCTCCGAGAGAGAAGAGACTGAGACACAGCTGTCAGTGTACAGATATCTCCCTGAGAGAGAGGGACTGAGACACACCAGTCAGTGTACAAATATCTCCGAGAGAGAAGGGACTGAGACACAGCTGTCAGTGTACAGATATCTCCCTGAGGGAGAGGGTACTGAGAGACACCAGTCAGTGTACAGATATCTCCCTGAGAGAGAGGGGTCTGAGAGACACCAGTCAGTGTACAGATATCTCCCTGAGAGAGAGTGGACTGAGAGACACCAGTCAGTGTACAGATATCTCCCTGAGAGAGAGGGGTCTGAGACACAGCTGTCAGTGTACAGATATCTCCCTGAGAGAGAGTGGACTGAGAGACACCAGTCAGTGTACAGATATCTCCCTGAGAGAGAGTGGACTGAGAGACACCAGTCAGTGTACAGATATCTCCCTGAGAGAGAGGGGTCTGAGACACAGCTGTCAGTGTACAGATATCTCCCTGAGAGAGAGGGGACAGAGACACCAGTCAGTGTACAGATAACTCCCTGAGAGAGAGTGGACTTAGAGACACCAGTCAGTGTTTAGATATCTCCCTGAGACAGAGAGGGGACTGAGAGAGACCAGTCAGTGTACAGATATCTGCCTGAGAGAGAGAGGGGGTGGCTGAGACCAGTCAGTGTACAGATATCTCCCTGAGAGAGAGAGGGGGCTGAGACCAGTCACTGTACAGATATCTCCCTGAGGGAGAGAGGGGGCTGAGAGACACCAGTCAGTGTACAGATATCTCCCTGAGAGAGAGAGGGGGCTGAGACCAGTCAGTGTACAGATATCTCCCTGAGACAGAGAGGGGGCTGAGACCAGTCAGTGTACAGATATCTCCCTGAGAGAGAGAGGGGGCTGAGAGAGACCAGTCAGTGTACAGATATCTCCCTGAGAGAGAGAGGGGGCTGAGAGACACCAGTCAGTGTATAGATATCTCCCTGAGACAGAGAGGGGACTGAGAGAGACCAGTCAGTGTACAGATATCTCCCTGAGACAGAGAGGGGGCTGATACCAGTCAGTGTACAGATATCTCCCTGAGGGAGAGAGGGGGCTGAGAGAGACCAGTCAGTGTACAGATATCTCCCGGAGAGAGAGAGGGGGCTGAGACCAGTCAGTGTACAGATATCTCCCTGAGACAGAGAGGGGGCTGAGACCAGTCAGTGTACAGATATCTTCCTGAGAGAGAGAGAGGGGGCTGAGAGAGACCAGTCAGTGTACAGATATCTCCCGGAGAGAGAGAGGGGGCTGAGACCAGTCAGTGTACAGATATCTCCCTGAGAGAGAGAGGGGGCTGAGACCAGTCAGTGTACAAATATCTCCCTGGGAGAGAGAGGGGGCTGAGAGAGACCAGTCAGTGTACAGATATCTCCCGGAGAGAGAGAGAGGGGACTGAGAGACACCAGACACTGTACAGATATCTCCCTGAGAGAGAGAGGGAACTGAGAGACACCAGTCAGTGTACAGATATCTCCCTGAGAGAGAGGGGACCGAGAGGCACCAGTCAGTGTACAGATATCTCCCTGAGAGAGAGAGGGGACTGAGAGAGACCAGTCAGTGTACAGATATCTCCCGGAGAGAGAGAGAGGGGACTGAGAGACACCAGACACTGTACAGATATCTCCCTGAGAGGGACTAGGAGACACCAGACACTGTACAGATACACATTCGGTAGTGCAGAACTTGAGTATTGCAGAAAAAAGACATATGTTGTCGAAGCTTTTCATCTTGCACTCATTAGGACAATCCGCAAGAATACCAAATGTAAAAGGAACAATAACTTATACTGAATGAGAAGAGAGTGCTGATTGGTTAGCAAGTCGACTCTGATTGGTAGAGGCGCTGCCATGGAGAATACATCAGTCAACTGATGACTGACAAGCTTTGTTTAAAATCAAACCAGACAGTCTGGTCAAGGCATTGCCACTGAGAATGAACCAGAGACTGGCTATCGCCGATTTTGAAACATGCAAAATATGTGTACACATTCTGTCCGCAAAGGACAGGGCCTGTGGATTGATATATGTAGCTCCTAGCATACGTAAGTGAGCTATACTGTGAGCCTGACTGATAATCTTAAATCGGTTCTCCGTGTAATTCTTAACACACTCAGGGTTGTTCAGCAAGTGTTGTCTAATCGCAGAATCATATCTAATGTCAGACACTGTGTTTTGAGTTTTGCCAACATGGGATGGTTGGGTGCTGTCAGTACCTTGCCTGTTATGAGCAGCCAAAGGGATGTGCTGTTTGATACAATCTGCCAGTCTTTTTCCAGCAACACTCAAGTCAGTATACAGATATCTCCGAGAGAGAGAGGGGACTGAGACACAGCAGTCAGTGTACAGATATCTCCGAGAGAGAGAGGGGACAGAGACACCAGTCAATGTACAGATATCTCCGAGAGAGAGAGGGGACTGAGAGACGCCAGTCAGTGTACAGATATCTCCCTGAGAGAGTGGGGTCTGAGACACAGCTATCAGTGTACAGATATCTCCCTGAGAGAGAGAGGGGGCTGAGAGAGACCAGTCAGTGTACAGATATCTCCCTGAGAGAGAGAGGGGGCTGAGACCAGTCAGTGTACAGATCTCCCTGAGACAGAGAGGGGGCTGAGACCAGTCAGTGTACAGATATCTCCCTGAGAGAGAGAGAGGGGGCTGAGAGAGACCAGTCAGTGTACAGATATCTCCGTGAGAGAGAGAGGGGGCTGAGACCAGTCAGTGTACAGATATCTCCCTGAGAGAGAGAGGGGGCTGAGACCAGTCAGTGTACAAATATCTCCCTGAGAGAGAGAGGGGGCTGAGAGAGACCTGTCAGTGTACAGATATCTCCCTGAGAGAGAGAGGGGACTGAGACACAGCTGTCAGTGTACAGATATCTCCGAGAGAGAGAGAGGGGACTGAGAGACCTCAGTCAGTGTACAGATATCTCCCTGAGAGGGGATTGAGAGACTCCAGTCAGTGTACAGATATCTCCCTGAGAGAGAGAGGGGACTGAGACACAGCTGTCAGTGTACAGATATCTCCATGAGGGAGAGGGGACTGAGAGACACCAGTCAGCGTACAGATATCTCCCTGAGAGAGAGGGGTCTGAAACACAGCTGTCAGTGTACAGATATCTCCCTGAGAGAGAGGGACTGAGACACACCAGTCAGTGTACAGATATCTCCGAGAGAGAAGGGACTGAGACACAGCTGTCAGTGTACAGATATCTCCCTGAGGGAGAGGGGACTGAGACACAGCTGTCAGTGTACAGATATCTCCCTGAGGGAGAGGGGACTGAGAGACACCAGTCAGTATACAGATATCTCCCTGAAAGAGTGGGGTCTGAGACACAGCTATCAGTGTACAGATATCTCCCTGAGAGAGAGGGACTGAGACACACCTGTCCGTGTGCAGATATCTCCGAGAGAGAGAGGGGGTGGCTGAGACCAGTCAGTGTACAGATATCTCCCTGAGAGAGAGAGGGGGCTGAGACCAGTCACTGTACAGATATCTCCCTGAGGGAGAGAGGGGGCTGAGAGAGACCAGTCAGTGTACAGATATCTCCCTGAGGGAGAGAGGGGGCTGAGAGAGACCAGTCAGTGTACAGATATCTCCCTGAGAGAGAGAGGGGGCTGAGACCAGTCAGTGTACAGATGTCTCCCTGAGAGAGAGAGGGGGCTGAGACCAGTCAGTGTACAAATATCTCCCTGAGAGAGAGAGGGGGCTGAGAGAGACCAGTCAGTGTACAGATATCTCCCTGAGACAGAGAGGGGGCTGAGACCAGTCAGTGTACAGATATCTCCCTGAGACAGAGAGGGGGCTGATACCAGTCAGTGTACAGATATCTCCCTGAGAGAGAGAGGGGGCTGAGACCAGTCAGTGTACAAATATCTCCCTGAGGGAGAGAGGGGGCTGAGAGAGACCAGTCAGTGTACAGATATCTCCCTGAGGGAAAGAGGGGACTGAGACTGACAAACCCCAGTCAGTGTGGAGATCTCTTGATTGAACTCTCTGTGAAATCACCCACAGCAGAGATATGTTAATTGCCTTGTTCCCATGAATTCACTGCCACTGAAGAAACTGGATAGATAACTGGTACAAGCTCAATTGTCCTTACTCCAAGAGGCTGATGGAACAGTTTTAGGACACAGTCCAAAAGGATATTCTGGAGAAGAATAGATCCAGGTTTTCAATGTGATGCCATGGAGCTATGGAGAATGAAACAGAAGGATTAGAAATTATTAGAAAGCCTTTGCACATTACCAGGCAGAATCACAGAATTGTTACAGGAGGCCACCATTCGGCCCATCGTGTAGCACCGGCTCTCCAAATGAGCATCATGACCTAGTGCCATTGCCCTGCCTTTTCCCCGTACCCCAGCACATTGTTTCTATTCAATAATCATCCGATGCCCTCTTGAATGCCTCAATTGAACCTGTCTCCACCACATTTCCAGGCAGTGCATTCCCTGTCGCTTCTCTTATTTGCTTCTTCACTTCTCTTCTGAGTCTTCTCTATTCCGCTTGGTTGTCAATTGTGTTTTCTACTGGAGACCTGTCATTATCACACTTTTTCTTCTTTATCTTAATTTCTATCTCATTTTTCATCCAGGGAGCTTTGGATTTGTTTGTCATACCTTTTCCTTTCGATGGAATATACCTTGACTGTGCAAAAACAGGAGACTACTGGAGATTTCACAGAATCACACAGTGCAGAAGAGGCCCTTCAGCCCATCGAGTCTGCACCGACACGTGAGAAACACCTGACCTACCTACCTAATCCCATTTACCAGCACTTGGCCCATAGCCTTGAATGTTATGACGTGCCAAGTGCTCATCCAGGTACTTTTTAAAGGATGTGAGGCAACCCGCCTCCACCACCCTCCCAGGCAGCGCATTCCAGACCGTCACCACCCTCTGGGTAAAATCGTTTTTCCTCACATCCCCCCTAAACCTCCTGCCCCTCACCTTGAACTTGTGTACCCTTGTGACTGACCCTTCAACTAAGGGGAACAGCTGCTCCCTATCCACCCTGTCCATGCCCCTCATAATCTTGTACACCTCGATCAGGTCACCCTTCAGTCTTCTCTGCTCCAACGAAAACAACCCAAGTCTATCCAACCTCTCTTCATAACTTAAATATTTCATCCCAGGCAACATCCTGGTGAATCTCCTCTGCACCCCCTCCAGTGCAATCACATCCTTCCTATAATGTGGTGACCAGAACTGCACACAGTACTCCAGCTGTGGCCTCACCAAGGTTCTATACAACTCTAACATGACCTCCCTACTTTTGTAATCTATGCCTCGATTTAAGTTGGTTGCATTGGGTGTGTGGACAAAATTAGATTAAACACTGTTTTGGGGGTCGGAGGACATCCATGAGGGCCCCACCTTCTCAACCTCGCCCTTCATCTGGGGTGTGGTGACTCTCAGGTTAAACTCACCACCAGTTGTCTCTCTCTCTAATGAGAGAGCAGCCCATGGTCATCTGGGACTACGACCACTTTCAAACACTGTTTAGCGAGGAAGGGGCAGAAGGTTTGAGTTTCTGAGAGTGGATGGTGGTGTCTCAAAGGTTTCTATTCTGAGACCACGTCTGTTCTTTGTTAACATCGATGGTTTGGATCTGGGGTTCCAGGGACTAGTGTCAGGAAATAGGAGGCAAAGTAAATAATGCTGAAAATCAGAGGTTGCTACAAAGAGGTATTGATGCGGTGGAATGAAGAAGAACAGATAGATTCAGTATCTGTAACTGTGAGGTGGGACATTCCAATTCAAAATGTATACATTATATTACTTTGAGTGGGGGAAGGGTGGTTGATGTGGGTTAGCAGAGGGGTGTTCAGGTTCACAAAACATTAACAATACATTGAGTGGAAAAGGGAATAAAACATTAATGGATCTATGGAAGAGATATAGAATCTAAAAGCAGAGATGCGATGGTGAATAAAGCAATAGGTGTATATGGTGTAGAGTGTATAAGAAGATTGTTGAAGTAAGAGAATGAAGGGACCACTCAGATTAGCTGGGGTGTTGCCTCCTTGGAGAAAATAGAAATGAGATACATGTTGCTGTAGCTTTTCACCTTGCACTGATCAGTACAGATGGGAGAATATCACATTTCAAAGGGAGCAATCCTTATTGGATTGTAAACCAAATTGTGAGCAGTGAATACCGTATATTAAACTGAAAGAAATATACTATTGCTGTTTTAGCAGTTTGGGGCCTTGGACATTGAGGAGAATGGAGGTAAAAGGGCAGGTGTTGCTAGCATGGAAAGGTGGCATTGGGAAGTGTGGTGGGGGGTGGGTACTTTTTGGAGGCGATTGAAGAGTTGACCAGGGCATTGCAGAACGAACGGCCCCTTCAGAAGGAAAGAGGAGGAGGGGGGGGAGGATATGTCTGGTGATGGCATCATGCTGGAGGAGGCGGAAATGGCAGAGGATGTCCACCGAATACGGAGGTCAGTGAGGTGGAAGGTGAGGAAAGCGGAACCCTATCATGGTTCTGGAAGGAAGGGAAGATGTTCAACTTACATTTGCCACCATCAGCCACATGAACCAGCAGATCCTCCTCCCCAGGTGGGGAGTCGGTGTAGGAGGACTGCAGCCGTTGGTACTCGGTGGTGAACGCTGCCATCTCACACTGCCATCTCCCACCTGGTGCCAGACACTCTCCTCATCATTCAGTGAGGCGGGGGGATTCCCCTGACACTCAGCAAGGCTTGGACCTGCCAAGAGAACAAAGGGTCAAATAACTTACAACATTGCCAGCCAGCACTGTCACTGCTTCCACAGATTCCATCCCTGTCTCCAAATTTCCAGAAATCTCAAACTGCTTTGACTAACAGGACCACAATTCCAACACCAGGAACACACCAGAAACTGAAATGGACCAGCCATGTAAATACAAGGCGACAATAGCAGGTCAGGGAGTGGACCCGGAAGCTTATAAGAGCGTGAGAAGGGGTGAGACTGAGAGTGGACTTAGTGGTTTCAAAAGCTTGCAAGAGGCAGCGAGACTGAGCACACAGTAGGAGGCTTAAAGTAGCATGAGAGAGGGGCAAGACTGAGTGCAGGAGAGAGGGTGAGACTGAGAGCAGATCCACTGCTGCCGGTGTTGGTGGGACTCAGTCTGTTGACTGAGTGTGGAACCGGTGGCCTGTTTGAGCTGACAGCCAAAATAACTGACAGCCATTCGTTGACTTATTCCTCAGGGCAATACCTTGACCAATCAGGGTCAAGTTGCCTGGTTTAAATTTCAACAATGCTTTGCAGTTAACTGTCAGTCACCATCACTGGTGCATTCTCCATGGCAACACCTCTACCAATAAGCCGAGTTCACTTGCCAACCAATCAGCACTCCCTTCACTTACAGTGTAAATTGTTGTTTACCCCTTATATTGGTATTCTTGCAAAGTGTCCTGATGAGCACTGCAAACATGTTTGCTCTGGATCACACTGGTGTCAGGAATTCCTACATTCCACAGTCCTGACACATCACCAGCCTTGTCATCTCTATTATCTACTAATTCATTTATTACTTTTTTAATTATTTAATTTCAGTATTGCAGTTCAGAAAGGGTTTACTCAGAGACTAATACCTGGAATGAACAGGTCACCTTATGAGGAAAGGTTGGACAGGCTAGGCTTGTACCCGCTGGAGTTTAGAAGAGTAGGAGGTGACTTGATTGAAACATATAAGATCCTGAGGGGTCTTGACAGGGTGGATGTGGAGAGGATGTTTCCTCTTGTGGGAGAATCTGGAACTAGGGGTCACTGTTTAAAAATAAGGGGTCGCCCATTTATGATAGAGATGAGGAGAATTTTGTTTTCTCTCAGGGGGCCTTAAGTCTTTGGAATTCTCTTCCACAAAAGGTGGTTGAATATTTTTAAGGCAGAGCAAGATAGATTCTTGATAAGCAAGGGAGTGAAAGGTTATTGAGGGTAGATGGGAATGTGGAGTGGAGGTTATAATCAGATCAGCCATGATCTTATTGAATGGTGAAACAGGCTAGAGGGGCCGAGTGGCCTCCTCCTGCTCCTAATTCGTATGTTCATTTGTTTGTATTAAAACAAATGGCATAGGAGAGTCAGCTAGCAAATAATATAAAAACACATTGTAAGAGCATTTATAAGTATATTAAAAAGAGAGTAGCTAGAGTTAACGTTGGTCCATCAGAAGCAGAGACAGGAGAAATTACCACGGGGAATGATGAATTGACAGAGGCATTGAACAAATATTTTGTGTCTGTCTTCACAGTAGAAGCAACAAATTACCAGCAATGGATGGTAAACTAGGGGCTAGAGAGAGTGAGGAAATGAGGGAAATTAATATCAACAGAGAAAAAGTATTGGAGAAACTTAAGGGACTAAATTGTAACAAATCCCCAGGGCCTGATGACCTACACCCTAGGGTTCCAAGTGTTGGCAATGCCCAAATGTAAAGATCAATTAAAAAAAAGGCCCAAAGCTCATATTTAAAAACAACACACGCACCAGGAGAGAACCACAAGCAGTTGGAGAACTGGAATTAGAGCACCCCAGCTAAAGAGAAAATAAATTGCTCTATGTCTAACCCCATGCTGTACCTGTCCTGGGAGTGTTTGATGGGGACGGTGTAGAGGGAGCTTTACTCTGTATCTAACCCCGTGTTGTACCTGTCCTGGGAGTGTTTGATGGGGACAGTGTGGAGGGAGCTTTACTCTGTATCTAACCCCGTGCTGTACCTGCCCTGGGAGTGTTTAATGGGGACAGGGTAGAGGGAGCTTTACTCTGTATCTAATCCCGTGCTGTACCTGCCCTGGGAGTGTTTAATGGGGACAGGGTAGAGGGAGCTTTACTCTGTATTTAATCCCGTGCTGTTACCTGCACTGGGAGTGTTTGATGGGGATGGTGTAGAGGGAGCTTTACTCTGTATCTAACCCCGTGCTGTACCTGTCCTGGGAGTGTTTGATGGGGGACAGTGTAGAGGGAGCTTTACTCTGTATCTAACCCCGTGCTGTACCTGCCCTGGGAGTGTTTGATGGGGACAGGGTAGAGGGAGCTTTACTCTGTATCTAACCCCGTGCTGTACATGCCCTGGGAGTGTTTGATGGGGACAGTGTAGAGGGAGCTTTACTCTGTATCTAACTCCATGCTGTACCTGCCCTGGGAGTGTTTGATGGGGACAGTGTGGAGGGAGCTTTACTCTGTATCTAACCCCGTGCTGTACCTGTCCTAGGAGTGTTTGATGGGGACAGTGTCGAGGGAGCTTTACTCTGTATCTAACTGCTTGCTCTCCCTGTCCTGAGTGTGGTTCACAGACGCTATGGACTGAGTAAGCCACACATCTCATGATTCTTAGCAGTGTGAATTGTTGAAACTAAAATTGAGAGAGAGGATTTAATTGTGAAGTTTTACTTTCAATTTCCATCCCTTGTCTAACCCGACTCTCTGAGCGACCACATCACAGAAACTGCTGTTTGTTCTGAAGTGTGTCGACTTCTGAGGTTGACCTGGGCCCTCCAACATCCCCTACTGGTTACAACCTGTTTTCACCCCCCACATCAGCTCACGAGATCCCAACAAGCATTCCAACCAACTGAATGTCATCACTGTTGGAAGCAGCTTGCTTGTGCTCAGCAAACTCCCACAAACAACAAGAGAATGATGATATACACTGTTTTTAGTGATCAGTTTTGAAGGATTGTTATTGGCTTTAGGACACACTCCACTTCGTCCATGGACATGGGAGTTTTACATCCCAGTAAAGGGAAAAAGGTGCCTCGGTGTAACATCTCATCGAAAGATGGAAATTCCGACAGTGCAGCACTCCCTCAGTACTGACCCTCTGACAGTGCAGCACTCCCTCAGTACTGACCCTCTGACAGTGCAGCACTCCCTCAGTACTGACCCTCCGACAGTGCAGCACTCCCTCAGTACTGACCCTCTGACAGTGCAGCACTCCCTCAGTACTGACCCTCTGACAGTGCAGCACTCCCTCAGTACTGACCCTCTGACAGTGCAGCACTCCCTCAGTACTGACCCTCTGACAGTGCAGCACTCCCTCAGTACTGACCCTCTGACAGTGCAGCACTCCCTCAGTACTGACCCTCTGACAGTGCAGCACTCCCTCAGTACTGACCCTCCGACAGTGCAGCACTCCCTCAGTACTGACCCTCCGACAGTGCAGCACTCCCTCAGTACTGACCCTCTGACAGTGCAGCACTCCCTCAGTACTGACCCTCTGACAGTGCATCACTCCCTCAGTACTGACCCTCTGACAGTGCAGCACTCCCTCAGTACTGACCCTCTGACAGTGCAGCACTCCCTCAGTACTGACCCTCTGACAGTGCAGCACTCCCTCAGTACTGACCCTCTGACAGTGCAGCCTCAGGCCTCCCCGTCGCCTCCTCCTTTCGGTACCTGAGACCGGATTCGATCCGGGATAAAAACAAATTCCGCCACCAACAAATAGAAACCGGAAATGAAGCAAGCTGGAAGCGGATATGACGTACGGCGGGCGCCGGGGTCGATGCGCCTGCGCAGTATCGCTGCCGCCATGTTGAGAGTCCGCTCGGTCTTTGAAGATCCGGGTCCGGGGCTGGGCCTGCGGCTCGTGGCCGAAAGCGAGAGGCCGGCAGAGCTGGGCCCAGCAGGTACCCGGGATAAACCCCGTCCCAGAGCAACAACACCCCCGGGGCCACCGCTCCCCTACCGCCACTGCACAGCCGGCGGAGACTGACACCCCCCCTCCGTCTCCCCATCCCCCCTCCGTCTCCCCATCCCCCACTCCTCCCCCTCCCCCACTCCTCCCACTCCTCCCCCTCCCCCCCCTCCCCCACTCCTCCCCCCCTCCCCCTCCCCCCCCACTCCTCCCCTCCCCCACTCCTCCCCCTCCCCCACTCCCACTCCTCCCCCTCCCCCACTCCCACTCCTCCCGTCCCCCACTCCCCCCCCTCCCCCACTCCCACTCCTCTCACTCTCCCCCACTCCCCCCCCTCCCCCACTCCCACTCCTCCCCCTCCCCCACTCCCCCCCCTCCCCCACTCCCACTCCTCTCACTCCCCCCCCTCCCCCACTCCCACTCCTCCCGTCCCCCACTCCCACTCCTCCCCCTCCCCCACTCCCCCCCCCACCCCCCACTCCCCCCCCCACTCCCCCCCCCACTCCCCCACCCCCCACTCCCCCTCCCCCACTCCTCCCCGTCCCCCACTCCTCCCCGTCCCCCACCCCTCCCCGTCCCCTCCCCGTCCCCCACCCCTCCCCGTCCCCCACTCCTCCCCCTCCCATCCCGTACTTCTCCCCCTCCCCGTCCTCCACACGTCCCCCTCCCCTCCCCGTCCGCCACACATCCCCGTTCCCCTCCTCCCCGTTTCCTCCCCCCCCTCCCCGTTTCCTCCCCCCCTCTCCCCGTTTCCTCCCCCCCTTCCCCGTTTCCTCCCCCCCCTCCCCGTTTCCTCCCCCCCCCTCCCCGTTTCCTCCCCCCCCTCCCCGTTTCCTCCCCCCCCCTCCCCGTTTCCTCCCCCCCCCTCCCCGTTTCCTCCCCCCCCTCCCCGTCTCCTCCCCCCCCCTCTCTCTCTCTCTCTTTCTCTCTCTCTCAAGTGCCCCTGAGATTGTGTCCCCACAATCTGTCCACCATAAAAATGACAGTCACTCCTGAGGTTGTGCTGGAGGTCACTGAGCAGTTCTTTCTCTAGTCTAATTTTCCTCTCTCAACAGAAATATAGCTTCTCAGTATCTACTCTGTTAAACTCCTTAAGAAATTAATATGTTTCAATGAAATCACCTCTTATTCTTGTAAACTCTTATTCCAGAGAATAAAGGCTCAATTTACTCAATCTCTCATGCCAGGAAGCAGTCTAATGAACCTTTGTTGTATCCTCTGCAGGGCAAGTATGCCCTTCCTTCAGTGAGGAGAACAGTGTACAGAGAACTTCAACTGTGGCTCTGTAAAATTGTAACTTGTACTCCAATCCTTTTGTAACAACAGCTAACATGTTATTTGCCTTTCTATTGCTTGCTTATTGTGATTTGTGTTCAAGGATATTTAGATCTATCTGAATACATGCAATTGCCATTCTCCATTTAAGCAACTTGCTCCTCTTTTTTTTCTTCTGCTGAAGTGATATCTTGACCTTTTGCTGCATTATATTACACCTGCCATGCTCTTTCCCACTCGCCCAGCTTGTCTATACCCCACGCTCCATCAGCCTTTTTGTGTGCTCAGTATTTAATTTCCCACCTAATTTTGTATCATCATTGAACAGGGGTACTTTTCACGCATTAGTATGGATTGTATAGCTTGGGTAGTTAGAGCAAAGGTTAAGAGATTTGATAGATGTATTTAAAATGACAAAGGATTTAGTTAGCATAAATAAAGATAAACTTTTTGGTAGCTGAAGAGTTGGGAACCAGATGAAACTGATTTAAGATGACTGGTAAAAGAGGCAAATGTTAACTTATTAACATAACGAGTACTTAGGATTTGGAATGTACAGCCTGACGGGGTGGTGGATACAGATTCAATAATATTCTTCAAAAGAGAAATGGATAAATACTTGAAGGAGATAACATTACAGGGATTTAGGAGTGGACCTTAGTGGATTGCACTTTAAAGAGCCAGTGCAGAGTTGATGGGCTGAATGGTCTGTTTGGCTTGCTGCACATTCTATGCAATATGTAAATATAAATTGTATATTAAACAACTAATTAATAAGTCATTTCCAATGTAGAGGATGATGTGATCAGTGAAAGACGGGCTGTACTCGAGATCGCGGACAAAAGGTACTGCTCCGCATGTCAGTTCAACTTTGACAACCGAGAAGACCAGGTAAAGACTGAATGATAGGCTGTTATCTCCATGATTACACTGGCTGATGGGCTGTGTGTTCTCCACGGTTACTCTGGCTGATGGGCCGTGTGTTCTCCACGGTTACACTGGGTGATGGGCTGTGTGTTCTCCATGGTTACACTGGGTGATGGGCTGTGTGTTCTTCACAGTTACACTGGGTGATGGGCTGTGTGTTCTCCATGGTTACACTGGGTGATGGGCTGTGTGTTCTTCACAGTTACACTGGGTGATGGGCTGTGTGTTCTCCACGGTTACACTGGGTGATGGGCTGTGTGTTCTCCACGGTTACACTGGGTGATGGGCTGTGTGTTCTCCACGGTTACACTGGGTGATGGGCTGTCTGTTCTCCACGGTTACACTGGGTGATGGGCTGTCTGTTCCCCATGGTTACACTGGGTGATGGGCTGTCAGTTCCCCATGGTTACACTGGGTGATGGGCTGTCTGTTCCCCATGGTTACACTGGGTGATGGGCTGTCTGTTCCCCATGGTTACACTGGGTGGTGGGCTGTCTGTTCCCCATGGTTACACTGGGTGATGGGCTGTCTGTTCCCCATGGTTACACTGGGTGCTGGGCTGTGTGTTCTCCACGGTTACACTGGGTGATGGGCTGTGTGTTCTCCACGGTTATACTGAGCTCTGGGCTCTGTCCATGGTTACCCTGTGCAATTGGCTCTGTCTTCTCTATGGTTACACTGGGTGATGCGCTGTCTGTTCCCCACGGTTACACTGGGTGATGGGCTGTGTGTTCGCAAAGGTTACACTGGGTGATGGGCTGTGTGTTCTCCACGGTGACACTGGGTGATGGATTGTGTGTTCTCCACAGTTACACTGGGTGATGGGCTGTGTGTTCCCCACGGTTACACTGGGCGATGGGGTGTGTGTTCCCCATGGTTACACTGGGTGATGGGCTGTGTGTTCCCCACGGTTACACTGGGTGATGGGCTGTGTTCTCTCCATGGTTACACTGGGTGATGGGCTGTGTGTTCTCCACGGTTACACTGGGTGATGGGCTGTGTGTTCCCCACGGTTACACTGGGTGATGGGCTGTGTGTTCCCCACGGTTACACTGGGTGATGGGCTGTGTGTTCCCCACGGTTACACTGGGTGATGGGCTGTGTGTTCTCCACGGTTACACTGGGTGATGGGCTGTGTGTTCTCCACGGTTACACTGGGTGATGGGCTGTGTGTTCCCCACGGTTACACTGGGTGATGGGCTGTGTGTTCCCCACGGTTACACTGGGTGATGGGCTGTGTGTTCCCCACGGTTACACTGGGTGATGGGCTGTGTGTTCCCCACGGTTACACTGGGTGATGGGCTGTGTGTTCCCCACGGTTACACTGGGTGATGGGCTGTGTGTTCCCCATGGTTACACTGGGTGATGGGCTGTGTGTTCTCCACGGTTACACTGGGTGATGGGCTGTGTGTTCCCCACGGTTACACTGGGCTGTGTGTTCCCCACGGTTACACTGGGTGATGGGCTGTGTGTTCTCCACAGTGACACTGGGTGATGGGCTGTGTGTTCCCCACGGTTACACTGGGTGATGGGCTGTGTGTTCCCCACGGTTACACTGGGTGATGGGCTGTGTGTTCCCCACGGTTACACTGGGCTGTGTGTTCCCCACGGTTACACTGGGTGATGGGCTGTGTGTTCTCCACGGTTACACTGGGTGATGGGCTGTGTGTTCCCCACGGTTACACTGGGTGATGGGCTGTGTGTTCTCCACGGTTACACTGGGTGATGGGCTGTGTGTTCTCCACGGTTACACTGGGTGATGGGCTGTGTGTTCCCCACGGTTACACTGGGCTGTGTGTTCTCCACGTTTACACTGGGTGATGGGCTGTGTGTTCTCCACAGTGACACTGGGCGATGGGCTGTGTGTTCCCCATGGTTACACTGGGTGATGGGCTGTCTGTTCCCCATGATTACACTGGGTGATGGGCTGTGTGTTCCCCATGGTTACACTGGGTGATGGGCTGTGTTCTCTCCATGGTTACACTGGGTGATGGGCTGTGTGTTCCCACGGTTACACTGGGTGATGGGCTGTGTGTTCCCCATGGTTACACTGGGTGATGGGCTGTGTGTTCCCCACGGTTACACTGGGTGATGGCCTGTGTGTTCCCCATGGTTACACTGGGTGATGGGCTGTGTGTTCCCCATGGTTACACTGGGTGATGGGCTGTGTTCTCTCCATGGTTACACTGGGTGATGGGCTGTGTGTTCGCAAAGGTTACACTGGGTGATGGGCTGTGTGTTCCCCACGGTTACACTGGGTGATGGGCTGTGTTCTCTCCATGGTTACACTGGGTGATGGGCTGTGTGTTCGCAAAGGTTACACTGGGTGATGGGCTGTGTGTTCCCCACGGTTACACTGGGTGCTGGGCTGTGTTCTCTCCATGGTTACACTGGGTGATGGGCTGTGTGTTCTCCACGGTTACACTGGGTGATGGGCTGTGTGTTCTCCACGGTTACACTGGGTGATGGGCTTGGCTCTGTCCATGAGATGAGGAATTTCATCACTCGAGGGGGAGGGTGGATTTTTGGAGTTCTCTGCAACAGAGGGCTTTGAAGCTCAATCACTGAGCATGTTCAAGACAAGTTGATAGATTCCTGGGTACTAATGATGTCAAGAGATATGGGGATGGTGATAAAAATGGCATTGAGACACTTGATCAGCCATGATCTATTTGAATGACGGAGCAATCCAACGGGCCAAGTGGCCGGCTGCTGGTCCTTTGTTCCTATGAATCTCATCCACTTCATTTAAAAGAGATGATTCAGCACTGTGCTAATGCAAACATCGATGAGGCATAAAGGTTGTTGCTCAACCCTGAAGCAGGGTTACCCACTGGAACGTATCTTTGGCAACATCTTCCGAGTCTGTAAAAACTTTCCAAATCAAGAGTACTTGAAACTGGAGTTCAGAAAGAAGATTGGATCCACTCATATTAAATTTACTGCATCAGCAACTTTGTTGTTCAATTAACACAAATTGCCCTCTCTGTCTCTTTCTCTCCCTCTCTAGACCGAACATTACAAACTGGACTGGCACAGATTTAACCTAAGACAAAAGCTGCAGGGGGCTCAGCCAATCAGCGCAGAGAGCTTCGAGGAAATAGCAGGTACCAGATTCTCAACTCAAATTGCATTTAGTCCGAGCTTATTTCAGTACCCAAGAAATGGCGTTGAGACCTTTACTCTGTATCTAACCCCATGCTGTATCTGTCCTGGGAGTGTTTGATGGGGACAGTGTAGAGGGGGCTTAATTCTGTATCTAACCCTGTGCTGTCCCTGTCCTGGGAGTGTTTGATGTATTGTGTCGAGAGAGTTTTACTCCTGTAGTTTTCTCTCCCAGTAACAGTGCCGCTGTCCTGTGAGTCAGTATTTGCTTGCGTTCATGTCATCTGGTGATCTCTCTCTTTCAGGTGAGATTTCCAGTATTTCCGGCTCTGATTCCGAGCACTCTGATTCTGACATTGAGCCTGAGTGGCTACATTGCCACAGCATCCGGAATGTTCTCTGTCCTGCAGATGAGGATCTTCCTGCAGAGGAGAAGCAACGAGGTCGGCGGGGCCATCGAGTTCTCTTCCAGACCTCAGCGGGCGAGTATCTCTCTGTCTATCGCTGTGCCCTGCAGGGTAAGCAGGTAGGAAACTGACCCTGCCTTTGCTCTGAACCGTCACCTGTTCCACAGTACTCTACAGCCAATGTAGTATATGTTTGAAGTATTGTCACTATTTTGCAAACTGGGTAGCCAATTTGTGCACAGTAAAATCCCAGACACCGCAATGCAATAATGATTAGGTAATGTGTTTTAGTGACGTTGGTTGAGGGATCAATATTGACCCAGGACACCTGAGATGACTCTCCTCTTACAGCATAGAAAGAGGCCATTTTGCCCATTTGATAAAACTATTTAATTCGTCCCACACCACCCCCCCAACCCCCTGAACTTTCCTCATAGTCCTGCAAATGTTTCCGTTTCAACTATTAGTCCATTTTTGAAAGTAATTATTAAATCTGCTTCCAGTGCCCGTTTAGGCAGCGCCTTCCAGATCACAACAAATCAGTGCAGAAAATTCCACATCTCTCCCTCTGGAGCTTTTGCCAATTATCTTGAATCTTTGGCCCTCTGGTTACCAACCCTCATGCAAGTTAAACACAAAAGGAGCTTGTTACTTGGGTGTGGCTCAAAAGGTTATGCAGTGAGAAATGGCAAATTAATAATCTTGTTGTCAACGAAAGACGGAATATAAAATGATAGAATTTTACATGAAGTTTGAAAGTGATGTACTTCAACCTGAAACTAGGGTTTTTAATCTAAACAAAGGAAATTATGAAAGTATGTGCTAAATAGGATGTGTTGACTGGGAAACTACTTTAAAAGGTATGACAGGTAAGGCCAATCAGGTAAAGAATTGATACATGGTTTACAGCAAACCTGCATTCTAATGGTGGTTTGGTGGTACAGAACCTGAGTATTTCTGCAAAAGGAGACATGTCAAAAGACATGTCAAAGCTTTTCGTCTTACACTCAGGGCACTTCGCAAGAACATCAATATAACTTATACTGTATGAAAAGAGAGTGCTAATTGGTTGGCAAGCAGACTCTGATTGGTAGAGGTGTTGCCAGGAAGAATGCACCAGTGATGGTGACTGACAGTTAACTGCCAAGCATTGTTTGCAATTTAAACTATGCAGCTTGACCCCGATGGTCTGACGGCTCTCTGCTTCTTCCTTGACTAGAGGTCTGAACAATCCCTATGCACCACCGCCCATGGCGGAATCACATAACTAGGGAAGTAGAAAGGGTTTTTAACTAAATTGTGGGGGCAAGGGATCAAATGTGGGAAGATGTAAATTAAATCTTCGTGACAGGATTTACTACTATTTGGAAGCAAATGGGCGTATTAGTGAGAGGCAGCATGGTTTTGTGAAGGGGAGGTCGTGTCTCACTAACTTGATCGAGTATTTCGAGGAAGTGACAAAGATGATCGACGATGGAAGGGCAGTGGATGTTATCTACATGGATTTCAGTAAGGCCTTTGACAAGGTCTCTCATGACAGACTGGTACAGAAGGTAAAGTCACACGGGGTCAGAGGTGAGCTGGCAAGATGGATACAGAATTGGCTTGGTCATAGAAGACAGAGGGTAGCAGTGGAAGGGTGCTTTTCTGAATGGAGAGCTGTGACTAGTGGAGTTCCGCAGGGATCAGTGCTGGGACCTTTGTTGTTTGTAGTATACATAAATGATTTGGAGGAAAATATAACTGGGCTAATTAGTAAGTTTGCAGATGACACTAAGGTTGGAGGAGTTGCAGATAGTGAAGAGGATTGTCAAAGGATACAATAGGATATAGATCGGTTGGAGACTTGGGCGGAGAAATGGCAGATGGAGTTTAATCTGGACAAATGCGAGGTAATGCATTTTGGAAGGTCTAATACAGGCAGGAATTATACAGTAAATGGCAGAACCCTTAAGCGCATCGACGGGCAGAGGGATCTGGGTGTACAGGCCCACAGGTCACTGAAAGTGGCAACGCAGGTGGTTAAGGTAGTCAGGAAGGCATATGGCATGCTTGCCTTCATCGGCAGGGGTATTGAGTATAAAAGCTGGGAAGTCATGCTGCAGCTGTATAGAATCTTGGTTAGGCCACACTTGGAATATTGCGTGCAATTCTGGTTGCCACATTACCAGAAGGATATGGAGGCGTTGGAGAGGGTGCAGTGGAGGTTTACCAGGATGCTGCCTGGTCTGGAGGTTATTAGCTATGAGGAGAGGTTGGAAAAACTCGGATTGTTCTCACTAGAGCGACGGAGATTGAGGGGCGACTTGATAGAAGTTTACAAAATTATGAGTGGCATGGACAGAGTAGATAGTCAGAAGCTTTTTCCCAGGGTGGAAGAGCCAATTACTAGGGGACATAGATTTAAGTTGAGAGGAGAAAACTATAGAGGAGATGTGCGGGGCAAGTTTTTTATGCAAAGGGTATTGAGTGTCTGGAATTTGCTGCCAGAGGAGGTGGTGGACGCAGGTACGATAGTGGTGTTTAAGAGGCATCTTGACAAATACATGAATAGGATGGGAATAGAGGGATACAGACCCCGGAAGTGCAAAATGTTTTAGTTAACGGGCAATATGATTGGTGCAGGCTTGTTCCTGTGCTGTACTTTTCTTTGTTCTTTGTAAAGAATAAAGACAAGGTAAGAGAGGAAGGCATTAATTTGGGAAATGATAAACAGACCATGACAGAGTACAAGTTGAAGAGTAAATCAATAGATCAGGCTAGAGGTTACAAAAATAATAAAAGGACAAAACTTAAAGCTCAGTATCTGAATAGACTTATCATTCGCAACAAAACTGTGAACTAATAGTGCAAATAGAGATAAATAAGTATGATGTAATAGCTGTTACAGAGACATGGCTACAGGATGGGATAGATTGGGACCTGACCGTTGAAGGGTATGTGACTTTTAGGAAGGATAGGAAGTTAGGAAAAGGTGAATGGTGGCTCTGTTAATTAAAGACGATGTTAACACAATAGAGAGGGATGGCCTAAGTGCAGGAAACCAGGACATAGTAGCGTTTTGGGTAGAGATGAGAAATGATAGAGGCAGGAAGTCACTTATGGGAGTGGTGTACAGGCCCCCTAACAGTAATCACACAGTAGGACGGGATATCAAAGAATAGTGGGAGCTTGTCAGAAAGATATGGCAAATATCATGGAGGGTTTAATCTACATATAGACTGGAACAGCCAGATGGGCAAAGGTGGCATAGATGACAAATTCATAGAATGTTTTCGGGATAGTTTCTTAGATCAGCACGTTCTGGAACCAACCAGGGAGCAGGCAGCACTGAACCTGGTATTGTGCAATGAGGATAGGATTAATTAATGACCTCATAATGAAGGCGCTCCTAGATAGCAGTGATCATAATATGATTGAATTTTACATTCAGCTTGGGGGAGAGAAGACTGGGTCTAGCACTAGTATTTTAAACTTAAACAAGGTCAATTACGAGGGCATGAAAGTAGAGCTAGCGAAAATGAACTGGCAGTTTAGATTAAGGGATTGCTCAATAGAGATTCAGTGACAGACATTTAAGGAGATATTTCAAAATACACAGAATAGACACATTCAAACAAGAAAGAAAAATTCCAAGGGAGAATCCACCATCCGTGGTTCACTTAAAAATTTAAAGATAGCGTCAAGCTTAAAGAAAAGCATATAATTGTGCAAAGATGGGTGGCAGGTCAGAAGATTGGACAGAATATAAAAAACAGCAAAAAATGATTCAAAGATTAATAAGGAGGGAAAAACTAGAGTACAAGAGAAAGCTAGCTAGAAATACAAAAACAAATAGTAAACCTTTCTACAGATATTTTAAAAAGAAAAGAGTTAACAAAGTGAGCGTTAGTCCTACAGAAAATAAGTCTGGGGAATTAATAATGGAAAATAAGGAGATGGCAGATGAATTAAACAGGTATTTTGCATCAGTTTTCACTATAGAGAATGCAAGTAACATCCTAGAAATAGCTGTAAATCAGGAATTGGAAGGGAGGGAGGAACTCAGGAAAATTATAATCACCAGGGAAGTGGTGCTTAGCGAGTTAACAAGTCCCTGGGTCCTGATGGATTTCATCCTAGGATCTTAAAAGAAGTGGCCAGTGAGATAGTTGATGCGTTGGTTTTAATTTTCCAAAATTCACTACATTCGGGGAAGATTCCAATAGATTGGAAAATAGGTAATGTAACTCCTTTATTCAAAAAGGGAGGGAGACAGAAAGCAGGAAACCATAAGCCAGTTAGCTTAACATCTGTCATAGGGAAGATGTTAAAAGCTATTATTAAAGACATTATAACAGTGCACTTAGATAAATTTAAGGTAATCAGGCAGAGTCAACATGGCTTTGTGGAAGGGAAATCATGTTTAACCAATTTATTGGAGTTCTTTGAAGAAGTAAAAGGTGCTGTGGATAAAGAGGAACCAGTAGATGTACTGTACTTAGATTTCCAGAAGTCATTTGATAAGGTACCTCATCAAAGGTAATTGTGGAAAATAAAAGCTCATGGTGTAGGAGGTGACATATTGGCATGGATAGAAGATTGGCTGGCTAACAGGAAGCAGAGAGTTGGCAAGATGTGACGAGTGGTGTGTCACAAGGATCAGTGTTGGGGCCTCAGCTTTTTACAATTTATATAAATGACTTGGATGAAGGGACCGAAGGAATGGTGGCTAAATTTACTGACGACACAAAGGAAAGTAAATTGTGAAGAGGATATAAAGAGGCTACAGAGGGACATAGATAGATAAAGTGAGTGGGCAAAGATCTGGCAAATGGAGTATAATGTGGGCAATGGTCCATTCTGGCAGGAAGAATGAAAAAGAAACATGTTATCCAAATGGTGAGAGATTGCAGAGCTCTGGAGAGCAGAGGGACCCGGGTATCCTCGTTCATGAATCACAAAAGGCTAATATGCAGATACAGCAAGTAATTAGGAAAGCTAATAGAATGTTATCATTTATTGTGAGGGGAATTGATTATAAAAGTAGGGAGGTTATGCTTCAGTTGTGCAGGGCAGATTAGTCATGTTAAGAAAGGATGTTGAGAGTTAAGCAGCCCAATGGAGACTTGATGGGTAGAATTAAGAAATTGAAAAGGATTTAAGACTGTACTGGAAGTTGTGTCCAGTCCCCTGGTAGCAGTTGTGAAGTAGATTGTATAAGTGAAGAGATTAGATAAGCATATAGTAAAGATATTGATTACAAAGGGCTAGCACATGTCAGAAAGGTAGTGAATTTCTAGCATGTGCCTTGGATTGTTTTTTGCAACATTTATTCAATGACAATTATAATATAACTAAGTGTGAGAGGAGGTCCCTGAGACAGGCAGTCAGCAGCAACTAGAGGAGAGTGTGAGAGGTGGACCCTGGGACAGGCAGTCAGCAGCAACTAGAGAGTGCAAGAGGAGGACCTGTTTCTGCTTGTCAGAGCTGAAGTGTGATGTCAAAGGAAAACAGGTAGGTGATTGTTGGGTATTTCTTCTGTGTTTCCCTCAATTGGCCAAGTGGTTTAAATCAGGAGACGCTATTACAGCTGAAGAGTACAGTTAAGAAATTCACTTTTAAAGTATTTAACATCCAAATTAATTAGTTAAATAGAATAGAGATGGCTGGGCAGGCGATGTGTTGCAGCTGTAGCATGTGGGAGCTGGTGGATGGTGGTGCAATCGACGGTGACATCACCTGCAGCAAGTGTTGGCTGCTCGAGGAACTTCAGCTCAGAGTTGATGAGCTGGAGTCTGAGCTGCAGACACTGCAACACATCAGGGAGGGGGAGAGTTACCTGGACACTGTTTCAGGAGACAGTCACACTCCTTAGATGAATTACATCAAATTTGGACCATGGTCAGGGACAGGTGGGTGTGACTGCGAGTGAGGCAGATATAGGAATCCAAAATTTAGCTTTGGAGGAGCCTCAGCCAGTGCCCTTGCCCAATAGGTACGAGGTTCTTGCCCCCGGTGTGGATGAGGACACAAACTGCAAGGAGGATGAGCGAACTGGTACAGAGCACCTTTCAAATGGTTAGAGAAAAGAGAAGTGTAGTAGTAATAGGGGATAGCATAGTTAGGGGAATAGATACTGTTCTCTGCAGCAATGATGAAGAGTCCCGAAAGCTGTGTTGCCTACCTGGTGTCGAGATTAAGGACATCTCTAATGGGATCCAGTTGTTGTGGTCCATGTAGCCACTAACAACATAAGTAAGACTAGGAAACAGGTTCTGCTGAGGGACTACGAACAGCTCGGGGCTAAATTAAAAAGCAGAACCACAAAGGTAATAATCTCCAGATTACTACCTGAGCCATGTACAATTTGGCGTAAGGTAAATAAGATTAGAGAGGTGATTGCATGGCCCAAAGATTGGTGTAGGAGAAATCGGTTCTGATT
Source organism: Cetorhinus maximus (assembly GCF_964194155.1). NCBI lineage: Eukaryota > Metazoa > Chordata > Chondrichthyes > Lamniformes > Cetorhinidae > Cetorhinus > Cetorhinus maximus. The sequence goes on from NC_135889.1 coordinate 128,041,422, forward strand.
CATGGGGCACTGGCACCAGTACTGGGGGAGGAGAGAGCTGTTCAGTTGGGATGGGCTTCATTTGAACCATGCTGGGACCAGTGTCCTGGCGAATCTCATAACTACGGGTATAGATAGGACTTTAAACTAATTAATAGGGGGGTGGGGGGAGGGTTCAATTGAAGGCAAGTTTAAAAAATCAAAAAGAAATGAGAGAGAGCAGGGGTGCAGGGTGGTAAAGAGGCGAACGAAAATCGAAGTGTGACAGGAAGTGGCAGAAAATATAAGCAGAAGAGAGCAGCAGAAATCAGAACCAGAATGAGCAATAATGGTAAAAAATCAAAGCTTCAGGCTTTTTATCTGAATGCATGCAGCATTTGAAACAAGATAGATGAGCTGACGGCACAAACAGAGATAAATGAATATGACTGATAGCTATTACAGAGACACGGTTGCAGGGTGACCAAGACTGGGAACTCAGTATTCAAGGGTATTTGATGTTCCGGAAAAATAGACAAAAAGGAAAAGGAGGTGGGGTAGCTTTGTTAATAAAGGAGGGTATCAGTGCCGTGGTGAATAGTGATATAGGTGTAATAGATCGTGATGTGGAATCAGTTTGGGTGGAAATAAGGAATAGCAAGGGGAAGAAGTCAGGGCACTACAATTGTGATTGTCATGGGTGATTTTAATCTGCATATTGACTGGACAAATCAGATTGGCAGTGGTAACATGAGATGAATTTGTAGAGTGCATCAGGGATTGTTTCTTGGAGCAATACGTTGCAGAACCTACCTGGGAACAGGCTATTTTAGATCTAGTAATGTATAATGAGGTGGGATTAATAAGAGATCTCGTAATTAAGGATCCTCTAGGGGGTAGCGATCACAACATGGTAGAATTTCAAATTCAGTTTGAGGGCAAGCAACTCGGGTCTCAAACCAGTGTCCTCAACTTAAATAAGAGCAATTGCAGAGGTATGAAGTAAGAGTTGTCTATAGCGGGCTGGGAAAATAGACTAAGGGGAAAGTCAGTGTATGAGCAGTGGCAGACATTTAAGTAGATATTTCATAACACTCAGCAAAAGTTTATCCCGGTCAAAAAGAAGGACTCGATGAGAAGGATGAACCACCCGTGGTAACAAAGGTGGTCAAGGGGAGTATCCAATGAAAAACTAAGGCCTACAAAGCGGCGAAAACTAATGGTAGGCCAAAGGGTTGGGATTTTTTAGGAACCTGCAGCAGATGACTAAAAAACTAATAAAGAGGGAGAAAATTGATTGTGAAAGTAAATTGGCAAGAAATATAAAAACAAACAGCAAGAGCTTCTACGGGTATATAAAAAGAAAGAGAGTGGCTAAAGTGAGCGTGGGACCCTTGGAGGATGCGACTGGAGAATTGATAACGGGGAACAGGAAATGGCAGATAATTTAAACCAATATTTTGCATCAGTCTTCACGATGTAGGACACTATAAACATCCCAAAGATATCAGATAAGGAAGGAGCTACTGGGAGGAAAGATCTTGTAACAGCCTCTATCACAAAGGACAAAGTATTTGACAAACTAATGGACTAAAGGCAGGGAAGTTGCCAGGACCTGATGGCCTGCATCCAAGGGTTTTAAAGGAAGGGGCTGCAGAGATAGTGGAGGCTTTGGTCAAAATATTCTAGAACTCACTGAATTCTGGGAGGGTCCCAGTGGATTGAAAAACTGCTAATGTGGCGCCCCTGTTCAAGAAGGGAGGGAGACAAAAAGCGGGAAACTATAAGCCAATCAGCCTAACATCTGTTGTTGGGAAAATGCTAGAGTCTGTTATTAAGGAAGAAATAGCAGGACATTTAGAAAAGCTTAACGCAATCAAACAGAGTCAACATGGTTTAGTGAAAGGGAAATCACATTTGACAAATTTGTTAGAGTTCTTTGAGGATATAACAAGCAGAGTTGATAAAGGGGAACCAGTAGATGTTGTGTATTTGGATTTCCAGAGGGCATTCGACAAGGTGCCACATAAAAGGTTATTGCACAAGATAGGAGCTCACGGTATTGGGGATAATGTATTAGCATGGATTGAGGATTGGTTAACACATAGAAGACAGAGAGTCGGGATTAATGGGTCTTTTTCAGGTTGGAAAGATGTAACTAGTGGAGTGCCACAAGTATCAGTCCTAGGGCCTCAATTATTTACTATCTATATTAATGACTTGGAGGAGAGGGCAGAATGTAATATATCCAAATTTGCTGACAATACAAAAATAGGTGGGAAGGCATGTTGTGATGAAGACAGGAGGAATCTGCAAGGGGATTATAGATAGATTGAGTGAGTGGGCAAAAACTTGGCAGATGGAGTTTAATGTAGGAAAGTGTGAGGTCATGCGCTTTGGTAGGAAGAATCAAAAGGCAGACTATTATTTAAATGGAGAGAAACTCCAAAAAAGTGCAGCACAGAGGGATCTGGGTGTTCTTGTGCATGAAACACAAACAGTTAGCATGCAGGTGCAGCAAGTAATTAAGAAGGCAAATGGAATTTTGGTCTGTATTGCTGGGGGGGTTGGAGTTTAAAAATAGGGAAGTCTTGTTACAACTGTACAGGGTGTTGGCGAGGCCGCACTTGGAGTACTGTGTACAGTTTTGGTCCCCGTATTTAAGTAAGGATATACTGGCATTGGAGGCAGTTCAAAAGAGATTCACTAGGCTGATTCCTTGGCTAAAGGAGTTGACTTATCAAGAATGGCTAAACAAGTTAGGCCTTTATTCATTCGAGTTTAGAAGAATGAGGGGTGATCTATTTGAAATGTACAAGATTTTGAGGGGGCTTGACAGGGTAGATGTTGAGAAGATGTTTCCACTAGTGGGGGAATCTCGGACTTGGGGACATAGTTACAGAATAAAGGGACACTCATTTAAAACTGAGATGCGAAGGAATTTCTTTTCTCAGAGGGTAGTGAATGTCTGGAATTCTCTACTCCAGAAAGTTGTGGAGGTTAGATCACTGAAAGTATTTAAAGAGGAGGTAGATAGATTTTTGAAATATCGGGGAGTTGAGGGCTATGAGGAGCTGGCACGAAAGAGGATTTGAGACCTGGGGCAGATCAGCCATGATCGTATTGAATGGCGGGGCAGGCTTGAGGGGCCGAATGGTCTACTCCTGCTCCTACTTCTTATGTTCTTATGAGTTCAGCATAATGTTTGAAAGGGAGAAACATGAAACAGCTACTCTGATTCTAGATTGAGGTCAGGCTACATTCAGTGGAATAAGACAGAGATTGGGTAAATCTGTTAATTGGTGAAATGATAGATGATCAGTGAGAGGTGTTTAAAAATTAATTTAAACAATTTTAACCTGTTTATATGTTATGAAAATTTATTGCCCATCCCTAATTGAGTATCAGCTGTGGCTCAGTTGTAACACAGTATCTCGCCTCTGAGTCATAAGGTTCCAGGTTCAAGACCCACTCCAGGGCTTAAATAGAAACATCTAAGTGATACTCCAGTGCAGCCCCGAGGGAGTGGTAACATGGGGATGGTAACAGCCAATCCCCATGTCCCTGCAGTTTGAGGGGTTCCGGTATGGAGTGAGCTAGATTTGTATCCTCACCTTTATTCAGGATGAATTGCCTGGGGACATGTCAGCATGCAGGGACTGCCAGATTATGTCAGGGTACAAGGTTGTGGGGAGTATGTTGAGAGGTACATTCTGTAGTTTGATCAGCCAGTTGTCAAAGCTTCTGGGTCTCCTGTAATATGCCAGTAATGGGTGACAGTCCTTCTGTTTCCACAGGACCTCGAGGAGCATGAGGACAGCAGTCTCCTGTCGTCACTGCTCAGCCTCAACCCTCAAACTATCTGGGTCATTCTGATGACGGGCGGCGGACATTTTGCTGGAGCTGTATTTCAAGGGTAAGTACAAGACCATGTGACAGTCAAAGTACAAGGTGGCTGGGGGAAGAGCACCCTCTAATTTTTGGGGGGGCACGGGGCTGGAAGAGTAGGTGGGTGATTCATTTAAGAGTGCAACTCTTGAAGAAAAATTTTATGCATGGCCAGGTACACATGGTAAAGGGGCTGACTGGTGTGCAGCCTGTGCAGTGACTTGCAGGTTGGTACATGGCCACATAGCTTGGCAAGAACATTGACTGAGGATTAGTGACAATGCGCCCACACTGGTTTTAATGTGTCTTGGACAGCTCTAATACTAACTGGCTGTCAAAGGTCAGAATTGCCGCCAATGCCCTGATCAGTGGGCACAATCTGGAATGCTCCAGCGTGACTCTGTTATTGTTATTTTTTCTTATTCATCCACGGGATGTGGGCTTCGCTGGCTAGGCCAACATTTATTGCTCATTCCTAGTTGCCCTTGGGAAGGTGGTGGTGAGGTGCCTTCTTGAACTGCTGCAGACTATCTTGTGCAGGTACACCCACACTGATGGGACATCTGCCTGTGGTAATATCCTCCTGCTCCATGTGTTAGGGAGGGTTCCTACAGGAAAAGGAACTTTCGTTCATGGATTTGAGGGAAAATTATTGACCTGGCTTGGAAATTGACTGAGTGGCAAGTGACAGAGTGTAGGGATAATGAAATAAAATCAGAAAATGCTGGGAATACTAAATAGTTCTTGCAGCATCTGTGGAGAGAATAATTATCCAATGCTTTCTTGAAAACCTCAATTGAAGCTGCATCCGCCACACTCTAAGGCAGTGCATTCCAGATCATAACTATCTGCTGCATGAAAAAGTTTTCCCTCTTGTTGTCATTACTGCTTTTGCCAGTTACTCTAAACTTATATCCAATGGGAATAGTTTCTTGCTATCTACTTTGTCTAGACCCCTCAAGATTTCAAATATCTTGATCAAATCTCTTCTCAGCCTTTCCTTTAAGGAGACCCATTCCAACTTCTCTAATTAATGTTCATAACTGAAGTTCCTCTTCCCTGGAACCATTCTCATCAATCTTTTCTGCAGTCTCTCTAATGTCTAACTATCCTTCCAAAAGTGGGGCGCCCAGAACTGGACACGATACTCCAATTGAGGCCGAATGTTATGACACAGCAGTTGGTAAAGGCTGAGTTATTTTAAAACCCCAGAGGGAAACTTTAAACAACTGCCATAAACTATATTTTCAATCGGTATGTTTGAGATGTAGCTCTGAATTCAGAAATAAAAACCACCAAACCTCTAGAGGTTTTTATTATGTAAATTAAATTAAACATTTATTAATTTAACAAATTTGAACACACACTCCTGTCTACAAATTACGACCATAATAACTTGTAAACAACCCCCAAATTAATCACTCCCAAATAATCTTCTCTAAGGCAACAATAATTCGTAGACTTAAACAGACACCAGGCAAAGCACATTTTATCTTACGAATTCAAAATGAGGTTCCTTTCAATTTGGTTCCTTTGCACAGTTGTAGACTTGCAGGCAGTATCCCTCTGACTCACACACAAAAACTCTATTCTGTATATACCTAACCTTCCCTTTGAATGCAAGCTCTCATTGTATCACCAGGCCCTTTGAACTCCACCTCTTCTAACAATGAAACCCCTTTCATAGTACCAATTTTATTAGTAACATAAACATATTGCTTGGTCTCTCCCAACTAGGGGCAAGATTTCACCCCCAGCCTTTGAATGGTTTATTCAACAAAATGGAAATATCCCCTCTACCTTACTGTTTAACATCTCAAAACTGCTATACATCAAGGCACCCAGGCAATCTGGCTTTAATCTAATTAAGACACATACATTCACACCCACAGACCCCAATACAAGTCCACTTTAAAATAATTCCTAATAACATTATCCACATTAATATCTTGATGATACCGAACCAGTTGACCATAACTTTTGTATTCTTACTCTATTTAAAAGACCCAAGATCATGTATTCCCTGTTAACCACCATCCCAACCTAGCCATGTACTGCCAGGTCTCTCTGTTCTTGCACTCCCTACAGAATTGTACCCTTTATTTTAAATTGCCTCTCTTGGTTCTTCCTTACAAAATATATCACTTTACATTTTTCTGCGCTAATTTTCATCTGCCACTTGTCCGTCCATTCCGTCAGCCTATTTATGTCATTTTGAAGTCTATAACTAATGACCTCACTGATCACAATAATTTCACGTTTCCTGTCATCCACAAATGTTGAAATTGTGCCCCGTGCACCCAGGTCTAAGCCATTAAATCTGAAATTGCTAAATTTTACTTAATCAAAGCTATTAAGGGTTACGAGATTGGGTTGCAGATCAGTCATTGTCTTATTGATTGGTGGAATAGGCTCGAGAGACAAAATGGCCTGTGTTCCTGTGTACACTGTATCTAACCCTGTGCTGTACCTGTTCTGGGAGTGTTTGATGGGGACAGTGTAGAGGGAGCTTCACTCTGTATCTAACCCCGTGCTGTACCTGTTCTGGGAGTGTTTGATGGGGACGGTGGAGAGGGAGCTTTACTCTGTATCTAACGCCGTGCTATACCCTGCCCTGGGAGAGTTTGATGGGAACAGTGTAGAGGGAGATTTACTCTGTATCTAACCCCGTGCTGTACCTGTCCTGGGAGTGTTTGATGGGGACAGTGTAGAGGGAGCTTTACTCTGTATCTAACCCCGTGCTGTACCTGTCCTGGGAGTGTTTGATGGGGACGCTGTAGATGGAGCTTTACTCTGTATCTAACCCCGTGCTGTACCTGTCCTGGGAGTGTTTGATGGGGACGCTGTAGATGGAGCTTTACTCTGTATCTAACCCCGTGCTGTACCTGTCCTGGGAGTGTTTGATGGGGATAATGTTGGGGTTATGTGTTGTGTTTTACTTAAGTACTCAGTACGATTGTTCCTCTCTCCCTCAGGAATGAAGCAGTCCACCATAAGACCTTTCACCGATACACCGTGCGGGCAAAGCGCGGAACTGCCCAGGGTGCGAGGGATGCTCAGAACCGAAGTCGAGTGCCGAAGTCAGCTGGAGCCTCGCTCAGGCGTTACAACGAAGCTGCTCTTGTGAAGGTCGCTGATTTGTAACCTCCCTCGCCTAGTTTGTAATTACCAGTAACTGGAAGGTATTGTGTAAACAGGCTAAGTTATATTTTTCTTGCAGCTCAGACAGAGTAAACTCACTCTCTGCTGTGAGAACTGAGTCGTTAATTAGCTAACTGGCTGAATCTGGTCACTCTAGCCCCAGTTCTGGCTATAAATACAGGCCCCTTTAGTCAGCCTTGGCAAACGGAGTGCAGATTTGGAGTTTGGTGACGGGGTGGGGGCGGGGGAGGAAGGTGGTGTTTGTTTCCTTCTTGTATCTTTCTCACCCTGTTGGAATTGGTTCTTGCTCTGGTACAGGGAAAGGAATTAGCTGTTTGGTGGTTGGCTAAGGTCTATTCTATTCCTAAGATTTAAATAATATTCAAATTGGTGGTAAAGTTAATAAAATACATTTTTTTAAAAACTTGAATAAGTCAATAATATAATTAAGCAATTATTTAAAACACATTAAGGATGGCAGGACAGGTGATGTGTTAAAGCTGCAGCATGTGGGAGCTCCTGGATAACACTGTGATCCAGGTCAAACACGCCTGCAATGTTTGCAACTTGAGGAACTCCAGCTCAGAATGATTGAGCTGGAGGCTGAGCTGCAGACTCTGTGATACATCAGGGAGAGGGAAAGTTACCGGAATGTTTTGTCCCAGGAGGCAGTCACAGCACTTTGGATAGGACCTTCTGATTTGGTCAGCAATCAGGGACAGGAGGGTGTGACTGCGAGTGAGGAGGTAAGGGGACTCAGCATGCAGGAGTGTGAGCCTCTGCAATTGTGCGACAGTTTTGAGGTTCTCTCAGCTTGTTTGGTTGAGAGTGGGGGCTGCAGGGTGGATGAGCAAACTGACCATGGCACCGTGGTACAGGAAGCCATTCAAGCAAAAAGAAATGAGCAAAAAGGCAAGCAAAAAGTAACATAGGGGACAGTAAAGTGAGGGATCATGGCGAATCAAATAACTAGGGCCGTAGAGAGGGCTTTACAATAAATAGAGGGAGGGTGGTTCTGGAGAGGGGATACATTGGCTTACAAAGCAAAATGATATGGCAGCATTGCAGGGCAGCTATTTAGATAATGATACCCAGAGTGTGACAGGAAGGGACAGAGTGTACAAACATTTAAAAAAGCAGCAAATAGGGTCAAAGTGGGAAAAATGGTAAAAAGTCAAAATTCATGGCTTTTTACTTAAATGCACATAGTATTCAGAACAAAATAAATGAATTAACGGCACAAATAGAGGTTAATGGGTATGATCTTATAGCCATTACGGAGACATGGTTACAAGGAGATCAAAGTTGGGAACTAAGTATTCAGAGGTATGTGGCTTTCGAAAGGACAGGCAGGAAGGAAAGGGTGGTGGAGTAGCTTTGTTAGTATGAGATAGAATAAGTACGATAGTAAGAAATGATCTTGGATCAGGAGATGTAGAATCCATATGGGTGGCGGTAAGAAATAACAAAGGGAAGAAGACACTGGTGGGAGTAGCCTATAGGCCCCCCAACAGTAGCTATACTGTAGGACAGAGAATTAGTCAGGAGATAATCAGGGTATGTAAAAAAGACAATATATTAATCATGAGTGACTTTAATCTTCATGTAGATTGGGTAAATCAACGTGCCAGAGGTAGACACGGGCAAGAATTCATAGTGTATATTTGGGATAGTTTCCTAGAACAACATGTTGTGGATCCAACCAGGGATCAGGCTATTTTGGATCTGGTGATGTGTAATGAGGCAGGTTTAATAAATGACCTCAGAGTAAAAGATCCCCTAGGAAACAGTGACCATAATATGGTGGAATTTAGCATTCAGTTTGAGAGTAAGAAACTTGGGTCGGAAACAACTGAGCTAAACTTAAATAAGGGTAATTACAATGAAATGGGGGCAGAGTTGGCTGGAGTGGACTGGGAAAGGAGTTTAGCAGAAAAGAGGGTTGATGAACAATGGCAGATGTTAAAGAAAATAATTCATGACTCACAACAAAGATATATCCCAGTGAGGAAGGAGGATTCTCGGAAGGGGATAAACCAACTATGGCTAACCAAGGGAGTTACGGAGTATATCAAATTGAAAGGAAAAACATACAATGTGGCAAAGATTAGTGGTAAGCCAGAGGATTGGGAAAGTTTTGAAAACCAACAAAAGATGACCAAAAAGAGAGAGAAAATAAACTTTGAGGATAAACTAGCAAGTAATATAAAAATGGACAGTCAGAGCTTCTTTAAATATATAAACAGGAAGAGAGAGGCCAAAGTGAACATAGGCCCCTTAGAGAATGAGGCTGGGGAAATAATAATGGGGAACCAGGAAATGGCAGAGAAGTTGAATAAATACTTTGCATCAGTCTTCATGGTAGAAGGTACTAATAGCATTCCAAAAATACTAAATAATCAAGGGCAAAAGCCGGGGGGTGGGTGGAGAAAATAAATACAATAACTATCACTAGAGAAAAAGTACTAGGGAATCTAATGGGGCTAAAGGCCAATAAAGTGCCCTGGACCTGATGGGCTGCATCCTAGGATATTAAAGGAAGTAGCTACAAAGATATGGATCCACTGGTAGTAATCGTCCAAGAATCCTTAGATTCTGGGAAAGCCCCAGAGGATTGCAAAACTGTCACTGTAACGTCCTTATTCAAAAAGGGAGGGAGACAAAAAACAGGTAACTATAGGCCAATTAGCTTAACATCTGTCATTGGGAAAATGTTGGTGTCTATTATAAAGGATGTAACAGCAGAGCATTTAGAAATGCATAATCTAGTCAAGCAGAGTCAGCATGGCTTCATGAAGGGGAGATCATGCCGAACAAATTTATTAGAATTCTTTGAGGAGGTAACAAGCAGGATAGATAAAGGGGAAATAGTAGATGTAATAAAAGGAAGACCTTTTAGAACAGAGATGAGGAGAAACTTCTTTAGCCAGAGAGTGGTGAATGTATGGAATTCATTGCTACAGAAGGCTGTGGAGGCCAGGTCATTGAGTGTATTTAAGACCGAGATAGATAGGTTCTTGATTGGTAAGGAGATCAAAGGTTACAGGGAGAAGGCGGGAGAATGGGGTTGAGAAACTTATCAGCCATGATTGAATGGCGGAGCAGACATGATGGGCCGATTGGCCTAATTTCTGTTTCTATGTCTTATGGTCTAATATATTTGGATTCCCAAAAGACATTTGATAAGGTACCGCACATAAGGCTACTTAATAAGATAAGAACCCATGGTGTTGGGGGTAGTATATTAGCATGGATAGAGGATTGGCTAACTAATAGAAGACAGAGTTGGGATAAGGGGGGCATTTTCAGGATGGCAACCTGTAACTAGTAGAGTGCCACAGGGATCAGTGCTGGGGCCACAGTTATTTACTATATATTAATGACTTCGATGAGGGAAGTGAATGTACTATCGCTAAGTTTGCGAATGACAAAATAGGTGGGAAGGCAAGTGGTGAGGATGACACAAAGAGTCTACAGAGGGAAATAGACAGGTTAAGTGAGTTGGAAAAAACTTGGCAGATGGAATATGTGGGAAAATGTGAGGTTATGAACTTTGGCAGGAAGAATAGAGAAGCTGAATATTATTTAAATGGAGAAAGACTGTAGAAAGCTGCAACACAGAGGGATTTGGGAGTCCTTGTGCATGAATCACAAAAAGCTAACATACAAGTTCAGCAGGTAATAGGGAAGGCAAATGGAATGTTGGCCTTTATTTCAAAGGGATTGGAGTATAAAAATAGGGAAGTCTTGCTAAAACTATACAAGGCACTAGTTAGACCACAGCTAGAATAGTGTGTACAGTTTTGGTCCCCTTATCTAAGGAAAGATATACTGGCATTGGAGGCAGTCCAGAGAAGGTTCACTAGGTTGATCCCGGGCATGGAGGGATTTTCTTTTGAGGAGAGGTTGAGTAGGTTGAGTCTGTAACTCATTGGAGTTTAGAAGAATGAGAGGCGACCTTATTGAAGCATATAAGGTTCTTAGGGACCTTAACTGGGTAGGTACTGAGAGGTTGTTTCCCCTTGTGGGAGAGGCTAGGACCAGAGGGCCAAATCTCAGAGTAACATGTTGCCATTTAAGACAGAGATGAGGAGGAATTTCTTCTCTAAGCGTAGTGAATCTGTGGAATTATCTACCGCAGAGGGCTCTAGAGGCTGGGTTGTTAAGTATATTCAAGACTGAGATACAGATTTTTAATCAGTAAGGGAATTGAGGGTTATGGGGAAAAGGCAGGAAAGTGGAATTGAGGATTATCAGATCAGCCATGATCTCATTGAATGATGGAGCAGATTCAATGGGCCGAATGGTCAACTTCTGCTCCTACGTCTTATGGGATTGACACAGGTCTTTGCAGCAAAGAGTGAGATTCCAAATGGCTGTGTTGCCTGCCTGGTGCCAGGGTTCAGGACCTCTGCTTAGAGCAACTTGCAGTGGGAGGGGGAGGATCCAGTTGTCGTGGATTCATGTAGGTACCAATGACCCAAGTAGAAAAAGGAAAGAGGTTCTGCATAGAGAGTATGAGGAGCTAGGCACTAAATTGAAAAGTAGGACCTCAAATAATCTCTGAATTATTACCTGAGCCACGTGCAAATTGGCAAAGGTTAAATAAAATTAGAGAGCTGAACATGCGGCTCAAAGACTGGTGTGGGAGAACTGGGTTCTGGTTTTTGGGGCACTGGCACCAGTACTGGGGAAATTGAGGGCTGTAACGTTGGGACGATCTACACCTGAACTGTACTGGGAGCAGTGTTCTTGCGAACCACATAACTAGGGAAGTAGAGAGGTCTTTAAACTATATAGTGGGGATAAGGGATCAAATGTGGAAAGATATAGTATATCAAAGAATAAAGACAATGTAAGAGAGGAGAATCATAATAATGAGGGGCATAGATAGGGTAGACAGGAAGGAACTTTTCCCCTTGGTGGAGGGATCAATAACCAGGGGGCATAGATTTAAGCTGATGGGCAAGTGGTTTAGAGGGGATGTGAGGAAGACTTTTTTCACCCAGAGGGTAGTGGGAATCTGGAACTCACTGCCTGAAAGGGTGGCAGAGGCAGAAACCCTTATAGCATTTAAGAAGTATTTGGATGTGCACTTGTGATGCCATGGCATACAAGGCTATGGGCCTAGTGGTGGAAAATGGGATTAGAATAGTTAGGTACTTGTTTGACCGGCGTAGACTCGATGGGCCAAAGGGCCTTTTTCTGTGCTGTAGACCTCTTTGACTCTATGAATAAGGAAAATGAGGGTCAGAGAATGGCAGGAAGGGACAGAGAGGAAAAACCTAAGAATGCACCAGTAATCAAAACCAGATGTCACAAATATAACAAAAGGAGAAAACTAAAAGCTTTGTACCTGAATGCTCATAGCATTCATAACAAAGTAAACAAATCGATAGCGCACATTAAAGTAAATAAATATGATCTGATAGCCATTACGGAGACCTGGCTGCAGCATGACAAAGATTGGGTCCTGAATGTTGAGGAATATGACCTGCAAGAAGAATAGGGAGTGAGGTAAAGGTGGAGGGGTAGCACTGGTTATCAAGGATGGCTTTTGTGCAACAGTTAAAGATGACCTTGGTTCAGGAGATCAGGATGTAGAATGCGTTTGGGTGGTGTTGAGGGATAGTAGGGGAAGGACGTCACTACTGAGAGTGGTCTACAGGCCCCCTAACAGTAAGCACAATTTAGGACAAAGTATACAAGAAGAAATATTGGGTGCTTATGATAAACGGATGGCAATAATCATGGGTGACTTGAATCTACATATAAACTGGCAAAATCAGATTGGCAGTTGTAGCCTGGATGAGGAGTTCATAGAATACTTTTAAGAGAGTTTCTTAGAGCAGCACACTCTGGAACCAACCAGAGAGCAGGTTAAATTAGACTTGGTATTGTGTAATGTGACCGGATGAATTAATGACCTCAGAGTGAAGGCACGCATAGGTAGCAGTGACCACAGCAGATTGAATTTTATATCCAGTTTGAAAGGGAGAAGGGTGGGTCTAAGGCTCGTATTTTAAACTTAAATAAGGGCAACTATGCAGCAATGAAAGCTGAGCTAGCTGAAGTGAACTGGGATGCTAGGCTAGGGGATAGGTCAATAGAGAAATACTGGCAGACATTTAAGGGGATTTTTCAGAATACTCAAAATAAGTATATTCTTACTATAGAGAAAAATTCTAAAGGGGAAGACTGACCATCTAGGGTTAACTAAAGAATTAAGGAAAGTATATAACTGCGCAAAGATGAGTAGCAGGTCAGATGATTGGGTCAGAATATAAAGAACGACAGTGAATGACTAAAAGGTTAACCAGGAGAAAGCAATTAGAGTGAGGAAGCTAGCTAGAAATGTAAAAACGATAGCAAGAGTTTCTTCAGGTATTTAAACAGGAAAAGAGTAGGTAAAGTGATTGTTGGTTTACTAGAGAGTGAGAATGGGGAGTTAATAGTAGATAATAAGGAAATGGCAGATGTAATGAACAAATATTTTGCTTCTGTCTTCATTATGAATGATATAAAAAACATTCCAGTAATAGCTGTAAATCAGGAGGTGGAGGGGAGAGGGGAACTTGGTGAAATTACAGTCACTAGGGAAGCAGTGCTGAGCAAACTGATGGAGCTTTGGGCTGACAAGTCTCCGGGTCCAGATGACCTTCATCCTTGGGTCTTAAAAGAGGTGGTTAATGAGGTAGTAGATGCATTGGTGTTAATTTTCCAAAATTCCCTAGATTCTGGAAAGGTTCCATCAGACTGAAAATTAGCAAATATAAACCCTCTATTCAAGAAGGTGGGGAGGCAAGAAACTATAGGCCAGTTAGCTTGACATCTGACGTGGGGAAGGTGTTAGAGTCAATCATTATAGAGGTTATAGCTGGGCACTTAGAAAAACGCAAGGTAATTGGAGCATGGTATTGTGAAAGGGAAATCATGTTTAGCCAAACAAATAGAGCTCTTTGAAGGAGCAACATGTGCTGTGGTTAAAGGGGAGCCTGTAGACGTGCTGCACTTGGATTCCCAGAAAGCATTTGATAAGGTGCCACATCTAAGGTTATTGTGGAAAATAAAAGCTCACGGTGTAGGGGGTAACATAGTGGCCTGGATAGAGGATTGGCTGGCTGGCAGAAAACAGAGAGTATGCATAAGTGGATCTTTCTCTGATTGGCAGGATGTGACAAATGGAGTCACACAGGGGCCTGTGGTGGGGCCTCAACTTTTTACAATTTACATCAATGACTTAGATGAAGGGAGTGAAGGCGTGGTAGCTAAACTTGTAGGTGACACAGATAGGTAGGAAAATATGTTGTGAAGAAGACACAAGGAGTTTGCAGATGGATATAGATAGATTGAGTGAGTGGGCAAAAATCTGGCAGATGGAATATGTGGGAAAATGTGAAATTGTTCACTTTGGCAGGAAGAATGAAAAAGCAGAGTATTACATCAATGGAGAACGACTGCAGAATTCTGAGGTGCAGAGGGATTGAGGTGTTTTCATGCACGAGTCACAAAAAGTTACTATGCAGGTGGTTAAGAAGGCTAATGGAATGTTATCCTTTATTATGAGGGGAATTGAACATAAAAGTAAGGATGTTATGCTTCATTTATACAGGGCATTGGTGAGACCGCATCTCAGACAGTGTGCACAGTTTTGGTCTCCTTGTTTAAGGAAGGATGTAAATACGTTGGAGGCGGTTCAGAGGGGGTTTACTAGATTGATAACTGGAATGAGTGGGTTGTCTTATGAGGATAGGTTGGACAGACTGGGTTTGTTTCCACTGGATTTTAAAAGAGTGAGGGGTGACTTGGTTGAGGGGAATGTGCAACGAGACCTGGGTGTCCTTGTACACTAGTCGTTGAAGGTAAGCATGCAGGTGCAGCAGGCGGTAAAGAAGGCAAATGGTATGTTGGCCTTCAGAGTGAGAGGATTCGAGTAAAGGAGCAGGGATGCCTTGCTGCAATTATACAGGGCCTTGGTGAGACCACACCTGGCATATTGTGTGCAGTTTTGGTCTCCTTATCTGAGGAAGGATGTTCTTGCTATAGAGGGAGTGCAGTGAAGGTTTACCCAAATGATTCCTGGGATGGTGGGACTGACATATGAGGAGAGATTGAGTTGGTTAGGATTATATTCGCTGGAGTTCAGAAGAATGAGGGGGGATCTCATAGAAACCTATAAAATTCTAACAGGACTAGACAGGGTAGATGCAAGAAGAATGTTCCAGAACAGTCTGAGGAAACAGGGTAGATCATTTAGGACTGCGATGAGGAGAAATTTCTTCACCCAGAGAGTGGTGAGCCTGTGGAACTTGCTACCACAGAAAGTAGTTTAAGCCAAAAGATTGTATGTTTTCAAGAAAGAGTTAGATATAGCTCTTGGGGCGAAAGGGATCAAAGGATATGGGGAGAAAGCGGGAGCAGGCTATTGAGTTGGATGATCAGCCATGATCATAATGAATGGCAGAGCAGGCTCGAAGGGCCGAATGGCCTACTCCTGCTCCTAGTTTCTATGTTTCTATGTAAGTATATAAGACCCTGAATAATTAGGGGTCACCCTTTTAGGACAGAGATGAGGAGAAATTTTTTCTCAGAGGGTTATGCAACTTTGGAACACTCTGCCTCAGAAGGTGGTGTAGGCGGGGTCAGTGAATATTTTTAAGATGGAGGTAGCTAGTTTCTTGTTAGACAAGGGAATCAAAGGCCATCGGGAATCGATGGAAATGTAGAATTCGAATCACAAGTAGTACAGCCATGACCTTATTGAATGGCAGAGCAGGCTTGATGAGCCAAATGGCCTACTTCTCCTATTTTGTATGTTCGCATGATTGCCAGTGTGAATTCAGGATATTCTTGCAACATCCACACTGCAACCCACATTGTCAAGGACCGCTTAGCTCATCCCTGATGTACACAGGACTACAATGGACAAAAACGTGCATTCCTACAGCACTTTACACCAGTCAAAATGTCCCGAACCACTTCAAAGCCTATGCTGTGCATCTGAAATGCTGTCACTGTTGTAATTTAAGAAATACTGTATCCAATTTATGCACAACAAGATCTCAAAAGCAACAGGACAATGAAGAGCTCCCCCTCTCTACTCCCAATTGTGGCCGTGGGATTTTTCAGTTACACCTGAGAAAGCAAATGGGGCCTTGGTGTAATTTCTTAGCTGAAAGGTGGCACATCGACAGTGCAGCGCTCCCTCAGTGCTGACCTTCCGACAGTGCAGCGCTCCCTCAGTGCTGACCTTCCGACAGTGCAGCGCTCCCTCAGTGCTGACCTTCCGACAGTGCAGCACTCCCTCCGCGCTGACCTACCGACAGTGCAGCACTCCCTCCGCGCTGACCTACCGACAGTGCAGCACTCCCTCCGCGCTGACCTACCGACAGTGCAGCACTCCCTCCGCGCTGACTTACCGACAGTGCAGCACTCCCTCCGCGCTGACCTACCGACAGTGCAGCACTCCCTCCGCGCTGACCCACCGACAGTGCAGCACTCCCTCCGCCCGACAGTGCAGCACTCCCTCCGCGCTGACCTACCGACAGTGCAGCACTCCCTCCGCGCTGACCTACCGACAGTGCAGCACTCCCTCCGCGCTGACCTACCGACAGTGCAGCACTCCCTCTGCGCTGACCTGCCGACAGTGCAGCACTCCCCCCGCGCTGACCTACCAACAGTGCAGCAGTCCCTCCGCGCTGACCTACCGACAGTGCAGCAGTCCCTCCGCGCTGACCTACCGTCAGTGCAGCAGTCCCTCCGCGCTGACCTACCGTCAGTGCAGCACTCCCTCCGCGCTGACCTACCGACAGTGCAGCACTCCCTCCGCGCTGACCTACCGACAGTGCAGCACTCCCTCAGCGCTGACCTACCGACAGTGCAGCACTCCCTCCGCGCTGACCTACCGACAGTGCAGCACTCCCTCCGCGCTGACCTACCGACAGTGCAGCACTCCCTCCGCGCTGACCTACCGACAGTGCAGCGTTCCCCAGTGCTGCCCCCCTGAAAGTGTAGCTTTCCTTCAGCACTGCCTCTGCGACTGTGCAGCACTCCTTCAGTACGATACTTGGTGTGTCAACCTGGATTGTGAGCTGTCATCTCTGGTGTGGGGTTTGAACGCACGTCATTGTGACTGTTGGACCAGAATACTCCGAAGCTGTTACATACTCCGGAGCCCAGAGAACCTTATTTTTAAAAACAAAAAACTACTGCGGATGCTGGAAATCCAAAACAAAAACAGAATTACCTGGCAAAACTCAGCAGGTCTGGCAGTATCTGTGGAGAAGAAAAGAGTTGACGTTTCAAGTCCTTATTTTTAAGACTGTTAACTGAGGGCGATTTTGATTCAAATGTTAATATTTTGTGCGTTGAGAAATTTCATGCAGAGAATTGGAGAGATATTTTGGATGAAAAATAAACTAATTGTACAACTTTAAGGTGGGAATAAAAACAGAAAATGCTAGAAAAACTCAGCAGGTCTGTCAGCAGCTGTGGAGAGAGAAACAGAGTTAATCTTTTGAGTCCGTAAGACCCTTCTTCAGACCCTCTGAGGAATGGTCATACAGACTCAAAACGTTAACTCGGTTTCTCTCTCCACAGATGCTGCCAGACCTGCTGAGTTTTTCCAGCATTTTCTGTTTTTATTTTGGATTTCCAGCACCAGCAGTATTTTGCTTTTAACTTTAAAGTGGGTGGTGGTATAGAAAATCTAGTGAATGCTTGTAGACAAACCTTAGAAGCTGCTGGATATGTTGAGTAGGCAGTTCAAAAAGCAGACTGGATCCTTGGCTTTATTAACAGAGGCATAAAGTATGAAAGCTGGAGAGTTTTACCCAACCTTTACAATTCCACCTTTAATCCCCAGATGGAGGATTGTGCTCAATACTTGGAGAGGGTGCAGAGGAGTTTTAAAGGTGTGATATAAGGGGCGATGTACTTCAGTTATGTAATGAGCTGGGAAGAAGATTAAAGGGAGATTTAATTGAGGTGTTCAAAATCGTGAAGGATTTAGATGGAATAAATATGGAGAAACTGTGTCCAGTGGCAGGAGGGTCAGTAACCAGAGGGACACAGATTGAAGATAATTGGCAAAGGAACCAGAAGGGGAGATGAGGAATTTTCCATGTGAGTTGTTGTGATCTGGAACGCATTGCCTGAAAGGGCGGTGAAAGCAGATTCAATAGAATCTTTCAAAAGGAGAATTGGGTAAATACTTGAAGCGGAAAATATTTGGAGGACTGTGGGGAAGAGCAGCGGGAGTGGTGTTAGTTGAATAGCTCTTTCACGGAGCCAGTACAGGCCCAAAGGGTTGAATGGCTCCCTCCTGTGCTGTATCACTCTATGGTTGTATGCAGTAATTGTGACAGAGCATTGATTTGTTTGCCTGTTTGGTGAACCACCTTGTACTTGTTCCTGGCTGCAGGATGTTGAGGATTTGTTGATGAGTTGGTCCGAGTCTCTGCGAGTGGCCAGTGCCATCTTCCTCCGAGCTCCCAGTTATAACAGGAGCATCTTCTTCAGCGGCAAAGAGCCCATCCTAAGCCGGAGTGACAGCCGTCTACGGGGCATTCCCTTCCTCACCAGGAGAGCCACCTTCAAAGAAGTGAAACGGGTCCATGCAATTCTTTCCACCATAGAGATCTATGGTGAGTCCCGTGTAACCGTGCAGAATAAAAGGTACCTCTGGATCACAGGGAGCCCAGTTTCACTGTCCAGACAGGCCCAGGTTAAGGGGCTGTGGTCCGGAGAGCCCCAGGTTAAGGGGCTGCGGTCCGGAGAGCCCCAGGTTAAGGGGCTGCGGTCCGGAGAGCCCCAGGTTAAGGGGCTGCGGTCCGGAGAGCCCCAGGTTAAGGGGCTGCGGTCCGGAGAGCCCCAGGTTAAGGGGCTGCGTCCCGGAGAGCCCCAGGTTAAGGGGCTGCGGCCCAGAGAGCCCCAGGTTAAGGCGGCGCGGGCCGGAGAGCCCCAGGTTAAGGCGGCGCGGGCCGGAGAGCCCCAGGTTAAGGGGATGCGGTCCGGAGAGCCCCAGGTTAAGGGGATGCGGTCCGGAGAGCCCCAGGTTAAGGCGGCGCGGCCCGGAGAGCCCCAGGTTAAGGGGCTGCGGTCCGGAGAGCCCCAGGTTAAGGGGCTGCGGCCCAGAGAGCCCCAGGTTAAGGGGCTGCGGCCCAGAGAGCCCCAGGTTAAGGCGGCGCGGGCCGGAGAGCCCCAGGTTAAGGCGGCGCGGGCCGGAGAGCCCCAGGTTAAGGGGATGCGGTCCGGAGAGCCCCAGGTTAAGGGGATGCGGTCCGGAGAGCCCCAGGTTAAGGCGGCGCGGCCCGGAGAGCCCCAGGTTAAGGCGGCGCGGCCCTGTGTGATCACGCAGATCCCTGGGAATCTCCTCTACAGCATTGATCTATGATAAGCCCTGTAAATTGCTCCAGTGAAGTTTTGTTTCTTCTAGCAATGGATACAGATGTCGCTACGATTCACCAGCCACACAGGAAAGCTTGGAGCAAGAAGCTGAAACCAGTGCACGAGGCATCAGATTCTGAGAGTGAAGGTGAGAAGCATAGTGAGCCTTTCATCCACTTCATGTGTTGAGAAGGTGGTGGTGAGCTGCCTTCTTGAGCCGCTGCAGTCCATGTGCTGTAGGTACACCCACAGTGCTGTTAGGGAGGGAGCTCCAGGATTTTGACCCAGTGACAGTGAAGGAAAGGCGATATATTTCCAAGTCAGGATGGTGAGTGACTTGAAGGGGAACTTCCAGGTGGTGGTGTTCCCATCTATCTGCTGCCCTTGTCCTTCTAGATGGTAGAGGTCGTGGGTTTGGAAGGTGCTGTGTAAGGAACCTTGGTGAGTTGGTGCAGTGAATCTTGTAGATGGTACATACACTGCTGTTACTGTGTGTTGGTGGTGGAGAGAGTGAATGTTTAAGGTGATGGGTGGGGTGCTTTGTTCTGGATGGTGTCAAGCTTTTTGAGTGTTGTGAGAGCTGCACTCATCCAGGCGAGTGGAGAATATTCTGCAAGCACCCTGACTTGTGCCTTGTCGATGGTGGACAGGCTTTGGAGAGTCAGGAGGTGATATAATCATCATCACCATATAGAGGATTTAACTAACTGAAGATTGTAAACAATTTCAGAAGTCCAGTGTAGGTTGGTGAGATTGGCACATAGAGGACAGTCCGCTCAGTGCCAATCACCACCACCATCACTGCCACAGTCCGCTCGGTACCAATCACCACCACCATCACTGCCACAGTCCGCTCAGTGCCAATCACCACCATCACTGCCGTAGTCCGCTCAGTGCCAATCACCACCATCACTGCCACAGTCCACTCAGTGCCAATCACTGCCACAGTCCCCTCAGTGTCAATCACTGCCACAGTCCCCTCAGTATCTGAGTGAGAGCTTGTAGCTGCTGTGAAAATACAGCCAGTGAAAAGAAGGATCTGGATGAACTGCAGCCAGAGGTTTGAATATAGAATTCCCTGAAAGTTTGAGTACAGTTGGAAAAAAAAATCATAAAACACTATTTTTCATTGTAGTAATTTGGGGACTGTCTGTAAAACAGTGATTCAGGAACAGACACTGCGCTGGGGGTTTGAGGAACTCGATTCAATTCAAACTTCATTGCCCATTCGGAAATTAATTTTGGGTACAAAATTCTCATGTCACCACACGCAGCGCCATTTAAGCGCCGAGATACTAAATTATTACAGTTAATTTGAAAACGATATTCTTCATGGCCCATGTGCTTTTCATTTCTCTGGGAGACCCCCCCCCCTCAGCCCTGCACTCACTTCTCTCCAGCTCACAGAAGCTTTCAGGCACCAAACTCACAGGTAGAAACCTGAAGAGATGCCTAGAGCGGCCACCCCGCACCAGGACTGGGGAAGGAAACAAGCTGCCAGCCACTGCCACCATCACTTCCGCCATTGTCACTGCCACCATCGCTTCCGCCATTGTCACCGCCACCATCACTTCCGCCATTGTCACTGCCACCATCGCTTCCGCCATTGTCACCGCCACCATCGCTTCCGCCATTGTCACCGCCACCATCGCTTCCGCCATTGTCACCGCCACCATCGCTTCCGCCATTGTCACCGCCACCATCGCTTCCGCCATTGTCACCGCCACCATCGCTTCCGCCATTGTCACCGCCACCATCGCTTCCGCCATTGTCACTGCCACCATCGCTTCCGCCATCGTCACTGCCACAGTCCGCTCAGTGCCAATCACCACCATCATCACTGCCACAGTCCACTCAGTGCCAATCACCACCATCACTGCCACAGTCCGCTCAGTGCCAATCACCACCATCATCACTGCCACAGTCCACTCAGTGCCAATCACCACCATCACTGCCACAGTCCGCTCAGTGCCAATCACCACCATCATCACTGCCACAGTCCACTCAGTGCCAATCACCACCATCACTGCCACAGTCCGCTCAGTGCCAATCACCACCATCACTGCCACAGTCCACACAGTGCCAATCACCACCATCACTGCCACAGTCCACTCAGTGCCAATCACCACCATCACTGCCACAGTCCACTCAGTGCCAATCACCACCATCACTGCCACAGTCCGCTCAGTGCCAATCACCACCATCATCACTGCCACAGTCCACTCAGTGCCAATCACCACCATCACCGCCACAGTCCGCTCAGTGCCAATCGCTATCATCACTGCCACAGTCCACTCAGTGCCAATCACCACCATCACTGCCACAGTCCACTCAGTGCCAATCACTATCATCACTGCCACAGTCCACTCAGTGCCAATCACCATCATCACTGCCACAGTCCACTCAGTGCCAATCACCACCGTCACTGCCACAGTCCGCTCAGTGCCAATCACCACCGTCACTGCCACAGTCCGCTCAGTGCCAATCACCACCATCACTGCCACAGTCCGCTCAGTGCCAATCACCACCATCACTGCCACAGTCCACTCAGTGCCAATCACCACCATCATCACTGCCACAGTCCACTCAGTGCCAATCACCACCATCACTGCCACAGTCCACACAGTGCCAATCGCTATCATCAGTGCCACAGTCCACTCAGTGCCAATCACCACCATCACTGCCACAGTCTACTCAGTGCCAATCACCACCATCACTGCCACAGTCCACTCAGTGCTAATCACTGCCACAGTCCACTCAGTGCCAATCACCACCATCACTGCCACAGTCCACTCAGTGCCAATCACCACCATCATCACTGCCAATGTCCACTCAGTGCCAATCACCACCATCACTGCCACAGTCCACTCAGTGCCAATCACCTCCGACACTGCCACAGTCCGCTCAGTGCCAATCACCACCGTCACTGCCACAGTCCGCTCAGTGCCAATCACCACCATCACTGCCACAGTCCACTCAGTGCCAATCACCACCATCACTGCCACAGTCCACTCAGTGCCAATCACCACCGTCACTGCCACAGTCTGCTCAGTGCCAATCACCACCATCACTGCCACAGTCCACTCAGTGCCAATCACCACCATCATCACTGCCACAGTCCACTCAGTGCCAATCACCACCATCATCACTGCCACAGTCCACTCAGTGCCAATCACCACCATCACTGCCACAGTCCACACAGTGCCAATCGCTATCATCACTGCCACAGTCCACTCAGTGCCAATCACCACCATCACTGCCACAGTCCACTCAGTGCCAATCACCACCATCACTGCCACAGTCCACTCAGTGCCAATCACCACCATCACTGCCACAGTCCACTCAGTGCTAATCACTGCCACAGTCCACTCAGTGCCAATCACCACCATCACTGCCACAGTCCACTCAGTGCCAATCACCACCATCATCACTGCCACAGTCCACTCAGTGCCAATCACCACCATCACTGCCACAGTCCACTCAGTGCCAATCACCACCATCACTGCCACAGTCCACTCAGTGCCAATCACCACCGTCACCTCAGTGCCAATCACCACCGTCACTGCCACAGTCGGCTCAGTGCCAATCACCACCGTCACTGCCATAGTCCGCTCAGTGCCAATCACTGCCACAGTCCGCTCAGTGCCAATTACTGCCACAGTCCGCTCAGTGCCAATTACTGCCACAGTCCGCTCAGTGCCAATCACTGCCACAGTCTGCTCAGTGCCAATCACCACCATTACTGCCACAGTCCACTCAGTGCCAATCACCACCATCACTGCCACAGTCCGCTCAGTGCCAATCACTGCCACAATCCACTCAGTGCCAATCACTATCATCACTGCCACAGTCCGCTCGGTGCCAATCACCACCACCATCACTGCCACAGTCCGCTCAGTGCCAATCACCACCATCACTGCCGTAGTCCGCTCAGTGCCAATCACCACCATCACTGCCACAGTCCCCTCAGTGCCAATCACTGCCACAGTCCCCTCAGTGTCAATCACTGCCACAGTCCCCTCAGTGCCAATCGCCACCGTCACTGCCACAGTCCACTCAGTGCCAATCACCACCATCACCGCCACAGTCCGCTCAGTGCCAATCGCTATCATCACTGCCACAGTCCACACAGTGCCAATCGCTATCATCACTGCCACAGTCCACTCAGTGCCAATCGCCACCATCACTGCCACAGTCCACACAGTGCCAATCGCTATCATCACTGCCACAGTCCGCTCAGTGCCAATCACCACCACCATCACTGCCACAGTCCACTCAGTGCCAATCACCACCACCATCACTGCCACAGTCCACTCAGTGCCAATCACCACCATCACTGCCACAGTCCACTCAGTGCCAATCACCACCATCACTGCCACAGTCCACTCAGTGCCAATCACCACCATCACTGCCACAGTCCACTCAGTGCCAATCACCACCATCACTGCCACAGTCCGCTCAGTGCCAATCACCACCATCACTGCCACAGTCCGCTCAGTGCCAATCGCCACCATCACTGCCACAGTCCGTTCAGTGCCAATCACTGCCACAGTCCACTCAGTGCCAATCACCACCGTCACTGCCACAGTCCGCTCTGTCCCAGCCACCATTTTCACTGCTGAACTCCGCTCTTTGCTAGTCACCGGCTTCATTATAGAAAGGATATTAAATCCATAGACGGATTGTGATATAGAGTATGCACAGGAGGAGGTCTTCAGCCCCTGAAACCTCTTCCACCATTTAATGAGATCAGGCTGATCTGTGACCTAGCTGCCTACGCACACGCTTTCACCCGATATCCCTTAGTAACTTTGGTTAACAAAATCTGTCAATCTCATTTAAAATTAAGAACTGATTTGGCATCAATTGTCATTTGTGGAAGAGATTCCAAACTTCTACCACCCTTTATGTGTAGGAGTGTTCCTAATTTCACTCCTGAACCGTCTGTCTCTAACACTTGGATGATGGCCCTGGTTCTAGATTCTCCAATTGTCAGCAATAGTTTCTCTCTCTCTACTCTATCTGCCCATGTTTGCTGACAGCACAAAACTAGGTGGGAACGTGTGGTGAGGAGGGGGTTAAGAGGCTTCAAGTTGATTTAGACAGGTTGAGTGAGTGGGCAAATACATGGCAGATGCAGTATAACATGGATAAGTGTGAAGTTATCCACTTTGGTAGGTAAAACAGAATGGCAGAGTATTATTTAAATGATGATAGATTGGGAAATGTTAATGTACAAAGGGACCTGGGTGTCCTTATACACCAATCACTGAAGGCCAACATGCAGGTGCAGCAAGCAGTTAAGAAAGCAAATGGTATGTTGGCCTTCATTGCGAGAGGACTTGAGTACAGGAGCAAGGATGTCTTACTGCAGCTGTACAGGGCCTTGGTGAGACCACACCTGGAGTATTGTGTGCAGTTTTGAAGAAAGGATATACTTGGCATAGTGGAAGTGCAGCGAAGGTTCACCAGACTGATTCCTGGGATGGCAGGTTTGTCATGTGAGGAGAGATTGGGTCGACTAGGCTTGTATTCACTGGAGTTTAGAAGAATGAGAGGGGATCTCATTGAAACATATAAAATTCTGACAGGGATGGACAGACTGGATGCAGGGAGGATGTTTCCTCTGGCTGGGGGGGTCTAGAACAAGGGGTCACAGTCTCAGGATACGGGGTAGGCCATTTAGGACTGAGATGAGGAGAAACTTCTTCACTCAGATGGTGGTGAACCTGTGGAATTCTCTACCGCAGAGGCTGTGGAGGCCAAGTCACTGAATATATTTAAAAAGGATATAGATTTCTAGAGTGTAGAGGCGTGAAGGGGTACAGGGAGAGAGCGGGAGTATGGCGTTGAGATAGAGAATCAGCCATGATCATATTGAATGGTGGAGCAGCTCAAAGGGCTGAATGGCCTACTCCTGCTCCTAATTTCTATGTTTTGGTTCCCCTGAATATCTTGAAAACTTGGGTCAGCGCACCCCATTAAAACAGTGTCTATTCTTCAGAAACATACTTAATTGGCTGTAAAGTACTTTAGCACCTTCCACAATCTGAGGATGTCTCATAGTGTTTCTTTCTTGTTAATTTAAAATTGCCACTTAGTGAGGGTTTAGAAGAAGATCTGTAAGATGGTTGTTTAAGTATGGGATACCTGGCTGCAGACTTGAATAGGTATTTGAAACAAATAGAAACAGAAAATGCTGGAAAAACTCAACAGGTCTGGCAGCATGTCTGGTGAGAAACAGTTCATATTTTGATTTCTTCAGAACCCATATTCCTTCATACCTTTGATTATCAGAAATCTGTCAATCTCGGATTTAAAAGTAACAACTGATTGGGCATCAATTGTCATTTGTGGAAGAGAGTTCTGAAGAAGAGTCATTTTTGGACTTGAAATATTAACTGTTCCTATCTCCACAAATGCTGCCAGACCTGAGTTTCTCCAGCATTTTCTGTTTCTATTTAAAACAGGAAGACGCTTTGCCATGGGAAGAGTGCAGGACAGTGAGATGAATTTGGATCTCTCTCATTCTCACTCACTCTCACTCTCTCTCACTCCCTCTCTTACTTTCTCTCTCACACACTCTCTCCCTCTCTCTCTCTCTCTCTCTCTCACTTTCCCTCTCTCTCTTTCTCTCTCTCTCTCTCTCACTCACTTTCTCTCTTTCTTTCTCTCTTTCTCTCTCACACACACACAAACTCTGGGTTTTTACTCTCTCTCCCACACACACACTCTCTCCCTGGGCAAAGGGGCTGTACTCTCACTCTCTCTCTCTGTGTTGCTCTTTCTTTCTGTCACCCTTTCTCTCTCTGTCACTCTTTCTCTCTCTATCACCCTTTCTCTCTCTCTCTCTCTCTCTCCCTGTCACTCTCTCTCTCTCTCTCTCTCTCCCCCTGTCACTCTCTCTCTCTCTCTCTCTCCCTGTCACTCTCTCTCTCTCTCTCTCTCCCTGTCACTCTCTCTCTCTCTCTCTCTCCCTGTCACTCTCTCTCTCTCTCTCTCTCTCTCCCCCTGTCACTCTCTCTCTCTCTCTCTCTCCCTGTCACTCTCTCTCTCTCTCCCCCTGTCAATCTCTCTCTCTGTCACTCACTCACATAGGCTGTACTATCTCATGTTCTTCCGTCCTGTGCTGCTCTTCTCATGCTCTGGACAGAGAGGCTGTACTCGCTCTCTCTCTCTCTCTCGATACAGCCTGGACTTGATCTCTTTCTCTTTCTGGGTACAGTCATTACTCCCTGGATTTTGTAAATATCACCATCATATTCTTGTCCTGCAGATTGTGAAGGAGAGGCTGTCAATCCAGCTGATTTACCAACTGCCTTAGAAATGGTGGAAGAAACTCTGGGAACGTTGGAACTCCGGGAATTTGATATGTCACCAAAAAAGAAAAGGAAAAGGAGAAAGAAGAAAGTTCATGGGGAGAAGACAATGCAGAGCGGAGGTAAAAGAGGGAGCTTTACTCTGTATCTAACCCCGTGCTGTACCTGTCCTGGGAGTGTTTGATGGGGACAGTGGAGAGGGAGCTTTACTCTGTATCTAACCCCGTGCTGTACCTGTCCTGGGAGTGTTTGATGGGGACAGTGTAGAGGGAGCTTTACTCTGTATCTAACCCCGTGCTGTACCTGCCCTGGGAGTGTTTGATGGGGACGGTGTAGAGGGAGCTTTACTCTGTATCTAACCCTGTGCTGTACCTGTCCTGGGAGTGTTTGATGGGGACGGTGTAGAGGGAGCTTTACTCTGTATCTAATATAGAGGGAGCTTTACTCTCTGTCCAAGTCTGTATGTAGGAGCATCTCATCTCATCTCATCTGTTTCCTTTGCATAGCTACTGGTATTTCTGAAGAGGAAGATGATGAGATTACACAGACCGAGAGTACGGAAGGTGCCGATCCTGTGATTGGGCCATTCTCCACTGGAGAAAGGGATCTGGCAAAGAAGCAACCAAGAAATTCCCGTGTGACCCCTGCTGGGCCGTCAGAACAAGGTACAGTGAAGAGCAGGTGGCCACATTCCTGCAAGTCAACGCCCCACACGGCAAGAAAGACCCAGACTCCATCCGCAGCCTGTGCCGTGTGAGCTGATCTCACTCAGTGAGGTACTGAGCCTCACCCGCCCTCTGACCCCTACCTCACCCCCAACCACCCAGCTATCCAACCATCCTCAACCAAAAGCACCGAGTGGATGATCCATCTCTGCCTCCTTCTGAGATCCCCAGCATTACGGATGCCTGTCTTCAGCCAATTCGATTCACTCCATGTGATATCAATAAAGGGCAGAAGGTACTGGATACTGCAAAGGTTCTGGACCCTGATAACATTCTGCCAATAATATTAAATAGACCCGGGCCTTAGAATTAGCCATGCCCTTAGCCAAACTGTCCCATTACAACTACAACCCTGGCATCTAACTGGCGATGTGGAAAATTGCCTGGGTATGTACAACCCACAAAAAGCAGGACAAATCCAATCCAGCCAATTACCATCCCATCTGTCTACTCCGATTCATCATCAAATTGTTGGAAGGTGTCGTCAACAGTACTATCAAGCGACACTTGCTTAGCAATAGCAAAAGCAACAAGTGATAGACAGGGCTAAGCGATCCCACAACCAACAGAACAGATCCATGCCCTGCAGTCCTGCCATACCCAGTTGTGAATGGTGGTGGACAATTTAACAACTCACTGGAGGAGGAGGCTCCACAAATATCCACATCTTCAATGATGGAGGAGCCCAGCACATCAGTGCAAAAGATAAGATTGAAGCATTTGCTACAATCTTCAGCCAGAAGTGCTGAGTGGATGATCCATTTGGCCTCCTCTGGAGGTCCCCAGCATCACAGATGCCAGTCTTCAGCCAATTTGATTCACTCCGCGTGATATCAAGAAACGGCTGAAGGCACTGGATACTGCAGAGGCTATGGGCCCTGACAATATTCCGGCAATAGTACTGAAGACTTGTGCTTCGGTACTTGCCGTGCCCCTAGCCAAGCTGTTCCAGTACAGCTACAACACTGGCATCTACCCGGCTATGTAGAAAATTGCCCAGGTGTATCCTGTACATAAGAAGCAGGACAAATCCAACCCAGCCAATTACTGCCCCATCAGTCTACCCTCGATCATCAGTAAAGTGATGGAAGGGGCCATCAACTGTGCTATCAAGTGGCACTTGCTCAGCAATAACTTGCTCACAGACACTCAGTTTGGGTTCCGCCAGGGCCACTCGGATCTGACCTCGTTACAGCCTTGGTTCAAACGGGCAAAAGAGCTGAACTCCAGAGGTGAGGTGAAAGTGACTGTCCTTGACATCAAGGTCAAATGCTGCCCATTGTCTCCACAAACGCATCTAATTAGCCTCTTTCACCTCATTTACTATGTGCAGTCTTACTTAAATATTACTTCTCACCTCAGTTGCTCTATGTATGAAAACTTTCTACCTTGACTTTCTTCCTTACCCTGCACAAGCTCCCCTTTGCTCTGTGCCCTTTTGATTCGATGATAAGGGGCTTTTTGCCAGAATCCATTCTGTCCATTCTCTTCTTGGTGATAGAAACAGAAACGGGTCATTCAGCTGCTTGAGCCTACTCACTGAGATGGTGACTGATCTGCAGGTTTGCTTCATATCCCTTGACACACTCGCCCAATAAAAACTCATCAACCTCAAATTTCCAATTGACCCTCAGCATCAACAGTTTTTAGTTGGACAGAGTTCCAGATTCCCACTGCCCTCTGTGTGAGGAAGTGCTTCCTGACATCACCCCTGAATGGCCTGGCTCGGATTTGAAGGTTCTGCCCCCTTAATCATCATAACCACCTCGATCAGACCACTCCTTAATCTACACTTGAGGAAAAACAAGCCTAGTCTATGCAACCTGCCCTCATAATTTAACCCCTTAATCCACATCAGAACATGAATTCCATTACTGGGAGTTTTTCTTTTGTTATATGTGAAGTCATAGATGGGAGGCAGAGGAACAGAAGTGAAACCATCAACTTACATTTATACAGCAGCTTTATAATAGTGAAACATCGCAAAGTGCTTCAGAGGTGATATCAAACAAAATTTAGAAATGAGACGCATAACTAGGTATTACAACAGTTGACCAAAAACTCGGTCAAAAAGGTAGCTTTTAAGGAATGTAAAGGGAGAGAGAAAGAGAAAGGAGGGGTTTAAGGATAGAATTCCAGAGCTCAGGATCCATGCAGCTGAAGGCACGGCCACCAACAGCAGAGCAATTACAATTGGGGATGCTCAAGAGGCCAGAATTGGAGGAGTGCAGATATCCCAGGTTTGAACAGCTGGAGGAGATTACAGAGATAGGCTCAGGCTATGGAAGAATTTTTTTAAAAGATGATAATTTTACAATTAAGGTGTTGCTTAATTAGCAGCTAGTGTAGGTCAGCAAGCATAGAGCTAATGGGCGATCAGGACTTGAGTTGGGACAGAGGCAGCATAGTTTTGGCTCAGCTGAAGTTTATGGGGATAGAATGTAGGAGGCCAGCTAGGAACGCAATAGCATAACAGTAAAGGCCTTGTGTTTTCCAGAGAATGAGCATTATCGAATGATGAACGAGTTGTACACCGCGTGTAAGACTGGAGACATAGAGCATCTTCAGGAGTTACTGTGCGATGTGCTCCCATTTCGCAACACAGAGCATAGCTGCTCTGAACAGACCAACTCTCCCAGTGAGGCAGCTGAGTGCACAATGGAAACAGACCAGGAGCGACGATCGGAGACCCACAGGCAAATGGGACACAGCAAAGACAGTGAGGTGGGAGCGGAGCGTTACACACCAGACAGGCTGGGCACTGGACCCCCTGCGAAGGAGGCTTCATGGCCTGCGGTGGTGACAGTGCCTACATTGTGTGAAGCACTAGATGAGACAGGATTCACCCTTCTGCACGTGGCAGCAGCTGCTGGTCAGCCAGCCGTCCTCCGTCTGCTGATGGATGCAGGCTCTGATCCTGCCATAAGGTGAGGCTGCCCTCAATATAGGCTAAACCTTTAATCACTGCATAGGCCCAAGTGGGGACATGGTGTCTAATTCTGGGAATTCACCAGACTTCAGGAAGGGTTTTGTGGCCTTGCTGAGGGTGCATTGTGAGGAGGATAATGATAGATTTTGAAAGAATATAGGTTGGTGGAACTGGCAGACACCTGGCATTAATTAATATGTAATTAATAAAATAATGAGTTAATTAAAACACAAGCTGGCTGGGCAGGTTATGTGTTGCAGCTGCAATACGTGGGTGCTGGTGGATGCCAGTATGATCCAATGCAAACATGTCTGCATAAGTGTCTGCGGTTCAAGGAACTTTGGCCCCGAGTTAATGAGTTGGAATCTGAGCTTCGGAAACTGCAAAG
Source organism: Cetorhinus maximus (assembly GCF_964194155.1). Taxonomy (NCBI): domain Eukaryota; kingdom Metazoa; phylum Chordata; class Chondrichthyes; order Lamniformes; family Cetorhinidae; genus Cetorhinus; species Cetorhinus maximus. The sequence continues at coordinate 128,072,157 of NC_135889.1, forward strand.
AATCAGGAAGTGGGAAGTCACCTGGTCACTTTGTTCCAGGAGGTAGTCACATCACTTAAACTAGGGCCTTCTTATTTGGTCCATGGTCAGGGACAGGAGGGTGTGACTGCGAGTGAGGCAGGTATGGGGATTGAGACGGTAGAAATGGAGGAGCCTCAGCCTTTGCAGTTGTCCAACAGGTTTGAGGTTCTTGCAGCTTGTGTGGATGAAAGTGGGAGCTGCAGGGTGGATGTGCAAACTGACCATGGCACCGTAGAGTAACATGGTACAGAAAGCCATTTAAGCGGGGGTGTTGGAAGTAAATAGGAAAGTAGTGTTAATAGGGGACAGTATAATCAGAGGGATTGACACAGTTCTCTGTTACCAAGAGTGAGAGTGCAGACGGCTGTGTTGCCTGCCCGCTGCCAGGATTTGGGACACCTCATTCTGTAGAGGAACTTGCATTGGGAAGGGGAGGATCCAGTTATCATGGTCCACTTAGGTACCAACAACATGTATAGGACTAGGAAGGAGGTTATTTTTCGGGAGTATGAGCAGCTAGAGGCTAAATTAAAAGGCAGAACCTCAAAGGTAATAATGTCTGGATTACTACCTGAGCCATGAGTAAATTAGCATAGGGTAAATAAGTTTAGAGAGTTGAATGCACGGCTTGAAGTTTGGTTTGGAAGAAATGGGTTTCGATTCATGGGGCACTTGCATCTGTACTGGAGACAGTGGGAGCTGTACCATTGGGACAGTCTTCACCTGAACCGTGATTGGACCAGTGTTCTGGCAAGTCGTATAACTAGGCCGGTAACAGGGGTTTTAAACTAAATAGCAGGGGGAGGGATCAAGTGAGGGAAGATGTGATAAGTTAAAGGGAAAGGACAAGGCAAGAGAGCAAGGTAGCAATAAGGGTAATGATAATCTGAGCATGGCAGAAAAAGACAGAGCATACAAACTTGTGTGCCAGCAGATAAGGCCAGAGGTTGCAAAAACAGTAAAAAGACAGAACTGAAGTGCTCTGTATCTGAATGCACATAGCATGCATAACAAAATGAATGAATTGTCAGCTCAAATAGAAGTAAATATGTATGTCCTGATAGCCATTACAGAGGCATGGCTGCAAGATGACAAAGGATCTGAATATTCAAGGTATGACATTTTGGAAGGACAGGAAGTTAGGAAAATGTGAAGGGGTTAATTAAGGATGACAGTACGATAGCAAGAGATGATCTTAGTTCTAAAGATCAAGATGTAGAATCAATTTTTAAGCAGAGATAAAAAATAGCAAAGGCGAGAAGTCATTTGCGAGAGTAGTTTTTAGATCCTTTACGGTGACTACACTGTAGGACAGGGTATACAGGAAGATATAATGGAGCTTGTGAGAAATGTGTGACAATAATCATAGGTTATGCCCAGAGGAGGAGTCCATAGAGTATTTTCGGAACAGTTTCTTAGAGTAGCAAGTTCTAGAGCCAACCAGAGAGCAGGCTATTCTAAACTTGGTAACGTATAATGAAGCAGGATTAATTAATGACCTCATACTGAAGGAGCTCCTAGGTAGCAGTGATCGTAACATGATTGAATTTCGCATTCAGTTTGAAGGAGAGAAGAGTGGTCTAAGACTAGTGTTTTAAACTTAAAAGCAATTATAAGGGCATGAAGACAGAGCTGGCTAAAGTGAGCTGGAAAATTAGGTTAAGGATCAATCAGTAGAGATGAACTGGCAGACATTTAAGGAAATATTTCATAACACTCAGCAAAGATATACTCCAGTGAGAAAGAACAACTCCAGGAGAACAATGCATCATTCAAGGCTAACTAAGGAAGTTAAAGATAGCATCAAATTTTTGCAGTACCAAGAAACGGCTGAAGACACTGGGTGCTGCAAAGGCTATGGGTCCTGACAACATTCCGGCAATACTGCAGGAGACTTGTGCTCCAGAACTTGCCGCACCCCGAGCCAAGCTGTTCCAGTACAGCTACAACACTGGCATCTACCCAACTGTTATGATCCCCAGCTGAGGTTACCACTGGACAAGCCTGATCCTAGGGTGGAACCCAGCTTGACGGATCCTAACTTTTAAATATTTGTTTAGAAACGTGAGAGTGGCTACTGAACAGAGTCAGCTAACGAACTTTTAACAGAAGCATAAAACATTTATTAAACAAGAAAATATTAACTATATTACTATACACCACACACAGCTATACCTTTACAGATATATACAGATTTGTAAGGATAACACAAGTTACAAGAACTATCTTATACTCTAATGTTTACAGTAGGTACGCAGTCCATGTAAACCAATAGGCGACCTGTGGTCAGGCACACCACACTCTGAAACCAAGCGGTAGATGTCACCTCAATCAGATGCTATGGATCTCTCATCCACTCCCACCAGACGCTTGTCACACCGCAAGCCAACCGGTCTCACTGAATCCCGTCTTTCACATGAGGGTTTCCAATCTCCACTCTCCAAGAACTCATTTTGGAATCTTCTCCCACTCCGATGCTACCTCTCAGGCGCCTTCCGTAAGGGTTGACCTCCAGGGCTTCGAACTCCTTCTGCTGTTCCTCTCCCCTGGGCCACCACATGCATTCAAGCTGTCTTCCACACACTCTCTCTCACTGATTCAGCCATCAACAGTACACCATTGCTTCACATGTCCATAGCAAAGAGTTACAGACCTTCAACCATCTCTTTTGACTTTCTGGCCTCTTGCAAGCTGTTCTCACATTCAATCTGCTTTCTGCAGCTTTTGTCTCTTTAAATCTGAAGCTTGGAGCCTTTCTCTCTGCCTCTCACTTTTAACTTCTCTTAACAGGACCTTTTCCAGGTTCCTGTGAATCCCTTGGACTAGAAGGTCGTCTTGGGACTTTATCCTGTTCCACTCCCCTGGATTTTGGGATCTTTTCTTGAGTTTGGGATTGGCTATCTGTCACCTTTGCTCCAGTCTCTCCTGACAGCTACTTTCAAAACCAGCTGAATGCAAACAGCTTCCAAATCAAACTGCTGTTTCTAGACTCTTCTATGTGTGTTTGTGAGAGGGACCTGCCTCTCTGGACCCCTGTTGCTAGGCTGCAACAGTCATAAAACTCTCATTAGAAATGCAGGCACCTTTTAAAGTGAAACTAAAATTCAATTGTATTTTTCTTAACACAGAAATACAAATCAAACTGTAAAGCTAAAACTCATTCCTAACACCCACAAATACAAATATAACTTACGTAAACTATCTCTATTTCTTAACACCAACAATGTGGGCAATTTCCCAGGTATGTCCTTCCCACAAGAAGCAGAACAAATCCAACCCGGCCAATTACCACCCTATCAGTTTACTCTCAATCATCAGCAAAGTGATGGAAAGGGTCATCAACAGTGCTATCAAGCAGCACTTAGAACTCAACTGGACTAGCCATATGAGTACTGTGGCGACAAGAGCAGGTCAGAGGCTAGGAATTCTGCAACAAGTGACTCATCTTCTGACTCCCCAAAGCCTGACCACCATCCACAAGGCACAAGTCAGGAGTGTGATGGAATACTCCCCACTTGCCTGAATGAGTGCAGCTCCCACAACACTAGACACCATCCAGGACAAAGCAGCCCACTTGATTGGCACCCCACCCACCATCTTCAACATCCACTGGCCCCACCACTGATGCAGCTGTTCAAGAAGGCAACTCACCACTACCTTCTCAAGGGCAATTAGGGATGGGCAATAACAATGCTTGCCTAGCCAGCGGCAAAACCATATCCTGTGAAAGAATTTTAAAAATTGAAAGAAAAAATGTACAGTTCCGCATAAGTAAGTGACAAGTAAGAAGATTGAACAGAATATAAAAACCAGCAAAGAATAACTAAAAATATAATAAGGAAGGGAGTGTGAGAGGAAGTTAGGGACAAACATAATAACAGGTAGTAAGACTCTCTACAGGTATTTAAAAAGGAAAAGAGTAAGTAAAGTGTTATGACATGGCAGGTGGTAATTGCTGGGCTGACCAAATCCCATAAGAAACTTGGCCAAGCTATCACAATGATTTGTAATTTGTATTTTTATTACAAGAAGGTTTTTGCACTGAAGTCAGAAGTAAAGATTCCACTACCACTTTTGGAGATGTTAAATATTAAATTAAAACACCTATTAACAAAGGAAAAGAAACTTAAACACACAAGATTACAGTTACATGGTTAAATTTAGTCTTATAGCATTTCCCAAAAGATTTCTACCTAGCTAGACTCCCAAATAAATGCCCTTTTCCAGGCAACAGTCCATATAGATTCTTAATCTATAAAGCATCCAGTAATATTACCACAAGGTACCCACTGTGCCATAAGGGAGGTCTTTCACAGCTTCTCTCTCTCGGTCACCTGGAACAAGCAAGCATCTCTGTGGGGTGGCTAGAGGCTGCTTTTCACAGGTCTGTCTTCACACAGACCACCTTTCAGGATCTCACATGGCCACTCACCATACAGCTTTCAATCTTAAATATATTTTCTCCCTTTTGATCTTTAAAACCCATTGTTTTAAATTTTCTTATGAAGTTACCTTTCCCAGACTATAAAAATCTTTCATGTTGTCATTTTGGCCAGGACTTTTGGGAAAAATAAACGGAATAACTTTGCCTTATTTATTTACGATTTTGCCAGTTGTAAAACTTCTGGTCATGTCGCTTTGAAATTCAAACAGCTTCTCAACTTATCTGCAAACGCATATGTTAACTCATCCATTTCCATTTCAAAATGCCTGTTTTTACACCTAACCCTTTTGATGAATGAAACCTTGCAGCCTGACTGTCTTCACTTTAATTAAATTAGTCACGTGCACACACACTCACACAGCCCCACAGGCCTGCTTCAGTATCCAACAGTAATATTAAGAAAAATGTTATTCCCTTTACAAAAATGAATGTTGGTTCTCTAGAGAGTGAGTCTGGGAAATTAATAATCGGAAATAAGGAAATGACAGGAACATTGAACAGATATTTTGCGTCTGCCTTCACTATAGAAGACAAGTAACATCCCAGAAATAATTATAAATCAGGAAGTGAAAGGGAGGGAGGAACTTAAACAATTACAATCGACAGGAAAAGATACTGAAAAAATTATTAGAACTAAAGGCTGACAAGTTTCGAGGACCTGATGAACTTCACCCTTGGGTCTTAAAAGAAGTAGCTACTGAGATAGGAGATGCATTAATTTTAATTTTCTAAATGTCCTAGATTCTGGAAAGGTCCCATCAGATTGGAAAATAGCGAATTTAACTCCTCTGTCCAAGAAAGGAGGGCGCTACAGGCCAGTTAACCTAACATCTGTTATAGGGAAAATGCCAGAATCTATTATTAATGAGATTTTAGCAGGGCACTTAGAAAATCTACATGGTTTTGTGAAAGAGAAATCATGTTTGATGAGCTTGTTAGAGTCCTTTGAGGAAGTAACAAGCAACATGGAAAATTGAGAACCTATAGATGTGGTGTACTTGGATCTCCAAAAGGCATTTGACAAGGTGCCACATCAAAAAGTGTGACTGCACAAAAAGAGTTCATGATTGTATGGGTTAACATATTAGCATGGATGGAGGACTAGTTAACTAACAGGAAGCAGAGAGTAGGGATAAATGGGTAATTTTTGGGTTGGCAAAATGCAACCAGTGAAGTACCACAGGTTTCAGTGCTGGGGCCTCAACTATTTGCAACCTCTATCACAGAATGATTACAGCACAGAAGGAGTCCGTTCAGCCCATCTTATCTACACTAGCTTTCTGAATGAATAATTCCTAGTGCCATTCTCCCACCTTCTCCCCGTAACCCTGCACATTATTCCTCTTTAGGTAACAGTCTAATTCCCTTTTGAATGCTTCAACTGAACCTGTCTACCACACTCTCAGGCAATGCATTCCAGACCCTAACCACACTGTGTGAAAACATTTTATCTTGTATCGCTTTTGTTTCTTTTGCCAAACACTTGAAATTTGTGCCCTCTAATTTTCAATCCTTCCCCCAATGAGAACAATTTCTCTCTATCTACTCTGTCCAGGACCCATCATGATTTTGAATACCTCTACCAAATCCCCTCTCTGCTGCCTTTTCTCCAAGGAAAACTGTCCCAACTTCTTCAATCTATCTTCATAACTGAAGTTCCTGGAACTATTCTATGAATCTTTTCTGCACTCTCTCCAATGCCTTCACATCCTTCCTAAAGTACAGCCCCCAGAACTGGACACAATACTCCAGCTGAGGCCAAACTAATGTCTTACACAAGCTCAACATAACCTCCTTGCTCTTGCACTCTATGCCCCTATTGATAAAGCCTAGGATACTACATGGTTTATTAACCACTCGCTCAGCCTGTTCTGCCACCATCAATGACTTAAACACGTATACACCCAGGTCCCTCTGATCCCTTTAGAGTTGTACCCTGTATTTTATATTGTCTCTCCATGTTCTTCCTGCCAAAATGAATCATTTCACATTTCTCCACTTTGAACTTCATCTGCCACCTGTCTGCCCATTTCACCAACCTGTCTGTGTCCTTTTGAAATTCTACACTATCCATCTCACGTTCACACTGCTACCAAGTTTCATGTCATCTGCAAATTTTGAAATTGTGCCCTGCACACCAACTCTACGTCATTAAAATATATCAGGAAAAGCAAGGGTCCCAACCTGGACCCCTGGGGAACTCCACTACAAACAGTCCTCCAGCCCGAAAAACATCCATTAACCACTACCGTCTGTTTTCTGTCACAGTTGATGTCATATCCATGTTGCTAATGTCCCATTTATTCTATGAACTATAACTTGGTTCGCAAATCTGTTGTGCAGCACTGCATCAAATGCCTTTTGGAATGACACCAAGAGGGAATCTAACCATTGCCTGTTGATATTCAATGGCATTACAATTGCTGAATCCCCACTATCAACGTCCTGGGGGTTACCATTGACCAGAAAATGAACTGGACTAGCCATATAAATACTGTGGCTACAAGAGCAGACCAGAGGCTAGGAATCCTGCAGAGAGTAACTCACCTCCTGACTCCCCAAAGCCTGCCCACTATCTACAAGGCACAAGTCAGGAGTGTGATGGAATACTCTCCACTTGCCTGGATGAGTGCAGCTCCCACAACTTTCAAAAAATTTGACACTATTCAGGACAAAACAGCCACTTGATTGGTACCACATCCATAAACATTCACTCCTTCCACCACTGATGAACAGTGGCAGCAGTGTGCACCAGCTACAAGATGCACTGCAGGAACTCAAGGACAAGGGCAACAGACACATGGGAGCACGGTCACCTGGAAGTTCCCCTCCAAGTCACTCACCATCCTGACTTGGAAATATATCACCGTTCCTTCACTGTCGCTGGATCAAAATTTTGGAAAACCCCCTCCCTAACAGCACTGTGGGTGTACCTATATCACATGGACTGCAACAGTTCGACAAGGCAGCTCACCACCACCTTCTCAAGGGCAACTAAGGATGGGCAATAAATGCTGGCCCAGCCAGCGAAGTCCACATTGCATGGATAAATAAAAAAAATTCTATCAATGACTTGGACGAAGGACCAAATGTACGGCTGCAGAATTTGCTGATGGCACAAAGATAGAACCTACGACTTAGGAGCAAGAGTAGGCCACTCGGCCTCTTGAGCCTGCTCCACCATTTAATAGGATCATGGCCATTCTGATTGTAACCTCAATTCCACGTAAGTTGTGAAGAGGCCATAAGGAGTCCGCAAAGGGATATAAAAAAGTTGAGTGGACAAAAATGTGGCAGATGGAGTATAATGTGGGAAAATGTGAATTTGTCCATTTTGGCTGGAAGAATAGAAAAGCAGCAAATTATTTAAATCGAGAGAGATTGCAGAACTCTGAGGTACAGAAGGATCTGGGTGTCCTGGTACATGATTCAGGAAAGGTTAGTATGCACTGTCAGAGTATCAGTACTGAGGGAGTGCTGCACTGTCAGAGGGTTGGTACTGAGGGAGTGCTGCACTGTCAGAGGGTCAGTACTGAGGGAGTGCTGCACTGTCAGAGGGTCAGTACGGAGGGAGTGCTGCACTGTCAGAGGGTCAGTACTGAGGGAGTGCTGCACTGTCAGAAGGTCAGTACTGAGGGAGTGCTGCACTGTCAGAGGGTCAGTACTGAGGGAGCACTGCACTGTCAGAGGGTCAGTACTGAGGGAGCACTATACTGCTGGAGATGCCATCTTTCAGATGAGACCTTAAATTGAGCTCCAGTTCCCTGTCCTGGACTCAGACATATGTTGGAGATCTCAAGCTGTTTTCCAAACAAACAGATTGATAGGTCAGTTTAATGATTGCTGTTTGTGGAATGTTGTATTTTTTGAAGTGCAGGCTGGTGTTTGCTGTGGGCATCATTTTCAGGAATTCTGAACCATTAGTCCAGGAAAAGAAGTCCAGCTTTGTGTCCTGTTTCCGAGAGTTCACCTTTCCGGGGGTTCTCTGTGTCTGTCATGTTTCTGGGGGTCCCTGTGCCCGGGCCATGCCTCCTGTGCCCGTGCCATGCCCCCTGGGGCACACTCTGCCCGCGTCATGTTTGTGTGTGTGCTCTTTACAGGGATAAACAGAATCATCCTCCTTACGCTGTTTCCGCTAACAAGGGGACAAGGAACGAGTTTCGCCGATACATGGCAGACCACCCAGGACGCTACGACTACAAAAAAGCCCAGGTAAATGTAAAAGGGCAGCAAGAGCATCGAAATGCAGTCACCCCCTCAATACCAGGAGCTAACCAGAGCCGATAAGGGAGAGGCAGCCAGTGCATTGTACACAGTATGGTGAGGTGGGGCATCTGGGGGAGTGATGAAGGGGACAGGGTATGTCTGCAGGAATAGAGCAAGCAAGGGGGTTATACCCAGTGTCAGTGTGTTATTATACAGTAGGTGGGGTTATACCCAGTGACAGTGTGTTATTATACAGGGGGGGGTTATACCCAGTGACAGTGTGTTATTATACAGTAGGTGGGGTTATACCCAGTGTCAGTGTGTTATTATACTGGTGGGGGGGTGGGGTTATACCCAGTGACAGTGTGTTATTATACAGGGGGGGGTTATACCCAGTGACAGTGTGTTATTATACAGGGGGTGGGGTTATACCCGGTCACAGTGTGTTATTATACAGGTGGTGGGGTTATACCCATTGACAGTGTGTTATTATACAGGGGGGTTATACCCAGTGACAGTGTGTTATTATACAGGGTGGGCGGTTATACCCAGTCACAGTGTGTTATTATACAGGGGGGTTATTCCCAGTGACTGTGTGTTATTATACAGGGGGGGTTATACCCAGTGACAGTGTGTTATTATACAGGGGGGTTATACCCACTGACAGTGTGTTATTATACAGGAGGTGAGGTTATACCCAGTGTCAGTGTGTTATTATACAGCGGAGGTTATACCCCGTGACAGTGTGTTATTATACAGGGGGGTTATTCCCAGTGACTGTGTGTTATTATACAGGGGGGGTTATACCCAGTGACAGTGTGTTATTATACAGGGGGGTTATACTCAGTGACAGTGTGTTATTATACAGCGGGAGTTATTCCCAGTGACAGTGTGTTATTATACAGGGGAGATTATACCCAGTGACAGTTTGTTATTATACAGCGGGAGTTATTCCCAGTGACAGTGTGTTATTATAGAGGGGGGGCGGGGCTTATACCCAGTAACAGTGTGTTATTTTTCAGGGGGGGTTATACCCATTGACAGTGTGTTATTGTACAGGGGGGGTTATACCCAGTGACAGTGTGTTATTATACAGGGTGGGGTTATACCCAGTGACAGTGTGTTATTGTACAGGGGGGGGTTATACCCAGTGACAGTATGTTATTGTACAGGAGGTGGGGTTATACCCAGTGACAGTGTGTTATTATACATTGGGGGTTATACCCAATGACAGTGTGTTATTATACAGGGGGGGTTATACCCAGTGACAGTGTGTTATTATACAGGGAGGGTTATACCCAGTGACAGTGTGTTATTATACAGGGAGGGTTATACCCAGTGACAGTGTGTTATTATACAGGGAGGGTTATACCCAGTGACAGTGTGTTATTATACAGGGGGGTGGGGTGAGGGTTATACCCAGTGTCAGTGTGTTATTATACAGGAGGTGGGGTTATACCCAGTGGCAGTGTGTTATTATACATTTGGGGTTATACCCAGTGACAGTGTGTTATTTTACATTGGGGGTTATACCCAGTGACAGTGTGTTATTGTACAGGGGGGGTTATACCCAGTGACAGTGTGTTATTATACAGGGGGGGTTATACCCAGTGACAGTGTGTTATTATACAGGGGGGGTTATACCCAGTGACAGTGTGTTATTATACAGGGGGGGTTATACCCAGTAACAGTGTGTTATTATACATTGGGGGTTATACCCAGTGACAGTGTGTTATTATACATTGGGGGTTATACCCAGTGACAGTGTGTTATTATACATTGGAGGTTATACCCAGTGACAGTGTGTTATTATACATTGGGGGTTATACCCAGTGACAGTGTGTTATTATACATTGGGGGTTATACCCAGTGACAGTGTGTTATTATACATTGGAGGTTATACCCAGTGACAGTGTGTTATTATACAGGGGGGGGGTTATACCCAGTGCCAGTGTGTTATTATACAGGGTGGGGGCCGTTATACCCAGTGACAGTGTGTTATTATACAGGGGGGTTATACCCAGTGACAGTGTGTTATTATACAGGGTGGGGGCCGTTATACCCAGTGACAGTGTGTTATTATACATGGGGGGCTATACCCAGTGACAGTGTGTTATTATACAGGGTGGGGGCCGTTATACCCAGTGACAGTGTGTTATTATACAGGGTGGGGGCCGTTATACCCAGTGACATTGTGTTATTATACAGGGGGGTTATACCCAGTGACAGTGTGTTATTATACAGGGGGGAGGGGTTATACCCAGTGACAGTGTGTTATTATACCTGGGGGGCGGTTATACCCAGTGACAGTGTGTTATTATACCGGGGGGTTATACCTAGTGACAGTGTGTTATTATACAGGGGGAGTTATACCCAGTGACAGTGTGTTATTATACATGGGGGGTTATATCCAGTGTAAGTGTGTTGTTATACAGGGGGCGGGGGGGTGGGGTTGGGGGGGGTTATATCCAGTGACAGTGTGTTATTATACAGGGGTGTTATACCCAGTGACAGTGTGTTATTATACAGCGGGAGTTATTCCCAGTGACAGTGTGTTATTATAGAGGTGGGGGGGTGCTTATTCCCAGTAACAGTGTGTTATTTTTCAGGGGGGGTTATACCCATTGACAGTGTGTTATTGTACAGGGGGGGTTATACCCAGTGACAGTGTGTTATTATACAGGAGGTGGGGTTATACCCACTGGCAGTGTGTTATTATACAGGGGGGTTATACCCAGTGACAGTTTGTTATTATACAGGGTGGGGTTATACCCAGTGACAGTGTGTTATTATACAGGGTGGGGTTATACCCAGTGACAGTGTGTTATTGTACAGGGGGGGTTATACCCAGTGACAGTGTGTTATTATACAGGAGGTGGGGTTATACCCACTGGCAGTGTGTTATTATACAGGGGGGTTATACCCAGTGACAGTTTGTTATTATACAGAGGGGTTATACCCAGTGACAGTTTGTTATTATACAGGGGGGTAATTCCCAGTGACAGTGTGTTGTTATACAGGGGGGTTATACCCAGTGACGGTGTGTTATTATACAGGGGGGTTATACCCAGTGACAGTGTGCTATTATACTGGGGAGGGTTATACCCAGTGACAGTGTGTTATTATACAGGGGGGGGTTATACCCAGTGACAGTGTGTTATTATACAGGGTGGGGTTATACCCAGTGACAGTGTGTTATTATACAGGGGGGGGGTTATACCCAGTGACAGTGTGTTATTATACATGGGGGGCTATACCCAGTGACAGTGTGTTATTATACAGGGTGGGGGCCGTTATACCCAGTGACATTGTGTTATTATACAGGGGGAGTTATACCCAGTGACAGTGTGTTATTATACAGGGGGGTTATACCCAGTGACAGTGTGTTATTATACCGGGGGGTTATACCTAGTGACAGTGTGTTATTATACAGGGGGAGTTATACCCAGTGACAGTGTGTTATTATACCGGGGGGTTATACCTAGTGACAGTGTGTTATTATACAGGGGGAGTTATACCCAGTGACAGTGTGTTATTATACATGGGGGGTTATATCCAGTGTAAGTGTGTTATACAGGGCGGGGGGGGGCGGGGGGGGTTGGGGGGGGTTATATCCAGTGACAGTGTGTTATTATGCAGGAGGGGGTGTTAAACCCAGTGACAATGTGTTATTATACAGCGGGACTAATTCCCAGTGACAGTGTGTTATTATACAGCGGGACTAATTCCCAGTGACAGTGTGTTATTATACAGGGGGGGTTATTCCCAGTGACAGTGTGTTATTTTTCAGGGGTGGTTATACCCATTGACAGTGTGTTATTGTACAGGGGGGGTTATACCCAGTGACAGTGTGTTATTTTTCAGGGGTGGTTATACCCAGTGACAGTGTGTTATTATACAGGGTGGGGTTATACCCAGTGACAGTGTGTTATTATACAGGAGGTGGGGTTATACCCACTGGCAGTGTGTTATTATACAGGGGGGTTATACCCAGTGACAGTTTGTTATTATACAGGGGGGGTAATTCCCAGTGACAGTGTGTTGTTATACAGGGGGGTTATACCCAGTGACAGTGTGTTATTATACAGGGGGGTTATACCCAGTGACAGTGTGTTATTATACTGGGGAGGGTTATACCCAGTGACAGTGTGTTATTATACAGGGGGGTTATACCCAGTGACAGTGTGTTATTATACTGGGGAGGGTTATACCCAGTGACAGTGTGTTATTATACAGGGGGGGGTTATACCCAGTGACAGTGTGTTCTTATACAGGGTGGGGTTATACCCAGTGTCAGTGTGTTATTATACAGGGGGGGATTATACCCAGTGTCAGTGTTATTATACAGGAGGTGGGGTTATACCCAGTGACAGTGTGTTATTTTACATTGGGGCTTATACCCAGTGACAATGTGTTATTATACATTGGGGGTTATACCCAGTGACAGTGTGTTTTTATACAGGGGGGTCATACCCAGTGACAGTGTGTTATTATACAGGAGGTGGGATTATACCCAGTGACAGTGTGTCATTATACAGGGGAGGTTATACCCAGTGACAGTGTGTTATTATACAGGGGGGGTTATACCCAGTTACAGTGTGTTATTATACAGGGGGGTTATACCCAGTGACAGTGTGTTATTATACAGGAGGTGGGGTTATACCCATTGTCAGTGTGTTATTATACAGTGGAGGTTATACCCAGTGACAGTGTGTTATTATACGTTGGGGGTTATACCCAGTGACAGTGTGTTATTATACAGGGGGGGGTTATACCCAGTGTCAGTGTGTTATTATACAGGAGGTGGGGTTATACCCAGTGTCAGTGTGTTATTATACAGGAGGTGGGGGTTATACCCAGTGACAGTGTGTTATTATACAGGGGGGTTTATACCCAGTGACAGTTTGTTATTATACAGGAGGTGGGGTTATACCCCGTGACAGTGTGTTATTATACAGGGTGGGGTTATACCCAGTGTCAGTGTGTTATTATACAGGAGGTGGGGTTATACCCAGTGGCAGTGTGTTATTATACATTGGGGGTTATACCCAGTGACAATGTGTTATTATACATTGGGGTTTATACCCAGTGACAGTGTGTTATTATACAGGAGGGGTTATACCCAGTGACAGTGTGTTATTATACAGGGTGGTTATACCCATATTCCCACTGACAGTGTGTTATTATACAGGGGGGTTATACCCAGTGACAGTGTGTTATTATTCTGGGGGGGTTATACCCAGTGACAGTGTGTTTTTATACAGGGGGGTCTTACCCAGTGACAGTGTGTTATTATACAGGAGGTGGGGTTATACCCAGTGACAGTGTGTTATTATACAGGAGGGGGGTTATACCCAGTGACAGTGTGTTATACAGTACATGGGGTTATACCCAGTGACAGTGTGTTATTATACAGTACGTGGGGTTATACCCAGTGACAGTGTGTTATTATACAGGGGGGTTATACCCAGTGACAGTGTGTTATTATACAGGGGGGTTATACCCAGTGACAGTGTGTTATTATACAGTGGGTGGGGTTATACCCAGTGACAGTGTGTTATTATACAGTACGTGGGGTTATACCCAGTGACAGTGTGTTATTATACAGGGGGTTATACCCAGTGACAGTGTGTTATTATACAGGGGGGTTATACCCAGTGACAGTGTGTTATTATACAGGGGGGTTATACCCAGTGTCAGTGTGTTATTATACAGGGGGGTTATACCCAATGTCAGTGTGTTAATATACAGGGGGGTTATACCCAGTGACAGTGTGTTATTAAACAGTAGGTGGGGTTATACCCAGTGACAGTGTTATTATACAGGGGGGTTATACCCAGTGTCAGTGTGTTATTATACAAGAGGTGGGGTTATACCCAGTGACAATGTGTTATTATACAGGAGGTGGGGTTATACCCAGTGACAGTGTGTTATTATACAGTGGGGGTTATACCCAGTGTCAGTGTGTTAATATACAGGAGGTGGAGTTATACCCAGTGACAGTGTGTTATTATACAGGGGGGGTTATTCCCAGTGACAGTGTGTTATTATACATTGTGGGTTATACCCAGTGTCAGTGTGTTATTATACAGGTGGGGAGCTATACCCAGTGTCAGTGTGTTATTATACAGGTGGGGAGTTATACCCAGTGTCAGTGTGTTATTATACAGGTGGGGAGTTATACCCAGTGTCAGTGTGTTATTATACAGGTGGGGAGTTATACCCAGTGTCAGTGTGTTATTATACAGGGGACGGGGCCTGTTATCTCCTGGAGCTCGGTGCTATCTGGCATTTTGTTTTTTTTTACAGATTTCTGGGCCTTTAACCTCTGAAATTGAGTGTAAAAAAGCAGAGAAGAAACGATCTCAAAAAATGGTGAAGAAACTTAGAGAGAGGGAACTGAAAGAACAGAAAAAGCGAATGGAAGAAGAGGAGATTGAGAAAAAAAAATACTCAGCCATGAGTGAGAGAGAAAAGGTGGGAGGGTGTTGCAGAGCTCGCGAGAAAGGGTGAGGTGGTAGGTGAGAGTGAGAGAGGATGAAGAGGCAGAAGGGAGAGAGGGGAGGGCAGAGAGGGGGGGAGGGCAGAGAGGGGGGGAGGGTGGGTGGTTGTGGAGAGTCAATAGGGAGGGGGTGTGTGAGAGGATGGGCAGAGCAGATCAGGAGGGGAGAATGAGAGAGGGGGCCATGGAGAAGAGGTTGATAGGAAGAGCATGCTGAGGCAGAGACTGAACTCCACAGGATAGTTTATATCCGGGCGCTCTGTGAGCTAACTGCTGAGCTACACAACTGAAAATTACCCTGGTCATGATCTGTGCCTAATGCCCAGCAGTGATTGGGTGGAGACAGGATGGTGTTGAGCTGTGATTGGCTGAGGGGTGTGCAGGCTGGTGTCGGGCAGTGATGGGGGGAGACAGGATGGTGTTGAGCTGTGATTGGCTGAGGGGTGTGCAGGATGGTGTCGGGCAGTGATTGGGTGGAGACAGGATGGTGTTGAGCTGTGATTGGCTGAGGGGTGTGCAGGATGGTGTCGGGCAGTGATGGGGGGAGACAGGATGGTGTTGAGCTGTGATTGGCTGAGGGGTGTGCAGGCTGGTATCGGGCAGTGATGGGGGGAGACAGGATGGTGTTGAGCTGTGATTGGCTGAGGGGTGTGCAGGCTGGTGTCGGGCAGTGATGGGGGGAGACAGGATGGTGTTGAGCTGTGATTGGCTGAGGGGTGTGCAGGATGGTGTCGGGTAGTGATGGGGGGAGACAGGATGGTGTTGAGCTGTGATTGGCTGAGGGGTGTGCAGGCTGGTATCGGGCAGTGATGGGTGGAGACAGGATGGTGTTGAGCTGTGATTGGCTGAGGGGTGTGCAGGCTGGTGTCGGGCAGTGATGGGGGGAGACAGGATGGTGTTGAGCTGTGATTGGCTGAGGGGTGTGCAGGATGGTGTCGGGCAGTGATGGGGGGAGACAGGATGGTGTTGAGCTGTGATTGGCTGAGGGGTGTGCAGGATGGTGTCGGGCAGTGATTGGGTGGAGACAGGATGGTGTTGAGCTGTGATTGGCTGAGAGGTGTGCAGGATGGTGTCGGGCAGTGATTGGGTGGAGACAGGATGGTGTTGAGCTGAGATTGGCTGAGAGGTGTGCAGGATGGTGTCGGGCAGTGATTGGGTGGAGACAGGATGGTGTTGAGCTGTGATTGGCTGAGGGGTGTGCAGGATGGTGTCGGGCAGTAATTGGGTGGAGACAGGATGGTGTTGAGCTGTGATTGGCTGAGGGGTGTGCAGGATTGTGTCGGGCAGTGATTGGGTGGAGACAGGATGGTGTTGAGCTGTGTGGGGGCCCCTAGCTCGAAGAGGCAGCGGGAAGGTGGTGATTGATTTGGGATCTCACTGTGTCCTTTTTTCTAGCGTGCTCTGGCCGCCGAGAAGCGCTTTGCTCAACAGTTGATCAATGATGGAACACTTTATAACATCAGGTAACACGAACCCCATTACACAAAGTAATGAGTTAAAAGCAAATACTGCAGATGATCGAAATCTGAAATACAAACAGAAAATGCCCGAAAAACTCAGCAGGTTTGATGGCATCTGTGGAGAGAGAAACAGAGTTAACGTTATGAGTCCATATGACTCTTCTTCAGAGCTGAGGACAAAGTAATGAATGCTGCACTGTCAGAGGGTCAGTACTGAGCGAGTGCTGCACTGTCAGAAGGTCAGTACTGAGGGAGTGCTGCACTGTCGGAGGATCAGTACTGAGGGAGTACTGCACTGTCAGAGGGTCAGTACTGAGGGAGTGCTGCACTGTCAGAGGGTCAGTACTGAGGAAGTGCTGCACTGTCAGAGGGTCAGTACTGAGGGAGTACTGCACTGTCAGAGGGTCAGTACTGAGGGAGTGCTGCACTGTCGGAGGGTCAGTACTGAGGGAGTGCTGCACTGTCAGAGGGTCAGTATTGAGGGAGTGCTGCACTGTCAGAGGGTCAGTACTGAGGGAGTGCTGCACTGTCAGAGGGTCAGTACTGAGGGAGTGCTGCACTGTCAGAGGGTCAGTACTGAGGGAGTGCTGCACTGTCAGAGGGTCAGTACTGAGGGAGTGCTGCACTGTCAGAGGGTCAGTACTGAGGGAATGCTGCACTGTCGGAGGGTCAGTACTGAGGGAGTGCTGCACTGTCAGAGGGTCAGTACTGAGGGAGTGCTGCACCGTCAGAGGGTCAGTACTGAGGGAGTACTGCACCGTCGGAGGGTCAGTACTGAGGGAGTGCTACACTATCGTGAGTCAATACTGAGGGAATGCTGCACTGGCGTAGTGTCAGTGCTGAGGAATGCCGCAATGTTGGAGGGTCAGTGCTGGCAGTGCGTGATTTTTGGATGAAGTTTTTTAACAGAGGTTCTATCTGCCTCTCCAATTGATGTAAAAAATTCCACAGCTGCTATTTTGAAGAGCCAGGGAGTTTGCCCCAGTTTCTTGTGGCCAATATTTCCCCCTCACCAACATTATAACCAGATTAACTGATAATTTATTTCATTGCTGTTTGTGGGGAGCTTGCTGTGTGTAAATTGGCTGTCATGTTTCCTACAACCCATCAAGAAGCATTTTGTTGGATATAAAACGCTTTGGTTACCCTGAGGTTGTTAAAGGCGCTATAAAAATGCAAGTTATTTTTTTCTCTCTCTTGAGGGCTTCCTATTGTTCATTTACTGTTCTAGCCGATAATCTTTGATTCCAATCTAGCTGGGCCAGATCCCTTTTCATTTCCCTCAAATTAGCCCTGCTCCAGTTGTAGATTTTCACATTTGTTTAATCCTGGACCTTTTCCATATTCCAATCCCAATGATATTGCAATCATTGTTTCGCAAACACCCCCCATCACAGCTTGGAGCTCACTCCCGGGTATCTATTATTCTATATATAAATCCCCCGATTAGATTCCAGTCTGTAACTCAGTCCTGGGTATCTGTTATTCTATATATAAACCACCCCGAACCCCTCGATTAGATTCCAGTCTGTAACTCACTCCTGGGTATCTGTTATTCTATATATAAATCACCCAAACTCCTCGATTAGATTCCAGTCTGTAACTCACTCCTGGGTATCTGTTATTCTATATATAAACCCCCCCCCCCCCGCCAAACCCCTCGATTAGATTCCAGTCTGTAACTCACTCCTGGGTATCTGTTATTCTATATATAAACCCCTCGATTAGATTCCAGTCTGTAACTCACTCCTGGGTATCTGTTATTCTATATATAAACCCCTCGATTAGATTCCAGTCTGTAACTCACTCCCGAGTATTGTATAAACCATCTGGGTTATATGTGAGCAAAGGCTGGGTGGGTTGAGAGTTGTGGATTGCACAGTAGTGCTTGTGGTGTGCTGGGCTGTTCCCCTCTATAATCGTGCCCCTATTAATGCTTCTTGCTGTCAGCAGACGCTGCTGGTTGTGTGGAGAGTCGCTGTTGGGCAGAGTCCCATTTCAGTATCTGGATTACACCTTCTGCACCACTCGATGCCTTCAGGAGCATAGAAAGCAGCAGAGACTATGAGAGAATCGCTGGAAACTGATTACTGCAGAGACACACTATGATGGACCCTCGACATGTGACCTACAGATGTCCAAACCAGACCCACCCTCTCTCAGGAACAGGAGCTTCCTCCTGGAGGACTCACGATGGCCACAGTGCTGGGTGAGCAGAGCTCCCTATGCTGTTTTTTCTGACCTCCCAGCAGCAGCATCAGGGGCAAGACTGAGTCCCACACCGACAGGAGCGGTCCCAGCCTGTGTTAACTGATCTCACCAAGTCGCTTTGATGCACAATCACTGTTTAGTGAGGAAAGAGATGATGTAAACTGGAGTGGGGGAAAAAGCAGATCCTTTCCATCACGAGCACCTGGACTCCATTCCCCGGATGGACAGTCTAACCCTGTCATAGTGCCCCATAGCTGGACCCTCACATGAACTTCACCCTCTCAGTGGAAATATCAGCAGCCAGTGCTTTGGCAGTGTGTGAGAGCAAGGCAAGTTCTTCCCCCCAGAGTGCTGTTCCTGACTCCGTGTCTGTCTGTCCGGCGATGGGTTTTCACAGCGGGTTTGCAGTAATCTTACATTTAATAAAAGCCATGTGTGGATGTGAGATTGGAGTGCGGTGTTTCTATTCCAAGTCACTCCTGTTAATGAACATTCCACTACTTGTATTTTGTCCCAGATAGGAAGCGAGAAATCCAAGGAGCACAGTTACTGTAGATTCCCTGATCCAATCAGCATACAGTCAAACAAAAGCTCACATCTGTTGAAAATCACAGAATCTCACAGTGCAGAAGAGGCCCTTCGGCCCATCGAATTTGGACCAACACGTGAGAAACCCTGACCTACCTACCTACCTAATCCCATTTACCAGC